>NW_028186801.1:2126287-2358346 GCF_003343005.1 Rhea americana | reverse complement strand
CCATTCCCACCAAGTATCTTGTAGTACAGATACAACCACAGAGCACGGTAACCCACACCTCTGTTTCCAGTCCAATAGCACACCTGGGTTGCAAAGGGCTTTCCTCTGTCTGGACTGGTTTATAGGAGAACAAACCTTCACTAATGCTCTTTTGGGAGCTGTGCCAGCCTTAATGCCCTCTATGTGCAAGGCAACTACAGTGACATATACACAATTCCTGCAATGTAYTTTGCCATATAACCAAGCAAAGATACATCTTTAAATTCCAAGTACATAAACATCTTTTTTTTTTTCCTAATAAAGTATAAAAAGATTGGATAAAAAGAAGTAACAGAGGTACCATTGCATTTTTTTTGATAGCATGTTCTTCTCTCATACCTCCTGTGTTCATCATTATTTTACCAATGTTATTTTCAGATTCTCATATACCTCAGGTTGTTTTGATCCTATGTATTTTTTACTTTCCAGAGCTGCACCTGAAATATTTAATCAAAATAGAAAATACAAACACAGAGCAGAAACTGTATGTTCCTCCAGTGCTACCTGACCTCCAGAATTACTTTTCTTCTTTTCATTGATGGCGAATAGAACAATCAGGGTAGTAGAAGAGCATTTGTACCATGAACAGAGCATTCCATTATTTTTAATTTTGAAGGCAAGCAGAAGATAGGACCAGGGTTAGGAATACTCTCTGGAAACACTTTCCACAGAAGTCAAGATGCATCTTCCCCTATGTTTTAAATTCACAGAGAAGAACACGCATRGGGAGAACAATGATCTGACACCTACCTGAGCTCCATAGGACTGCAAATATATTCATCTGCTATCTGTACTCTGTGTTGTAAGACTTAATGAGCTCATCTCAAAGCTCTTGAGAGAAAGAATGTCTGCTCACAGCCCCAGGCACTACTTCTGTAGCTCTCATCAGAATTCAAACAGCACCTTTCTCAATATGCCATGGTCCAAATATAGACCCACTGTGTGACAAGGACCTGAGATTAATGTAAAAATGTTGCAGAGCAGGCAACATCCAACGAATTGGATTATAACATTTTGCTTAGACTTTGCCTCTTAGTCTTAGATTCTATTTCTCACTCTTCCCAACAGCAACAGCAATATTGAGCGGAGAGGGAATTGTACATATGTGGGTCACCGAGAACCCCAAGACTAAATAATGAATAATGTTCTTCAAAACAAGGGAGATGATTAAAAATACAGAAGAGAAAGAAAAGTTTCTAAAAGGTGAGCAGCTATGTGGTTCTCCTACTTGTATTTATGGAATAATAGAAAATAAARCTTATTTATAACAAAGAAAAAGAATACAACGCAAGAAAAAGTAAGTAAAGGTCAAAATAGGTCTGTCTCTTACCAAGATTTCTAAGTGAGTTTATTTTGTTCTAGGGTCTTTGAAAGAGCATTTGGAGGCAGTGATAAGCAACTTCTCTTTACCCCATAGGAGATATTTTGTTATTCCAGAAGTTTTTGATCCATCTTTCCCACATTTGGAACGTCTATATAAAACAACTTTGATAAATCCTACTGGAGTTAGAAAAAACTTCATATTTAATAGCCTATTTTCTCAAGAGCTTGCCAAGAAGTACATATCTACTTCTACCTTCCCAAATATTTTCAACCATGCAGATAGTGAACTAACAAACACATACATACATTTTTGACACTAAAACAACAGACCAGATTTATGACACATAACTGCAAATCCTTACAGCAGAAATATCTGCAAGTTACTTAATTGGCTTTGGTTCCCTTTATGGTCAAAGAAAAATAAGAAGCATCTATAGCATGGCTGTTATTGACCTATTTTATATTTACTCTAGGATGAGTCAAAAATCTGGAAATGGATATTTCTCACCACTGACTACCAGAGGAGCACAAAGTGATCAGATRTATATATCACTCTTGTAGCATCCTACCCATACTATTGGTATTTTATCTTTGCATTATGTTTTCATGCAACCTTTTTTCAAATRTAGCAGAATACCATGTTCCATGGATCTATCTTCTTTATTATTTATTAATCCTCCAGGTGTTTTGTCGTCCACCTACTGAAATCAAAATATTAAATGTTTTTCTTCTCAGATATAGATGGGAAAAAAAAAAGTAAAACAGCACAGGGCAAGAACTGATTTCCACAGAGCTCCACTAGAAACCTACTCACATGATGATGACCCCTCATTGACATTAGCATTTGGAGACCTATCTGTCAGCCAGCTATTACAACAAGTCTGCCRTATTTATTGTATGTCACTCTTTTCTAATTAAATATTAGGCAGCACTAAGTCAAAACCAATAAAGGATTATATTACATTGACACTAATACTTTCATCAATAGATATCAAATTAGTTTGACAAAAGCTATATTGCCTAAACTGTTTAGATAGAAATTGATTTTATTACAGTCCTATTGTAGCTTCAGGAGCTGATTCCTCTATCAGTCATTTCATATTTTTTTCCTGGGAAGTTGTCAGGTCAACTAATACTCTACGTAAAAGCTTGGGCCATTGTCATGGGCAAGGTAGAATAAATGACAACCCACAGGGGATCTAGCTACTGGGGTTCTTCATTTTAGAATYAGTGAGATTAGAGTTTTTAACGCTTCTTGATAATCTCACACACATACACTCACTTGCTCCTCCACTAGTGCTGTGCTCACTAAGTCTTGAACACAAGGTCTTCCCTTCCCATCAGGTGATCACTGTTGCTCTGGGAAGGTTGGGCAGACAGTCACGTCTGTTCATGCTGCGCTGTTCCTTGCAACTACCAGTCTCAAGTGTTACTGGCCAAAGTCACTGGGTGTCCCCCCAGCCTTTGTCTCCACACATCTCTGCTATCTCCAYGACCTTCCCTCACTCCTATGATCTTTCCTCTAGCCAAGTCTTCTCCTTCTCTCCTGGTTCTCTTCTTTTCAAACCACCACCATCTTTCTGGGAACCTTTCTTTCTAGTATCACCTCTTCTTCTAGTTTTCTAGTCCAAAGAGTCTATATGCAGAAGCGAAACAGATGATCAGCCTCCTGATTTTTCTGTGTCATGTCTCTTTCTTAATCATTGGACTTGAAACATGCCATTTTCGTTTAGTTGAGATATTATCAAGATTTACAGTCTGTACCAATTGCAGATGGCAAGTAGCAGGCTTCTGCCCAAGAGTTCAAAAGTTCAGTTTTGGACATATAGACACATATAGCCAATTATCTGCTATGTGTTAGTGTTCACAAGTTAAGGTATTTTTTTGCTTACAAGTCATCCTTTTTTTTTTTTTTTTTTTTTTTTTTTTTTTTAATAAAGAATGGTCCAAAATTAGCTTTGGTCAGACCTCTAAAACTTACCTACTGTTCCATTATGTTCATAAATTAGTATTAATGATGTAGAGAGAAATTCAACCATTTTTTAAAGAATACTATATAGAGTATATTTACTATGTACTAAACACATACTTGCGTATAGCAAAGTATTGAAATATTCTCTGTTCAGTACTCACCTTAATCATTGTTAGAGTAGAAAACGCTACATTATCGTGAAGTAATGTTATTAAATAATCCTCCTCCTGCTTCACACTTAAAAAAATGTAGCAGAAGTATTTAGTGACTATTTCTCTTTTTTGTCTATTATTTTTGAAAATTTCAAATTCTAACATTTTGCCATTGTTAAATTTCTAGATTATTCATGATTGCTGTCCATTACTAGGCAGCCCTTCTGGGCTTCTTTTTGTTCTTCATCTTCCTGTGTGAATAGTTTACAATTCTTAGCTTCTAACTGTATGTGCTTCTTTAACTTTTGTTTGTTTTATCTGTTCTTCCCGCACAGCTGGCAATGATGTTTGCAAGCAGAGGTTATCCCTTCTGCCACTGCTATGTCATTTGCTGGTCACTATGACTGGCTGTGATGGCACTGAATAGACCTAGAGTCTGTAATTTTTCTTTCTAGAAAACATCTTTACCTGCCAGAAGGGTTTATCTTACTTGTAATCTTCTGTGCTCATTTTCAATATTCAATTTCCATTCTCCCTCATTTACACTTTCCTCTCCCCTCATCTAAATAAAGATGATTTAACACTCAGATTTGTAATACTGTGTAGGACAGAGCTTGGGAGTGCAGCCACACAATCTTTGCYGAGAAACAGACACATCTCCTGTCAGGCCTATCCAAAGGGCAAACCCTATCCCTATAACGCTGCTGAAGAACAAATCATAAAATCAGTAAGGTTGGAAGGGACCTCTGGAGATCATCTAGTCCAACCTTCCCACTTAGCAGGGTCACCTAGAGCATGGTAGACAGGGTTGCATCCAGGCAGGCCTTGAAGATCTCCAGACAAGGAGACTCCACAATCTGTCTGGGTAACCTGTGCCAGGGCTCCGTCACTCTCACAGTCAAGAAATTCTCCCTCACGGTCAGGCAGAACTTCCTGTGCTTCAATTTCTGCCCATTGCCTCTTGTCCTGTCACGTGGGACAACTGAAAAGAGCTTGTCCCCATCCCCTTGACACCCTCCCTTCAGGTACTTGTACACATTGATAAGATCCCCCCTCAGTCTTCTCTTCCCCAGGCTAAACAGACCCAGCTCTCACAGACATTCCTCATAGGGCAGGTTCTCCAGCCCTCTGATCATCTTTGTAGCCCTACGCTGGACTCTCTCCAGTAGCTCCATGTGTGTCTTGTCCTGGGGAGCCCAGAACTGGACACAGTACTCGAGATGAGGCATCCCTAGGGCTGAGTGGAGGGGCAGGATCACCTCCCTCGACCTGCTGGCAACAGTCTTCCTAAGGCACCCCAGAAGACCATTGGCCTTCTTGGCCACAAAGGCTTATCACTGGCTCATGGTCAACTTGTCATCCACCAGCACTCCCAGGTCCTTCTCTGCAGAGCTGCTCTCCAGCAGGTCAGCCCCCAGCCTGTACTGRTGCYTAGGGTTATTTTTCCCTAGGTGCAGGACYCTGCACTTGCCCTTGTTGAACCTCATGAGGTYCCTCTCCGCCCARCTYTCCAGCCTGTCCAGGTCTCTCYGAATGGCAGCACAGCCCTCAGGTGTGTCAGCCAYTCCTCCCAGCTTGGTATCATCCGCACACTTGCTGAGGAGGCACTCCATCCCCTCATCCAGGTCATTGATGAAAAAGTTGAACAGGATGGGACCCAGGACTGAGYCCTGGRGGATGCCACTAGCCACAGGCATCCAACTAGACTYCATGCCACTGATGATGACCCTCTGAGCTCTGCCTTTCAGCCAATTCTCAATCCACCTCACTGTCCACTCGTCTAACCATACTTCCTGAGCTTCTCTGGGAGGATGTTATGGGAGATAGTGTCCAAAGCCTTGCTGAAGTCAAGGTACACAACGTCCACTGCTCTGCCCTCRTCTACCCAGCTAGTCATTCCATCCTAGAAGGCTATCAGATTGATTAAGCATGATTTCCCCTTGGTGAATCCATGCTGGCTACTCCTAATCACCTTCTTTTCCTCCATATGTCTGGAGATGACATTGAGAATGAGCTGTTCCATCACCTTTCCAGGGATGGAGGTGAGGCTGACCGGCCTATAGTTGCCTGGGTCCTCCTTCTTGCCCTTCTTGAAGACTGGAGTGRCACTGGCTTTCTTCCAGTCCTCAGGCACCTCTCCAATTCTCCAGGACCTTTCAAAGATGATGGAAAGTGGCCTGGCAAAAACATCAGCCAGCTCCCTCAGTACCCATGGGTGCATCTAATCCGGGCCCAYGGATTTGTGGATGTCTAGCCTSCCCAGAAGGTCTCTAATCCTATCCTCCCCAACCAAAGGAAAGTCTTCCGTTACATCCAGGCTGCAGGATTCATKAGGGCTGCCCTTAACAGTCTCAGCACTCAACTACCCTGAGCCCACTGTTGTCAAACACAAAATTTGACAGGTTAGCAAAACTCTTCAGGTGCTACTTCTTATTCACATAATACCTTTGATTGTGAGTCTGATCTATATACTTTTTATGATAAGCAGAAGACATTCCTACAGTCAGTAGATCCGTTTTACTGCCATATCTTCTTCTTCAAAAAAAGTGCTGTGAAGCGTTGGGTAGTTGCCAGTGCTGTCAGACCTGGAACGGGCACTGACATGGTGACACCAGGATACTCCATCTGGATGTCTGCTCTTTTTCTCTAGCTAACTAGGAAACCTCCTGTGGCAACATCTGAACAACGGGTTTGGTTTTGTCCTTCTGCAGCTTTGGTGATCAAGATCCAGACAAAACCAGGCACATGATTTGTATACTTTATTATTATTTTTCTTGACTATCTTTTTCATCATTTTACCTCCTTTTTTTCTGCCTCAGTCTGCTCCAGAATAAACAACCTTCTCCTGGTATGTTTTCCCCATGAGTCCCAGTTTTGCTACCTCTTTACCCACCTTAGGTATGTCTGACAGGTATGTAATCTCAGCCCTATATGGTATCAGTGACACAGTTATACAGACCTGCTGGCTCTGCATGATTCTGCTCCCCTAAAGGTCCCCAGTGCTTCCCTCCAGTTATCCGTGAAGTCTGGCTATTTCTCATGTCACTCCTCCTCAAATATCTGCCCAGTTCCACCATTACTCATAGCACTACCTGTAACTTTTGTAAGCTTCTCATATTGGCACCTAGCATATCCAATAATTTCTTACATTGTGTCCAGTAGTTTTCCACTGAACATCTTGTTCACTTAACTGAACCTCAGGCAAGGGACTAGTTAGAAGCCTAGAGRCTCTGAGGAGGCTCACCTCTTCTGAGGAAGATAACCTGCTTTCAAGGGATGCTTCAGAGCTTGCACACTTTCAGCACCAGATCCTGCAAAGTTTTGCAAAGAAGCAGTTCAGTTAACTGAGTGGGTTCAGAGATTGCTCACTATACCCTTTGAAAGGGTATAGGTTTTTGCCTATACGCTAAGAAAAGACAAAGAAAAAAAAGAAGCTTAAGATTGATTGAACAGTACAAGAACCAGGGCCATCATTGCTTTCTAAATTAATTATCAGTGCAGACGCTTTCCCAGGATGGGGGGGTCTATGGATATAGATTTCAGCTACCACTGTGGCATCACACTAAACCACATAAACCTCTTGCTTAGGAAAATAAGGCCCAACAAGCCTTATTTTGTGGATGGGGGATTCCAAAGACAGAASAACTGTTTCGGGAAGATGTTATGAGACACAGAATGACAGTAAAGGAAAAAAACATTTAGTAGCAAGGTGCAATACAAAATAAGTTTGCATATAGAATGATTATGTAAAGAGTAGCAAATTACATTCTTCTTACTAATAACAACTACAAAAAAAAAGATTATAAGAAGAATGAAGGTTTTAAACTAAATTACACTGTTTCTCTAACTAATCATTATGGGATTGGAAATCTCAGAGGATTTTCATACTAGACCCAAAGGATAATTTATTTTCAAATAGACAAAGTAGATATTAAATACTTATGAATAAGTGCTAGTGTCTCTAGAATTTTCACTGTGAACCAGCTGAAAACTTGGACTTATAAAACAAAATTTTGCTTTACAAGAACAAAAAAAGCTTCTTCTCTTGTAAGCAGGGAAACATTCTACAATTCGAGTGATTTCATTCCTAGGAGGATATTTATTTTATGTATGACTACTAGTACTACACCAATCAAACTCAGAAAAGTTAAGCAGAACAGAAAGCTAGGCATGTGCAGAGTAAAGAAGGGAAGCTATGTGAAATACGAAAGACTGGAAAATATTTATATATATTTACAATCATTAAATGATGTGTTGAAAACTGATGTTGCTAATTTCACATCATTAGGAAGATCTTATGTAAGTCCCTTACAGATCTGTTTTATTGATCATGTAAAGAGAGTCTTAGAGTTCTTCTTTTTCTTCAAGTGGAAATGTTTGTCTTAAAGTATAACTCAGTGGAAGCTATTCACTAAACTAAGACACTAACCACATTTATGTGCAAGAATTGTTCCTCATGATGTRGTTTTGAATCCACCTAACTCAGTGCAGGCAGTGGTTTGCCCACACTAACCACTGAATTGAAAGAGCAGAGATTGACAGAGACTGAAATTAATCAAAAATTAGGCCTAACCTTGCTACGGTGATGCTGATGACAAATATGCTGTAAGGCCTCTACTTTATTTCAAGGGAAAGAAAAAATAAAGGTACCAAATGCATATATTCARCTTATATGAAAAAAAGGATACAGATAGAATGTTCAGTGAATGAAATTATGAGAATGCAATATGCTTCTCTGACTGGGTTATGCAATTTGATAAAGCAGGAGTTCATTATCAGTGACAATCTATTTATTGGTGAAACAGACAGGAAGATYGAGAATGGAAAGCCATAACAGAGATATTATTCTAAGCAGAATCTTGAATGTGCTTTTCACTAAAGGAAGGTTATAGTTAATCAGTAGATAACAACTTGTAATATTAGAAAGGACAGATGTTTTCTAAAATGTAAATAAAATGCATCTAACAAGCCATCATCAATAGGAATTTGTCTTTCCTGAATTAAGCATATTACTGATTTTGTTCTCCATGATCAGACTAACAGTGTATTTCCTATTAACTGTCTCAATATTAAGTAGACTTCATTTTGCGAATGTCAGTTTAATATGAAACACCAAGACCCTTTTTTCATAATTAATTACGTTTTACAGTTTGGTGTATAATAGCACATATAAATATTGCTAACTTTGAATTTTAATTCTTTGGGTTAGTTTCCCTCCCACTTACCTCTCCATGGCAATAATAGATGCCCAATGGAAAAAAAGTTACATTTAAATAAGTTCTCCAGCAGAGTCTATTTTGTCATTTGTTGTTAATTCAATCAATTTTCACTCAAGTGGGATCATCCTACGAGTTAATTTCACTTTTTTTTTTTTTTTGACAATTCTTTTTCTGTTCTTTATTTGGCCCCAGAAGTACAACTTGTTAGAGGGATCTTTGATATTTTTTGAAAATACTTCTCAGTTTACCCTCTCACTGCTGCTTTCACAACATTGTGTTAGAAACTTTGTACTGATCTTTTTATGTTATTATATTTTTTTCTAATAGAAACAATGAAGATCATTTAATGAAGACAGCTTGAAATCTCTGGTTGCTTTATTTATTAGTCTTAGAAGAAAAATATTACTGATACCAGATGAAGAKCCGAAATAATCACAAGCATGGTTCATCTCTATTGAGATCAAGACATATTACTCAAGATATTACCCAGGCTTCATGGTTAAGCACAAAAAGCAAAGAGCTTAATTTGTTTGCATCCCCTTTCAGGTGGGTCCTTATGTGGCTCAGAAAATATGCAAACCATCCTACTAGTTTACCAGAATAGCTCTGAGACCAGCCTTGAGGCCAAATCTATCTCCCTCRTGTGTGTACCAGCCAAATTACTGTGACCTCCAACAGCTACTGGGGAAGGGGGAAGCCTTGAGTTTAACTTGCCCTGCAAAACCAAAAYACCTGCCAGATCAACGGCCCCATGGCTGTGTCCTTGTCCAGCTTCCTCATCTGAAAGTATTTGTGTCATTAGCTGCAAGGGTACTGCTGTAAGTACATAGCCTGAACTCTATCTGTTGTCAACCGCCAACAATTTCATAGTTGTCCTATGATGAGCTGTCTTGCCTAGGAGATACTGGAAGGCAAACATTTAGCAGCTTCTAGCTATAGATATCTTTTGTAGCAGAAGCTGATATATTTCGAAGTGAAATTCACTGTAACAGGATTTTGAAGAAAGTTCTTCCTCCCAGTCTTTATTTCTATTGTGTCTCCCTACTGAGGTTTTTATGAAGTGACAATCATCCCAGCCTTACTTTGGGCAAGCCAGGACCATATGGGATTGTGCTGGCTGCATTCCAGAGACTTCCAAACTCCCTCAATGGTTTCTAGGATTAATAAGCTTTGGAGCTGTTTTGAGGTGTGTAACATACTCCTGAGAAACTAGTAAAGAATTTCCCTACCTTATTTTCCTTATTCCAGCTCATTGTGGTAGTAAGGGTCTAGGTTTAGCCTAGTCAGGATGAAAGTGTTATGGGAGAGTGGTCATGACCGCGAGTGCTATGCTAACCGCWTGTAGGGGCTCTCCCGGATGGTGCATACTGCCTGTTGCCCAAGGTGGGCACTGTCTTGGGATTTCTCTCGCTTATCTTCAAAGATTTCCCTTATGGTCACAGAAGAGACAAAAGGTATTTARTACACAATCACATGACCGATACAGGAGCATGCCCTAAAAGGGCTTGCAGTAGTCCAGATGACTAGATGTGCTGCTTCAAAGCCCTCCTTCCAAGACACCTGCCACACAAACACTTTCTAGGAAAAATATGTCTTTTTCTCCTTGGCAKAGACGTGACATTTCACTGCTCGGGTACTTGCAGAGTACAGGGCTGAGGGAAGATACTGCATAGAATGCAGCTTCAGGGTTCAGAGAAAAACATTTGGAAAGGATCCTTCCGGGGAGCTGAGTTATTAGTGTCTCTTCTCATGAAGCTACTCCTCACCAAACTTCATTATTCCTTAACAGCCAAACTGTTTACTTCACTCCCCCAAAGCAGGCCTTCCTTTATTTTAAGACCACGTAGAACTATCTGCCTGGACCACAGCTGARGAATTATACTGCAAAACTTTGGACAACTGCCTTTGATCTATATTTCTTTTCATGTCCAGTCATTTCCTCTCAATGTACTTTGCTGTATCATTGGCCTTCAAGTATTCAAATGTTTTTCACAAGAATATGACCCATATTTTCCAGTTTTTGTTAACTATCCAGCTTGAGGTACTCTTATCTTTGCAGAAATAATTATTTCAGGAGTGATTAATCCTTTGGGAATGGAAAAATCTATGGAATTTTGGTAGCAGCATAAGAACATAACTGGAATTTCACTTTTCTCTTCATAGCTCCTAATAAACTCTGTTGGTTATTTACGTGTTTGAAAGATAGATGAAAACATCAGAACATGTCTTCAGGATCTACTGCCACTTTCATCCAGGCTCTGGCAGGAAAACAAACAATGAACTTTATGTTGCTGCTACTGCTGCTGCCATTATAGCAAATTAAACCTCCCAAATCCCTGTGCCTGGCTTAGTCTAAAATTAACATTAACTTACTGTATTTTGCTCTTAGCCTTTTTCATAATTTCTTCTGGGGATTTTATGTTATTATGAAACTCATTCAGATTCAGCTTCCAAATATGAATATATTGTTCCTGTCAGCCATCTCAACACAGATGTCATAGCCAACCGCAAGCTCTTTAGAGACAAAACTTGTGGTCACATTTCTCAGAACTGCCTGGCTCATCCCTTCTGCAGAAAAGGAGCAAAAGGGTTAGGAAGAATTTAATTTCGGTCCTATTGACTCAGCAGTGAATGCTTGAGCCAGAAGAATGCCCATGCTCTAATCTCTCTCTCTGCTAGGTTGAAGCTGTAGCTTCAACCTGTGCTGCAGCTAGGGCAACTGGATGGATACATTTGAGAAAGGCAGTATTAGGAAGCTAATTCTCTGTTGTTATCATCAAATTTAGAGCCCAGTGGACTGAAGCAGTGATCACCAGCACAGTAATCTGCAGCCATTCTTCCAGTGGCAGCACAGGCTTTTAGAGGAAAGCAAAGGAAGTAGCTCTGCTAGCTCTAAGTCTTCTGYAGACTCTCTCACACTCTAAGTCCTCCCAGGTTAGAGTATGAGATATACTGCTCTTCTCCTTGTGCTCTCTGAACAACACAAATGAATYAGAGCCTAGAAGAAATACTGGCACTGTATATGTTCACTGGATTTGTAACATATTACATCTCCGTTCTCAAACAGACAACACCGAGACCATACATGGCACATACAGAAACCTAAAGTTTCATTATATTTTTTTAGCACAGTGAGATTATCACAGACTCATAGAATGGTTGAGGTTGGAAGGGACCTCTGGAGRTCATCTAGTCCAACCCCCCTGCTCAAGCAGGGTCACCTAGAGCATGTTAGACAGGGTTGCRTCCACTTMTAATGAGTTACTATCCTSTCTCTTTTGTCTGAGATAATTAATATCTCATCAGGAGAAGACTGACACATTTTTCTATTGGAACTATTTTAAGATACATTTTATTTTTTGGCACACTTGATTTGCAAAATATCCTTATTTTTTATTATAAAAAAATGAGTTGTTATTCATTTGGTTGAAAATGTTAGATGATCATCTTTTAGTTTCACTGCATTGTGGCAATGGATAAGCTGTACTGTTTTATTTTTTCACAGTTAGGTAGCACTTTGCTTTATGAGCTGAATGGAAGTGTATTATTTGCCAAATTTGTGAAATACAATGCAGGCTGCTAACTGTGTGCTGTTCACCATAGATAACAATAAAGAACTCAATCTACTTTCAGGCTAAGTGTTGGTATATAGCAACCTGCTTCCAGGTTAACAATGGATTATAATGACACATAAAAACACATATTCAAGAGAGATCTTCAGAACAGTAGTGAAGTCTACATCTTACTGGAAGAGAAGTCTCAGGAGCACAGTTTGTTCCCGGTTTGCTTCTTCCTGTCCAAATGAAGGTCTTGCAGGATATTATATTGTGTACTATAGGATGACCACATAGCTTTTCCTGGCAGAACGTTAGGTTACCCATGCCTTGGGTACCTTTTACTGTGCCTTACTAGTAAAACATCAATGATGTGCCATGTGATCTGGATGTTGCCCAGGAGGCACATCCAGACCTGAGCTTCTGTTTCACTTTCTGGATGGCAGTCTAGCCCTGATGATTGACTCTGGGATAGACTCAGGAGACAATTCACACATATCTGACTTTTGATGGATAGCTGCCAAAATATTTTTTTTTGTAGCTTGCCACATCAAGCTAGTCTCACTGAAATTAAATGATTTGAAAACACAGACATTGCTTTCAATGAGGATTGAATACAGCTGCAAACAAAGGAGCTAGGAGAGCTATAAATGGAACAAGGAACTGAAGAGAAGAGGGTAAAAAGGGTAATCTAACCTACAGAATGACTTCAATCTGAGAGGAGTCTGAACAGCTTGATAAGAGAGGATGAAAAGATAAAAATGAGACCATAGAGGAGAACAGATAAAGATACATGATAAAAGGTGATCAAATTATGAATGGTGTGGAGATGGTTTAGGCTCCCTGTTTTTCATAACACCAAGTAGCACCCAGTCAAATGAAGAAATAGTAGATTTAGAGCAACAAAAGTAAGTAATTTTTCACACAACAYATGACTAAATGTTGGAACTTGTTGCCAGAAAGTATTGCAGAGGCCATTTAAAAATAAATAAATGTGTCCAGAAGAATTTATTGATGTTCATTAAATGCAATTATCCTACCTCTGGCACAGGACATACCTCATCCACAGAGTACTGGGAGCTGAGAAGGTATATGTAAGGATTTCTCATGTGCTGTCCTTGTTCTTGGTCTCTTTCCTAAGCATCTGTTTGCAAATATTGTTGAAGAGGGAGTACTGGATGAAATGGACCTAAGTTCTGATCCAGGATAAAGTTCCTTTGTTATTTAGTGTCTGTATAAATCAATAATTGTAGTAGATCATCTCAGTGTACATAGTAGTCATGATATTGTTCCTGTACTCAATGTAGTAAAATATTGAAATAATATTCAGACMATACTGGGCCATGTGTACCTGAAGAAGTGACAGAAAATAAGGTTGGTCTTAGGAGCCATCTGACCTATTGCTCTATCAAGTAAGTCAACCATATCCTCTGCTATTTCTCTGTAGCCTCCTCACACTTTTAAGTTTTCATGAGCATGAGAATTACCTTAAATATATAACTCCTACAGATTAATAYATTTCTGATTTCCCAATTGAATCAGTGCCAAAAACAGATGTCGACAAACTGGGYGAGTTCTGCGGAAGGTCACTGAGATGGTGCAAAGGGTGGAGCACTTGCCCTGTSAAGAGAGGCTAAGAGAGCTGGGCTTGTCCAACCTGGAGCAGGAATGGCTGCAGGAGAATCTGAGAGCAGCCCCCGGTACCTATGGGAACGCAATTAGGAGAGATGGAGCCAGGCTCTTTGCAGGAAGAGCAGGAAAAACCCCATGAGAACAATCAGAAGTGGAACAGGTTGCCCAGAGAGGATGGATGTGGCATCTCCATTCTTGAAGACTTTCAAGACCCAAATGAACACACYCTGAGCAACCTAGTCTGAATTCAGTGCTGACCCTGCTTTGAACAGGAATTTGGACTAGATGACCTCCTTTCTGATCTGAATAATTCTATGATTTGAAAATTACATTGTAATTTCAATTATTGAAAAATRGAATAATATAATTCTTGTCCATATCAATTAGTTTACACCAGTTGAAGTTCTTTAGCCATGAACTAAAATGAAAGTAACATTTTTTTATTTRACTGGCAGTACTACCTAAAGATCATCAGCAGGAATGGAATGTCCTTGTACAAACTCTTATTTCCTATCCCCAAAAGGTGTTTACCCAATTCTAGTCAAATGTTTTTCCATTCCAGGAGAGAAAATGTCAGAAATATTGTAACTTGTATTACTACAAAGTCATATTTAGCTAAAATAAAGTCATCTTTATAACATATGTATTTAAATGACAGGAAAGTAGAAGTTGAAAGACAAAAGTTTGTAGGAAGCTTTAATATAGCTTAAGAGGTTCATAAACCTCAAGTTCCACAATTTTCACGTTCTTGACCCCCATTTGCAACACTTCCACCTGATTAGGCTCAAATCTCATCACCACTGATTTCCAAAGATGACATTTCAAATGCAAGATCATATTGCAGATGAAGCCTGCTGACTTTAGAGGTTTGTAACTCAATCTCTCAAAACATAGATTTATTCTGAAGTGCTGCAGTAAATTAATACCCTACACTGATTTCATTCTGAAATCTCTAATTTACAGTCTTCTGGAGAGAGTAAACTCCCTAACTTAACTGATAAAAATGTATTACTACAAATAAATTATGGCTCAAAATTAATCGCACGTTACTTTGGGTTAGAGTAGAACACTTCAGTGCTCTCATTTATTAATGATTATARGCTTACTGCTTTGCTCAAAGGGACAGATCCTGATCTAAATCCAAAGACCAAATAAACACACTGAGCCTCTGTTTCTGAACTGATCTGCAGGGGATCACTAGATCCTAAGTTCCCAGTCAGAYAGACAGACTGGGAACCCAGATGGAGTGTACCATGGCTCTAACCCAGATTATACTCATGAATTTCTTTTTCATGAAAATCAGAACACAGAAGTAACACTTGAAGGTAAAAGGTACACATGGACTCTGGTGCCAGGCAAGTATGGAGTCAGGACTGAATAGACTACATGTCTGAATCTGYGAGTCTGGAAGTGCATTAGGTCCCCCCAGTTCAGATATCAATAGAAATATAGAAGATAGATAATAAAGCTTTAACTCCACAGACCCCTCTAGTAATTCTATAGTAGTTCTAATTCTCTGGTAATGCCTAAACCAGTGCATTCAAGAACAGCAATTGCAATTCCACATAATAGAGGTTCCTCTAATCATGTATCTGTTATACATTTGGAGAACTTGAAATATAGTACTCCCTGGTTCACTTCTTTTGACAGGGTAAATATATGAAGGTGGTTTATATACTCCCTAAAAAACAAACATAGTACAAAATCCAAGTCCTCCTGCTTTCCAGTCCATTTACTGACTTATAAATCACATTTGTTCTCTGTGAACTCAGTGGCTGATTATCATGGTATTAATGAAGTGTTTAGATATTACYTGTGTTGTGAAATGTGATTACTGAAATTCTGTAACGAGCTAAAGGAGTTGTCTGAGCTGAAAAGAATAGGCTAGTTTAGCCAACATGAATGATGCACAGAGTCTAATGAATGAAATGCCCGCTATGCATTTACATTAGAAGCTATGCTTCAGTCAGAACCAGGCTGCCTGATCATGGAAACAAACTTGGCAGTTTTCTTTTCAGTGTTACTGATGCACAACCAACAGAATAACTTTTCTGAATGAGACAGCAGGAGAGGAARGAAATCGCCTGCTACTGGGATGCAGTGCTCTCTCCAAATTGAGTATGAGGAAAAGAGAGCACTGGGGTGCCAGCAACTATCCATTTGTACCCCCAGTTATTGATTGAGAAGGAGTGTAAGTATGAATTTTAATCGAAAGAAATAATCAGTTTTCAACAGTAAACACTCTGACAGAAAAATTTTTGCTGAAAGCTCTCCTCAATCAAATATCTGAGCGATGTCTTGGAAAAAGGTCTTGAAAAGGAGCTGGAGAAAAGAGCTATCATGTCAGGAAGTGATAGGCACTTCATTATTTTTCTTTTTTTTTCTTCCTTTCTTCTTTTCTTTAGTTTTTTATTTATTATATTTTTCCTCTTTTATTTTTTTTCCTTTTTCTTGGTATTCTTTCTTTTCAGTGTTTCTAATTCTATGATCAAATACCTAGTCCATGTCTCGCTGGGATAAATGTCAAATGTCTTTTTCCATAAAGCTTGTCTAATAATTTGCCAAGTTTCAAAGTGATCCAATGAAAAGCACACTGATCGAAATGGAGAATCTGATGCTAGAGTGACCTGGTGTGTTTTTAGGTTGTGTTTACATGAGGAGTTTATAGAAAAACTGTGGCAAACTTCAGTACTGATCCTTGATTATCTCCATCTGCTTTTGCTCCTTAGTGGCTTCTGAAATCTAATTTAATTCCAGTCAAAACCTGGGGCAGAAAATGTACATCCCAAATTAACGCTCTTTTCCTGTTACTGGCATCGCCTGTTGCTACCCTTTCTATGCTACTAAACGCAGCACACAGAGAGAAGACCTGGGAAGAACCTAAGGCTCAGCAGACCAGCTCAGCCCCAGGAACCTCTAGTCATGGGCTAAAATACCCACATCAATGCTGGTTTTGATGTTCTCAGTCGCTAGAGGTCCTGTTCTTTATGAAGCTGCCTGAATYGGAAGGTCCTATGGACAGAGAGACCAAAAGAGTGGTAAGACTGCATGCTAATATATATGAAGAAAGATACTTGAAGGATGTGCATCTGAAAGAGACTATGAAGGGGTCACAGTTGTAGCTACTCTTGACCCATGACACTTGCCAGTTTAGTCTGCGGTGGTCTGGAGCTATGACAGTGGCAAACACTAATAACATTAATATCTCTCACTCACATCTTYGTTTGGCCTTCACAGGTTTCTCGCAGTATTATGAGGAGGCAAATCTGGGCCAAGTAGAAGGTACACACCTTCATCTGGAAGAATTTAATAAACATTACTAGAGCAGAGGAAGCATTCTGAAACACCTGGAAATATAATTAGATATGAATAATAAAAGCTTTCATCATTATTAAAATTACGCATTTGAGAAAACCATTTGCACTTAAAAGTTTATATCCTTTCACAAAATACACAAAAATTGCCAACATCTTCATTTATCCGTAAATTCATCCTCCCTCTAAATTTCTCTTCTCAGTGCAGGTATTATACACTGAGGGAAAAAAAAAAGGCCAGTTATTGTAGAGTTAAGCCACATTTTCTTGCCTTTTGAAACACATATTATATTCCTAAATGCCTGCTGACTTAATGCACATAATTACTTTTTAATATTTTCAAGCACCTCTCATTTGGGAGTATCGCATAGCCTAAAACATCCTTACATAAATATCATATGGAAGAGCTCCTGATTATTACAGTGAAAAGCTATTTATTTCAGCACACCCCACTGAAAGGAAAAGTTATCWTTTTTATAATAGAATCCAAATCCTGTTTATTTGTTTCAGCTGGTGTCCRCATGAATCAAAGGCCTCAGTAGTAATCTGGGATTCGTGGGGTTGCATTGGAAGTATTTGACAAAATCTTCTATTACGATTGCATATGAAAGTGTAGTAGTAGGTTTTCCGGGACRCTGTATGCGGTACAGCTCACCTGCAGACTGCATTTTAGCGGCGCGTGGATCCTTATTGTCGCAGACGAGTATTCTGCGCAAGTGTAAATGAAAGTCACCAACCTGTGTCCCTCCTATTTGAACGGAAGGCTGGGAGGAGAGATAGTCAAAGGCCAGCGTAAAAGTCGGATCAGYTCCTACCAGTAAAAATTGCTACAAGTGGAGGATTTCCAAAATAGGTTATCTCACAGAGGGTTTAAGGTCTCAAATCTGTAACTCAGCTCAAGAAGACAAAGTTTATCTGTTGGCAGGGTGAGCACTTTTGCAATCAATCTGGCAGACTCTAGACTCTTCCTGTTACTTCAAATTACTTGGTTTTGGTAAAGCCTCATGAGCCAGAAGGATGGTCCTGGCTGTATTGCCAATTTTTTGTCCCTTCCTTGCACTCCTTTCCTCTGCCTTCGCCTGCCTCAGCCTGCCCCTGCCAGAGCAGTATCAGGGAGCCGAGGGGCAGTGTTTAGAGGGTTGTTGTGCTCCTCTGCCCTTTCAAAAACCATTCCTGGARTTTCTCAGCTTCACAGGACACACCAGTTAGCAGTTCAACCCCAGCAYGGAATTTTTAGGATATAAACCCAGGGCTTTTTTTCTTTTCTTATTGTTTGAGACACAATCATGAGAGGAAAGCAGCTTCAGGACATGCAAATTGTAGTCTCTAGCTGCCTATGATTCAAACCTAGAGGAAGATATGTCTGTTTAAGACCTTGTAGTTTCAGGAATTCTCTTTGAAAAATTTTCAAATGAAATTCCTTGGAGCATACTCATTCTCTCTCAGTACCCTCCCCCACAGATGTAAAACGTATACAAAAAGACCCCCAAACCTACCCCTTCTCCTTACCATTTTCATTTATCTTCAGAGCAAGGCGGAAGCCAAATGCACTGTAGAATTATAGACCTTTTGAACAGCTTTTCCCATGTTCAGGTTTATTTATTTTGCTTTGCTCTGCCACAGGCCATTCTGTCATCCTTAGTTTGGGAAAATGACTCTCTTATTCCTCTAGATCAAAGCAGAAACACTCCTCAGAAATGCTGGTGTGCTGTATCACTCTGTGATTTGTCCTTGTGGCAGCATCTGCAGTGGCAGTGTCTCCAGCTTTCATGTCTACCAGGACAATATCTTCCCTAAGGGCCTGATGTCAATCTCCATGCTCCGTACATTGGCGGTCTAAATGGCTTACTCCATTGAAAGTCTTAGCAAGGCTTTTTGTATATTTGTACAAACTCTACCAGAGACTTTACTAGAGACTAGATGAAACAGCTGTACGAGTCCTTGAAAAGAGCAGTAGCTTATTAGCAACGGCCTTATGGGGAGAGCAGCCAAATACCTGATTCTCATTTTGTAGCCTGTCAGTCACACAGCAGTAGGGTTAGGAGAATGGCTATTCACTCAAAGCTATCTTCACTTCTTGGACCTGATCTACACGCCAGGGGAGGGAGCATGAATCTCCATGTCGATGCCAGCAGGACTGAGATCAGACCCCCTGTTCTGCCTGTTAAACAGTGTTTCTTATAGATCTCTATAAATAATAAGATTTACAATAGATGGTGATTTTAACTGAAGAAAAGTTTTAGWGCAGCTGTACATGTTAAGATTTTTTAAATGTAAATTAGTTTATCTGATGCAAATAAAGATATGAATGTGAAGCTACTTCTCAATAAACTACGATATTCTCGGGACACATACACAATTCTATAGCTGTGCAGTGTAGGCCATAGAACAATCTGCCATAGAACAAAAACAGAAGTAATATTCACAAAATGATACCGCATAAATCATAAAAAAGATATGGTATAACTAGTGTATGAGAAACCAATGTTATGCTCTTTTGACATGAGTCTGACAAATCCCTATTTATGAATACTGCCAAGGACATCTCTGCTCAGAAGCCTGACTCTTTCCCTGACTCTGCCCTTACGARGTGTTAGCTACACTTTGAGACTGTGATTTGGAAAAGTCAAATCCCTTCCCAATTTACATCTGGCTACTAGAGGTCAATAGCCATGGGAAAAATAAAATGATGAAAGATGTGACGTGTGTGTGCAACAAAGAAGGTACAAGAAGAAATTCTGGATGAACTCATCAAAAAATTTCTCTGTATTGTGACCCTCTGCATGTCCTCGTGCTTCAGCAATCATTTATATCCAATAGCAATTTAGGAGATAATTCTTCTTATATCAACTCCATTGAATCAATCTCAGCTGCCTCCAACAGAAGTAAGATTCGTGGCATTCACTCTTATTTCTTAAGGGACAGATTATACACCTCCTGGCAGGGTGAAATACCTTGCTTGACAAGTAATTCTACTATATTTGGTAAAAGCAAAAAGATTCATCATAATCCAGTCTTATTTTCATTTTATTGTACCATACGGTCTATTAAAGGGGGATAACATTACCATTCTGCTTTCTCATTTCAAGGGTGATTCCAAGATTTCCAAGAGGAAGAAAAATAATATATTATTCTAAATGCTTAAAGAATTCTCTGTTTTGAACATATTTGCATATGTTGTAAATTTAAATTCGTAATTCCTGATTTAAGATAGTTTAATTGTTTGAATAATTTTAGTGTCATTTCACACAAATGTTGGAACTGGATGATACGTGTCAATTTTTAGTAGATGAGAGAGGGCTGATACTTGCATAAGTTCAACATTGGGACAATAGGTATATTTACTGTTTACATAACCAAGTGTCAAAATTGTTGCAAAGAGTAATTTTTTACTGCCACCTTGTGGTGCTGCAGGTTTTTAGTGACCAAAATGACATAAGAGAATCAGTATCTTAGACAGATTCTTGTCAAGATAAAAACCAAATAGGTTATATATTTATATAGATAGTTTTGCTTTACTTTTTTATTATGTAATCTGTGATTATGCTTGATTAAGTTTTAGTTCTGACTTATGATTTTGTAATACATCTCTTTGTTGTCATTTGTAGATAAAATCACCAAAAGCTGTACACTAAGAACAATCGGATCCCAAACACATTACTGGGAGAATATTTTTTAAAAAATACAAAGCTGTGATTGAATAAGTTGTATCTATATAATAGGCTTTGGTTTTTATCAATTTTTAAACTTGATTACCTGTCCCAGTTCCTCAGTGTTTCTAGAAAGTGTAATTCGTCTTTTCAATTCCTTTCTGTATTTTGTTACAAGTCTTTTTCTGGTTTTGCATTAACTATACATACTTTTCATTGTCAGTCTAGCAATCTCAAACACCTGAGTAATGTAAGACTCAGAAGCAACTTCTAGTGGGCTAACTGTCCATTTAAAGGTAAGCCTTTGCAGCTTGGAATGTACTTTTCTGGCATACGATGGACTTAGAAAAACTCTCCAGACGTGTCAAGCAATGTCACAGGACAGTTCTCATCTCTTGGCGTTCATCATTTTTGCTTTATCCTCTACTGTTCATGTAGAGGATCGCCTCTTATTTCTAATGTGATCCCTGTTTTAAGGCTAGTGTAACAGAGTTTCTCAGTTCTATTGTTCTTGTGTGATGCTGAGTGACAGACTAGTGCATGTATCTGATGTGCAGGGCTGGTTGCATACCTGCATATGAGAAGATTTGGCACTGAAGGGTTGGTTCAAAGCTAAGATAACAGTGTGTGCATTCAAGTGGGGTTTTTTTGGAGAATCATGGCCATTAGGTAGACCAGCTACATGATGCTCYAAGGTAAGAATACAAATTCCAAGTAAGCTAAGTAGTCACTTTGCTCTTTTCTCATACATCAATTGTTTTTAAAATCACTTCAAGCTCATGGTGGTTTTGTAACTGGCAATGTGTGGTGAGCTTCAAGCAAACGTTAGATCAAACTTTCTGAGTTACACCTACTTAAAATTACTCCACTGTAATTGTGAAGAACKAGACTTGAGAAGCCAGATCTTGATTTAATTCAGCAAACTAAATCACTCAAGAAAAGGAAAAGGAGGGCCTGACCCATATAAGCTGATTAAAATGTGAGTCTTGTTGATTAGGTCGGATCTATACGAGGCCCTAATCCATCCCCCTTACTCTGAGAACAGTCTGGAYTAGTATAGGAGAACGTGATTTCTGACCTGTGGCAGCAAGAAGAACCGGTGACGATCCAGTGTAACACGATTTCCTTCTGTCCACACAAAGATATACCTTCAATGAGCCTGCTTCCCTTCAGGAATTGCTCAAGCCCCTGAGTGCACGGAGGATGATTGTACTGTGCCATTTGGACTGGCTCCCTGCTTGGGGACTGCATAATTGTGATTGTGCCCTTTAACTTTATACTCTTCATTTACTTCTGCATAATCTATCAGTTCCTCAGAATGAAGGCTGCTGCAGAGATAAAAACCCAGTGTYTCTGTCAGGGAACTCAGGCACAACCACCCAGCTCTCCTGGAAGATTTGTGCATTGCTGTTACAACACCCGCTTGCTGTCTGCTCCTTTCCAATGAGTTAGCAAGGGTCACATCTCCCAGAGAGATGCCTGCTTTATGAAGGGACAAAGTGGCTGCCTTTTTATATTCTCATGCTTTTATAACCTGCATGCATTGTGCTGCAGAACTTGATCTGATCATAGCAAAAGGTAGAGAAACTACGRAGAGGAAATTTGTGTTGGAATATTTTGCACAATCACTATTAGCAAGACAAGGTAACTGTCRGAAAAATGGCATTACTTCCACTGAACATGCTCACTATTTGTTTCTGAAGTTAGTTAGCCAGCTGCCTATGTGGAAAATTGATCTATCAGACCATGCATCTGAARGCTGAGGCAATCTGAATGAGGGACTGGACACATCCCTCCAATTGTCCCAAGGAAGACACATTTATAAACACAAGAGATAAAAGTATCTAGCAGATGTTAAAGACAAGCTGACATGCTTCCTTCTAGTTTATAGGTGAACATTACACCTACCTCATTCACTCCCTGATGTATACATTTATTTTGCACCACCAGAAATCATGTAGTCTTTTGAAGCTGTAGCTTGCCACAACTTGCTACTCCTACAAGTGTGGAGCCCTCCTTCAGTGTGGAGGCTGAAGAGCTGCAGGTGTGGGGTCCCAAGTACATACTGTGCCGAAGAATTGAGGTAGACCAAGGACAGAGTAGGTCTTGGAAGTAAGTAGGGCTTGTGGGACAGATCTTATGCTGATGCATAAACTACAGTTAAATTTGAGATGCTCTCAAGATGGTGTTTTTTGTCTTCCATAAAATGTCTCTTGACCTAGAATAAGAACTAATACTAGAGAGCCCTTGCTGACTACAAACTGCAAGCAGCTACACAGTCTAAGAAGCTTAAGACATGCCTACCATGCAGTTTTGTCTGTAATGGCAGCAGTGAGTGTAGTGAGGAGGCAGCAAAACTGAATGAACCTGTCATTTTATCAGAAATCATGAGGGACAACTCAGTCTCTTCATTCTGGTGTGTTGTTGTCACCCTGTGGAATTAAGGCATTATTACAAGGTGTTATTCAATAGGTAATGAGGTAAAGTCCTACTTCTGGACATGTGGACACTTTTAGCTTCTTTCTGCTGTAAATTTAATCTCACAGCTTAACACCTGACTTGGGTTAAAGAATTAACTATGCTATTTAATTAAACATAGTGAAATAAATTAATTTAATTTAATTCATTAGTTTTTACTCTGAAAATCAGTAAAGGRAAGGGTGTATTGAACAAAAGGACTATCCTGTGCTAGAGGATAAAGCAGTGCTCAGAATTGCAATGAAGAAGAAAGAGATCCAGGAACTCAAGAAAACATCTACAAGTTTTTAACTGGTAGGAAAATTCAGTCAGAGTTATTGCCTGGCTGCATGACAGACTTGCAGTCTTCTGGACATTTTATATTTCTGTTTCTCTTGCACTCAGGATGTTCTCTTTCCATTCATCTATAACTTCCCTAAATTCTACCCTTTCCTGMCAATTTCCATTGCTAAAACTTGCTTCAGCYGTGGTMTCTGAAATGTCCTTATGTCATCCTCAGTCCACATCTTCTCTTCATCCACTATATCCATTACACRGCTGCTAAAATACTTTTCCTGCCCCAGTTTTCCAGGAAAATCACCTTACTCACACCACACTCTCACCTAATCACCTGTCTTTCTCAGTGTACATTAATTAAACCTGAACTGCTTTGTCCCATTCCTTCAAACCTCTGCACAAATCTGAGCTTATTTCCTTTGTTCTTTTTCTGTTGTTTCTTTGTCTCCTCTTCATCTTCTCATAGTACTTTTCAAATGCCAATGCTTCACCAGCTATCTATACTTGGCAGTTAAGGGACAAAAAAGGATAGAATAGAGGAAAGAGTGCTGAGATGTCAAAGGCTAGGGACTGGTYGGGAAGGACTTGACCTGTGATTCTGAGATATATCTAGAAAGAAGTCATTAGAAACTTTTGAACAAAAATTTTCAGATAGCATGGGGGAAAGCTGTAGTATTATGGAGGATCAAGGATGGAAGAGGAAGACATGCACTGCAGATAACATGTCTTGTGAATATAGAGGAGGAGGGAAGAATGGAGATGGAACAATGGRAAAAAAGTGAGACATTTTTACTTGATTAAACTCTTTAACTTCTCTTCTCATTCTGACTACCTTTTTTTAAAGTATCATCATCTATGAGGCCACTATATAAAGAACAAAGAAAAAATACATCTCAGTACTTACTGTGCAGAAGAAAAGTTGCAAAAGTGGTATCAAATACTATTTTTGGAGCTGGATTTTTTTGGAGTRGTACCTTCACATTGAGTAATGAAGCATGTACAATCTGGATATAGCAATAAGCTAGACCTAATATCAGGACCCAGTGTGACAGAATAGGATCCCTCCTTCTTTTTTWAAAGATTCTTTTATGGAAGCAAAACATATACATACCAGCAGCAAACTCTAGCTTATCCCCCTAAAAAAATGATGATCTCAAAGGTTTATGAAACAATTCCACATCTGAGTACAGATCTATGTTAGCATAATTTAAAGTAACCCAACCTACCAGTTATCATGGCTGATGATATCTCCAAAGACATGATATCAGTTAAAAAGGCAGWCATAGTGAAAGGTCTGGGAGAATGAATGTGATTGCAAAGATAGAGGAGATGTAAAGACAATAAGAGAAAAGCCCAGTAATAAAAATGTTAATCAGATACAAGGGAGTTGATAACAATATGAAAGGAACAGAGAAAAGAATTACAATTAAGAGATAAAAGAAAGCAAATATCTCTAGAAGTTCAAACATGTTTGTGTTGCCAAAAAATGCTGTTACGATCTCACTCTAGTGCCTCAGCTATTGGCAAACGTAGCATTACAAGTAACGACCAAGTGCAAGCAATGTGAAAAATCTAACTGTGGCACTGCACAGAACCTTGAAACCATCTTTAATAAAAGGAAAAGCATGACAACCCCCCCTACACACATGCATCTGTTTCTTTAGTTAATGGGAAAAGTGGTGGTCTGTGAAGTGACACAGAAGACCACTGTAGTGACTATCAGAGTGTTTGTTGAAGAGAGATTTACAAAAGTGGTAAGAGTGGTAGGAATTCACTTCAAGCCAGTTTTCAGTCACGTGCAAGCAGGATGCTGGAATTTCAAAATGACCGTTTTCTCTGCAATTCCTAAGTAGAAATGGTGGTTTAGCCAAAATCATTCATCAGTTTTGCTTCTTCGAACACAAGACACCAGCCAGGAGCTAGTGACTTTCACACTGGCTTTCCCTGGGCTGCTGGGCGCTCAGGAGTTCATTCCTGAAACCTCAGGAATGACAGACTAAAGGAGCTCCTGCTGTAAGACCATTCTCCCTCTGTAACAGGGTCTGTCCTGTCCTTTCTGGGCTGCATGAGCCACATCAGCTCAGGCTATTGCCAGCTGCAGAGCATCAAGGAGGACTGAGCCTCAACCATTYGCACAGCTGAATGGGATCTCCATGYGACATTTCTTTTAGAGACGATACTCATGTAACACCTAACATGGGGCCCAAATTGCCGTCTTACCTCTCTGATTTTCAGTGCTCTATGACACGGGCAGYCTTCATCAAGAAATAACCACTGACAAAATTCAGGTTCCTTTGTATGGTTTACATAAACCTAGCAATTTACTACTGCTTAGGTATGGTCTTTTTTCTGCCAAACAATCTTTACTCACAGATTGAAACACCTCTCCCTGCCCCTGCTGATTTTTTGGACCCAAATCACATCCTACAGATGATGTAACAGTTTAATTTAGCAATATAAATCAGATAGAATAGAATGGAATTGTACTAAAAACTTCTACATGACAGACAAAAGGTGTCAGAGAGGGAAAAATTTGGGAAGTAGTGACATAAAGGACATGAACAAGATTCTCTAATCTACAGAGAAACAGCAGACTTTGTTTCTTACTTCAGCAACAGCTGACATTTAGAGAGGTGGAAATAACTGCACTGGTGGAGCCCAGATGAAATATTAACATATTTGTATTAATTACTGTAAAGTTATGTCATGAACTTCTCTAGAGATCTTGCAGCYTAACCAGACAAAAGAAATCATGAATGGGAAGAACTTTCATTTTCTTATGTCACCAGTCTGATTAATGTTAGAAACCCAAGCTATTCTAGAGAAATACAGAAATTCTAGATGAGTTTTGCACGTACCAAGCCTTCTGGGAAAGTTCATAGAGAAACATCCCAAGGGACAATCAGAGCTATATTCAAGCTAGGCTATAGGACCGAAACGGCTGTAGTAGCATCAGTAGATAACTTGTCCCTCAACCAAACATCYACCCTCCATTATATTTGATATAGTCAAGCGTTGTGTTAGAGGGTAATGACAACCATTCTGAGTACGGGGCTTAATATGGCCTCAGTCTCTCTCAGAGGGGGGCATAAAATTCTCCCTGTCTTAGCCATTTTCGGTCAAACTTGTGCCATTAGCATCACCTACTGCCCWTATAAGATCTATCCACAAATTAAGAAGTTGAAGACAAAATCAYGGAAATCACAAGCTAAATTGTGGAAAGGAAAAAGTTTCCTGCAGAACTTTTGGCCATAGTTCTTTTGGCTGTGAATACATCTTAGCCATATCCATATTTAAGCCCGTTGTATAAGTCCTTCCCTTGGTAGCTCTGATCTGTATCCAAGTGGCACAGACAAGTATGTATTTTTTACTATGTCCAGTTGTCTTCTCAGATTGTCCCAGTCTCGTAAGACATAAACTGACCTCAGTTATTCATACTGTCATTTCCCTCTGGGACTACAACAATAAAATATACTTCAGAATAGACCCTTCAGAGGTTAGAAAATTCCAAGTGGTTCAGAACGACTCATCTCTTTTCTGCCATGTCAAGGGGTGCCTGTCTGTGCACCTAGGGTTCCCTGTCAATGAAGCGCTTCTCAGCGAGCACTCTTGGAGTTCTCCGCAGTGTCCTTATGCGTACCACTGGTCAGCATCAGATGGGCTCTCTCTTGGTGAAACCAACTTGAACGCTGTGCACCAGAGTGCCATGCCAGCATCCTGTTATCAGTGGGTAACACCACACGATGGGGGCACCCTGTATTATGAAGACTTCCAGCACTGTCTCAGAAAATCTAGTGGARGAAAGTAATTTTGGAAACAGCTACAAGTTTTGTCCATCCCTCTCATGTCACGAAAGTTTAAAAGGGCCAGAGGAGTGAGAATAGTTCTGGTCCTGGATTTCAATTGTTCTCGAGACAGCATTATTTGCAACACAGCTGTATCATGAGCAAATCTATACCTATTCTGGAGTGATGCAGATTTTTAGAAAACCTAGTTTCACGAGAAATTTCTAGCAAAGAATTCTTCAAATTTCAGCCTCCAGCAGCTAATAAGAGTCAAATGGCTTCAAAAGATGGAGCAAGACCCTCAGAATCATGGRTGCAACCTGAATTCCTTCTAATAGAAAATGTTCGGTTACTTAGTGTAATGAAAGAGCAGTGGGCTGTTTTAGCAGGCATACAGACTACAGGCAGTGGGTTGGCAGTGTCTGGCAAAGATAGTCTGACAGCTGATCTCTGTGGTTTATCCATACACTGAAGACCAAAACCATCTTTTTAAATATATATATATATATATACACACACATATATATTTAATTCAGGGATATGAATTGGATTTTCAGTATAGCCTAGCCAGCCCATACAGCAGTGACCTGGAACAGATCTAAAAACACCAGAATTCTTCTTCCCTTCTCACACAAGTTTAGAATTTAATTTTGAATCAAATGCAAGCTCCTAACCCTTATCTTTACAGCATTAAATAACCTTGACCTATATTATTATCTCAGGCTGTGAGCACTCCTTAGCACTACTGAGCTTCCTATAATAATGGTGATGATCTCATGAGCAAGTTAGACAATTTTCTTTGAAGAGTCTAGGATTAGGAAATAAACTCTCAGGGGCAAACCTCACAACCTTTACTTAAGCACAAGACACTTCTCTTTGACTTAATCCCTTCTAACATAAATCTATGGAAATATGCATATAAGAAATGCAAAGCAAACAATCCACTAACATACTTCTGACTTCTCGAAGGATGAGAAACAGATGTATAACTACTTTTTTAGTGTCTTACTGCCAGCTGTTCTAAAACTATGGTGATAAGAACAATATACAAAGCACTAACATAGAAAGATGTGAAGCACTTTGTTCAAAGTCAGACAAGGGCTGAATAGTTTAGCTGAGAAAAGGGCATGAATTTTCTCTACCCACTGGACCATACCACTCTCTTGCAGTATGGATTCTTAATGATGCAAGATTTATTCTGCTGACAAAAGAGCTGAGACTCCCCTATAATCTAAAATATACCATCATTTAAGAAACAATATGAGATAGATGCTTGTTTCAATACGTTTGGGGCCAAAAGTAATCTGATATAACACAGCAAAAAAACACTAATGAGAATAGGATGACAAAATTTGTCACCAATGAGGAGTCAAGAACGTGTCAAAAGAAGCCAAAAATCACTACTGCATTTAGAAAGTTAGATTAGTTCAGGGAAACGGCTATACAAAACATGTGACTCATGTTTCTTGATATCACATTTTAAGATTGCCATGGTGCAAAACATTTACAATCTAATTTTTTAGAGAACTCTGATATAAATAAAGCAACAAATATATGTCTTGATATATTGACACAGGCCAGTAATCAGTTGGAAACTTCACTGAAATCTTTCTGYATAAGTTTATGCACTGTTTATTTTCAGAAACATTGTAAAATGAATGCAAGTGATTTTATCCAATTAAATGATCATGATAAACAAGGTGTGATTAAGAGCAATGTGATCTGTCTTCTAAATACAATGCAAATATACACTCAAATACAAAAAAACWGTGAAGTAGGAAGGATTTGTTTATGTACTAATTTATTTTTACATTAGAATGGAAATAAAATTAATTAATCGCTAATTGCATCTACGGCACGAAACATGTTTTTTCAAGGGAAATTATATCTCTGCTTTGTACCACTATTGTCTTATCTATTTTTTCAATATAAATTTTGAGACTTGTGCTGCATTATAGGTCACATGTCTCAAATTCTCTCTGTCCCTAAATTTAGCATTCTGAGTGGATAATAGATTCTAATATTCAGATGCTCTTTTGCATACCAGGCACAGTTCAGGAAATCAGTTGAGTATATTCTCCAATATATTTTCATCAGCAAAGCACTTAAACTAAAGATGCATAAAGGAACTACATCCCAAACATCTGCCAGCTTGGGGTAGAGGGACAGTGGCAGTGGTTATCACATCTGCTTTACATGCAGAAAGTCCTGGGTCCAAGCTCCAGTGGAACCAACACCAGGAAATCTTTGGGAGGTTGGACTAGGTGATTTCCAGAGGTCCCTTCCAACCCTAAATGATGTCTAGCTACCCTAGGCTCTCCTCCATGTCAAAGGAGAGAGTGGCTTTTCTAGAGGGACAATTGCAGTTTCTGAGATTAAATTGCTSTCTGGAGGAACTTATTTCTTTTGTTGACTATATACAGAAACTCAAAAAGTTATGCCCCTTGCTAAGTCAGATATCTGTACCAAATTGGCGCAGTACCTTATATACCTTTTTCACCYGGGCAATGCAGAGTGAAGATGTAGGAGGAGTTTGTTATGCCTCTTCTACGCTTTTGGCAACCTATTAATAAATCCTATGCAGACACCTCTCTTCCAGAAGAACACAAGCTGACTGACTTAATCTGCCTCAAAATATCAAAGACCCAACATAAATGTACTACCCAGAAACCCTGAAATATTTAATACTCAAATACGTATTATCTGGTGTGTCTCTGGTGTGTATTTTGGATAGGCGTTGCTCCCAGGATCAACTCAGGAAGATCTACCAAAGGAAAAAAAAAAGAAAAAAAAAAGAAAAAAAAAAAAACTTGAGGAGGAAAATCCAACGACGTACAGCTAAAAAAAAGTAGTGCCTCTGCTAGGCACTTCCATGAGCAAATATGTTCTCATAATGCTGAAAGTTACAGCTTTGCAGAATGAGCCCCTGGTATCTTTAAAATGCTTCATCACCAGCCAAGACTGAAGGGGAAAAGCACAAAGACAAAACCTCAAGGACTTTATTGTCCTTGAGAGGTATATTGCAGGAAGGGAGTTTGATTATGAATCTAAGATGATTAAATACTAATGGCACAAACTTCACAAGTGATGAAACAGCCAAATAAATTACCAGCACTTTAAACCAGACACATTAAGATTAACAATACTTCTGTGAGACAGTTTGATAAATGCCTTGGATTTAGCAGTGCGGTGTTGTCCCCATTTCAGGGACCTTTGACTTTGGTCACCTGCTCAGGGTAACATTCTCTATAAAAATACTCGGTCTTGTTTATGATTGTGTAACATAGGGTTTCCCAAAAAGTAACAGAAAGTTGCTGTTTCAACATGTCAGTACCAATCATATTCAGACTAATCAAAGCCATATTTACTTTGATAATGTCCAGGTCAAACGCAAATGTTCATTTTTTCTAGATTTTAGGAAAGCATTTTGAATTCCTGTTATTATTTATCAAAACTTGATGGTTTTATCATGACAAAACTGAGATTCTTATCTACCCTGAGTAGTGACTTCATGCACAGGCAGTGACACCAACTTCTGCAGGATTACTTACAATGCAAGGCAGTTTGTATTTTAGTTATCCTAATCTTATGCACAAAAATAACTGTCATTTGGCACGAAATTTCCATTGTCCTTGCTAAACAGAATTGCATCTGTACAAGAGGCACTGAGCCATGAAACAGTTTTCCAAGGACACTCATGCAACCCAAAACCACAACTGACTGGACAGATCACCCCAAACTGTGTGTCCACACACTGGGCAGAATAGTCATTGCCTTGCCTATAGTATCGGGCAATTTACCAATAACCATTTTTATAATTTTTAAAAATATACATAATTTATTCAATAATTTGCTAGCATTTGCTCCCTTGCCCTCTCTTCCCACCCAGTCTGCAATTTGACAAGCTTTAGAATTTTCTGAAATATTTCAGTAACTTTACGGTAAGGTTTGGAAARACTATTCAACTAATTTTGCAAGCAAATGTCTTTTGTGATTCCTCTTTCTCCATTGAGAAGCTCTATTTTCAGATCTTTTCAGATGCTTGTCTCAGAACTCCAATGTTTCTCCTGATTAGAAGTCCCAGCTCTGCCCCCAACCCATCCCATCCCACAGGCTGTCAGACCAGAATTGCTTTTGATATTTTTCAGCAAACAGAAGTACTCTAATTTTTCTAACAATGAAACGATTATTTCTTTGCCCTTTTATTAAGTTTACATAATTGTCTTATTAGCCCAAATAACGTTTAATGAAGGCCTTCTTTGTAAATAAAATTGTCTGATAGTGTTATAGRAAATATAGTTGGTTTTTGCTTAGCACAACTAAAAGCAAAATTGCTAAGGTTTTTGTTCAGAAACCTTGCAACAACGCATCTAAAAAGAATGAAGAAATCACTTATCTTGTTGTCTTCTTGCTTTACATATGTAGATAATATTTCAGAGACTGACAGCATTACAGTCCAAAAYGTTGCAGTTCATATTAGATACTTAAATAGTGAATTAGATATTTTCAAAGGCATTCATTAACCTGCTGTTTACTTTGAAGAAATTAATTAGTTTGAGTCGTATATAAAAATTGAGCTTTACTTAGCCCTAACGTGAAGAAATTTAGTACTTGTCTGCATATGACAGGCTTCTGAATGCTGTGTTCTAGTATACAAAGAAAACTGGAACATATGCCTATACYGTGATCCCACCACGTATTTAACTTCCCTTCCTTCCAGCCCTGTTGAAGCCTTAGTCCACATTCTGAATTAACGGTTGGGTTGGCAACCAGCTGATGCAAATGGATTGCTTTGATCTGTTTTCTTTTCTTTTTGACAGTTTCTTTAATTGAGGGTAAACAGAACTTCACACAGTTTTGCAGAAATGCATAACATACTTCTAATCCTCAAATTTTTCTCACCTGAWTGATGATTTCAAATGCAGTTCTGACCATAACCTTGAATTTGTCTTTAGACTATTGTACTGCATGCCAACATTTATATATCCTGACATATCATTCCTATTTCCATCAATTATGGAATATTACAGTGTATAGTCTAACTAATATGTTACTTCTACGAAAAAACAGTGAAATGGTGAATATATGTTCCTGTCAGAAATAAATTGATGGACATCTGTGTTCTTAAAACTAGAAAAGGGGCAGGTAATTGGATACACTGGCTGTCTTAACTAAGGGCGACCCAAAGCCTCAGTCCCATGATGGCCAATGGCACAGCCATTTTGAGAGGATTGTCAGTTGTTTGACATCTTTGGCTTTTCTGCAGTTCTTTAGAGCTGCTCTGCTATTAAACCACCCAAATTTTATATAACCRAGGGGGTAATTAGGAATATTTATGCAGCAACAGCTGTAACTCCATCATCTGATTCTTAAGCTCTGTATCTTGAAATAARCATCTTTATCAAACATAAATGTTGATTCTGAATTTCAAAAACTTTTAGATTTCACCACACCTCAGTAGTGCATTTTTCTTGCAGTCTGAATTGATAAAAAATTATCAGGCAAGCTTTTGATCCCGCTGTCTCTCCTTATTGTTAGCTAWCAGAAATCTCATCTCTGTTAAGGTATGTTATCATCTTTAGCTTTTCTTGGATAAGCAAATACACTGAATTTTGTTTCAYGTAACACAACATTCTTGTATTTCTTTTGTTCTCTCATCATTTTTTTCAGCAGCTTTTTCTAAGAATGAAAACAGAGATTCAAACACAGCATTTTAATAAYGGTTTTTATATGCTATTTTCATATTACTTGATATTTTTCTCATTACTCTTTAAGAATTATATTAGCTTCACTTTGCTTCAACTATTTGCCTACTWCAGTGTCTAAATTCTGTTGATACTCTCAGCTTTTTAGGATACAATCCCTCCTCCGGTTACCATAAGCACCATATTTGCTTCTAGCTGAAAGACATTGCATTTGGAGGAATTAAAATATGCATCGGGATACTCCAAGTGGCTGTTCAAAGGCTATATTTTGTCCAGATTGACAGCAAGATGCCTGCTGGAGCTAGTGAGCCTGAGCAGATTGCTGTGGGATAGCTTAGCTATTGCTAAGCTCCAGTGTGCAGCCTGGAGTCTGAGCAACCCACTCCAGCCTGTGGGATATGGGATATTGTTAGCAGGAAGCTGAAAATTAGCCTGCACATAGCTATGCAAAGTATAATGGGATCGAGCATTTTGCTAATTACTGAAAAGTAATTAGTGGGGAGTTCCCAGGAATCACTGAGAAAATGTGAATGAATGTAATATAATATATCCCCCAAATCTCCTCCTGGCTGTACCTCTGGTTTGCTAAGAGTGACAATGTTTTTCAGTACCTCATTTTCTTCCACCAGCAGACTGGTCTTTTGAGCTCAGCCAGTAAACTGTTAGTTGAAACATCAGCAGCAACGTGTTTGCTGAGCACTAATGCAGTTAACCAGGGACCATGCAATCACATTGYAAGTTCTCACCAAGCTCTGCCACCAACTATCTTGGGGTATCAAGCACGTCACCGTGCAGTGGCACACCATAACACGTGGCAGACCAGCACCCTCCACTCTKACTCAGTTCATTTATCATGTAAATGCATATCGGAGAATTAGTAAAAAAAAAAAAAAATGAAGTGTTTTAAAGCTAATTGAAGGGCAAAATTCTTCCTCAGATACCTGCAGAGTGCTGTGGAGACTGTGATATGGAAAAGCAGGGAAGGTCCTTTAGTTTCCAAAGGACACTCCTGAAAGCCCACTGGGTATATGTGTTCCAGGACAAGGCCAAAAGCAGGTGGTGACAGGAAGAAAAGCTCTTCCTTAACATCCGCCTAAAGCAGGTGTTCATGTGAGTATTCACATTATGAAGAAAAGGGAACTAATTTCACTAGAACTACAAATTTATCAAAATCATCCCAAAGTAAGTGTGAATATATTTAATTCACTGCTAACACTAGGATAGTGATATCCTGTACCTCGAATGAGAAAGTCTTAAGTCAGGACAAGAAAAATATGGACAAGAAGAGAGACCCCTAAAAGCTGCTAGCCCTTAATATTTATTAGCCAATGTAGATGGTTATGGATCTCCTGCAGTCCTATACCTGCAACCTCTCTTCTCCACTGGCAGATGAATTTACTGGACACATGATGGATGACTAAATAAATGGAAAACTGTTACTTCCAAAATATATCCTGAGTAGTGTGGTTATCAATCTTTTTAAAAAGTGCATGCTTCATTTACATTACAGTTGATAATTAGACTTTTATTCCAGGATGATACAGAGAATCYTGATTAAGTAGATAGGTGTGTAGCACTCACACGATCAAATTATAACTGTCTGAGATCATACTTGTATTTCCTATYTTCTAGGAAACAGTCACATCATTTAACTTGTACTACAGCATCACACCACAAAAGGACATTTCCTCCATTCAGACTTTCAAATAGATTAACAATAATGTAATAGCTCTTTTTCTAAAAAGTGGAGCCTTAAAATGTTTTTCATGTGCTTTGYACATCACATTATATTTTAGTAATGTGTATAACATGACTTTAAATAATCTACTGTATTGTAAGTGCCCATTAAACTGCAAATCACTGTGATGTGATGTTTCTGGCACTTTAATGCTTAGGTATGTTGTATTGTTATGTTATATAGGGTTGGTAATGGAAGCTTTCACACAGTTACGAACTTTACTAAACAGATTTTTTCTGTCTATTGTCAAAGAAGATATGACTCTGAAAGAGTCAGCTATGATAAAAGCAAGATAAYAAAGAGATGAAGCATTCGATTTGACCTCTCCAAATCAATAGAACTGTAGCTACTTTAACATTTTATGAAGRGATACTAGAGCTGTTGCCATATAAATAATGTTTAGCTACTTTTTGTTTCATATATTGTTTAAATTTTATTTCCAATTTCTCTACAACTCTACAACAACAATTGTATAATCTACAACTGTTTGATAAACAGTCTGGGTGAATAGTTTTCAAGCAATCCCTCTATTTCTTGCACTTATTTACTATCCTTTATTTATATTGAAGAAATGATTATTTTAGTCATACTGTATTTATTCTATCTTCTGAATGAAAAGGTTGAGATTTTAAGCAGGATATGAATTGCAGTTAATGAACGTATCTAGTTCATAATTTACAGTTAGGTCATGCTGTCATTTCTACAATCGTGAAAAAGACTCAGAGTTATAAAGTATCTAAAATATCTTTCAGTCAAGTTATAATTATTAGGATTCAAGATGATGACAAATGTGGCTTTAAGAGGATCCTCTCCTGCACAGTGCAAAGGACATCCTATGCCTTCTTCTGTGATATGCAGTGCTTGTTTTTCTTGGAAACTAAACTAAATAGACCTGGTGATGGTTCTTGTGGTTTGATACTGTTGTCCTCTGTCATATTTTTACAGTGAGTATGAGTGCCTTTCCCTTTCACATGCTCTATAGAGTAAGCTGCAGCAGCTCTTTCTTTTAACTTTGAAAGTCTTAAATTAAATATTGGAACTTGTTTGCCTGGCCATGTCACATAAGCAGCTGATTTGGAAGCTACAGAAACTCACACACGTTTCTGCAATATCTGATAGTTATCAAAATCCACACGACTAAGTTAGCTGACCTATGAWTCACAGGAAATCGATGTTTCCCCTTTATTTATGGAATACAACCAATTTTTACCTAGTTCAGGAGCCATACCTAAAACAGCCACAACTCTATTACTCAATAGATTAATATTTTTATAAAGAAATTATAAATGTAGCAAAATTTGTATACAGAAACTAAATATTASCAAAATTGAGCATGTCTGTAACTGACATTTTTAGCAGGGATATTTCCATTAAGTTCTCCAGATGCAGATAAATTCTCATTAATCTGTACTCAAGACTGTTTCACAGACTTGAAATGGGAATCACAAACATTCTGAGTAAAGAATAAAAAGTCTGTTCACCTTCTTTATATCTTTCATAACCATTTAGTTGGGTAACCTAAAAAACATTCAAGCCCAGATAATGTGATGTAAGGCAGGAGAGAGCAGGGTAAAGTGTTTCAGTAGTCATGCAGTTACATGATGCACTGTTAAACATTACTGTGGCTGGACCCAGTTCTGAATATTATTAAAACTTCAATAAACAAGGAAACAAACAAAGAGCATTTTCATTTACTTGTAAGTTATACCCCCATGCAATAGGTCCTACTGAAACATGGAGAGATTTGAATTATTTCTTTCCACAGACTTACAAATTACTCCTGTTACGTCAAGCTCTTGGTCCACTCCTGTAAAATTTTGCACTGAACAGCTGCTAACACTTCAGGCAAACTGAAAGCCATTTGACTCAGAAGGAATTGAACAACACATGTGATATGTCTTAGATTTCTCTTTTGCTAGTTTCTATTTCTGGCAACTTTTGCATGAAAACAGATTTGTTTGTTTGTTTTCTGAACATCACACCACTAATTACTGTTAAAAGGCTGGAGTTCCTCACAATTAGATGAGGTCCAAACCATGTTCCAACCCATGGTTGGAGAGAGATTGGAGAGACTGCTGGAGTCTGGACTTAGGACTGGAAATGAAATATCTATGTTGGCTCCATCTCCTGTTTTAATCTCACCATCAGAGGATTATCAATAATGGATTGTCATCCCCAAATCTAACAAACAGTCATACACACTCCTTCTGAAATAGCAAAATTCTAACTGGAGGTTTACAACACTTGCCTGCCAGAAAAGCAGACCTTCTCTGTGCTTTTTCTGACCATTTCTCTCTCATCTAACCTTCCCTGGGTAGGTACTACCTTGACAGATCTAATACACAAAATATTGCTGACACAATGAAATAAAACTATGTTTCATTACTACAGTACTTGCATGTAGAATAAATACTTTCTTTTATTCGTCTTTCCAAAGATTTCTTTTYCCCCTGAATTGCATTCATTCATCCCTGCTGGAAAGCAGAAACTGATATGAATGAAAATCACAAGCTCACTTAGGAAAATGCCATCTGGGAAATCATATTTTTTTAGAATTACAAAGCTAAATACTTGCGTTTGTCTCATCCAGAACATTTTTAAATACACATAGATTGCTTATACTAGCATCTTGCAGCCAGAAGCTGACACTTTTTAATTAAGCAGGGTATCCCATTGCTTTCAGAAGGGGATTTACCCAAAAAGAGACTGTGATAGATTGTCCAAGGGAAGAGTTCTTATATCCATTTTCCAGGGAGAGACACAGAGGAATAAAGAGACTTCGTTTGTTAAGACTTCTGAAATTGTGTAAGTTAATAGTATATTTGGGAAGACTCAAATATCCTGACATCTAATCCCTYGCTAAAACATGTGTGCAGTATAAAACATTTGTTTTGTTCCAAAAAATGAGAAGTAAGTTGTCACTAAGTAACACTGAATTGTCAAATCTCAGAAGCTCTAGGGAGAAGATAAAGGTTTTTAGACTTCTTCCCTCTAGACTACTTCCATGTGAGTATTCCTTGCACAAGTCACTGTGTATCCATGTCTCCTGGGTAAGTAGTGCCCCTCTACACACACAGTTTATTGCCTCCTCATCCCTTCARCATTGCTCAGTAATTTCACACAAGCAATAAGCAAATTTCCCCATCCAGCAGCAGCCCTCACTATCCACCTCCTTCTCCGGTACTTGCTCCCGTGTGAGCYGGGAGAGTGGCCAAGGCTCATATAGTAGCAGAGAGGGGGGTAGGAAAGGAAGAATAAAGCTGAGCCACTAAGGAAAAGGTCTGCTCTACTGCTGAGAGAAGAAGCAAATGGAAAGGGTAAAATTAGATTGCCCAGTGTCCAACCCCAACAGGAGCAGCAGACACGGTGTGCCCAGCTCTGGGCAGGCAGAAGGCTGTGTCCTGCCCTTTCCACTGTATGCGCGAGTGAGAGCCAATCTTGTTTCCTGCAGCAAAAGGGGGTACAAACTAGAAGAAAGCACCCCGCAGGCTAGATCTGGCCTCCTGTTTATAGGCACATTGCAGCAATACTTTAAAGAACATGAGATTTAGATTGGAAGYAGTCTTATTAGATTGGAAGTAATCTTAATGGCATAATAACATGTGCATGCGGATGGGTATGCAAACGCATAGCCACCTGTGGCAAATATTCCATTACATTATTAATTCGATTCTCCTGATAGTTTTTTTAATTCCCTACACATATGCTGTCTCCTAATTTCCTTGGCCTTTCTGCTGGTATACATTGCACAAAGATGAGCAAACTCAGGCCTTCTGCAAACCCCAAGGCAAAAGCTTTCCCTGCAGGACTGGGTGGTGATGAGTTGTTCAGTTTTGTTTTTTTCTTTCCCAGATGGCATTTTATCAATGGTTGTCTAGCAGTGCTGCATCTCTAGATGTAAAAAGGAAGCGGAAAGCACTGAAAGGAATGTGTGACAGACACTTTGCTGCATTGATTAATGYGCTCATACAAGCCGATGGCTCACCACCCATTCCATTAATCTCTGTACGGCATTTTGAAAGCTGTTAAATTCTATATCACTTTTTAATGTATCTTTACCATAAGGCAGGCTTGCCTTTGAAGTRTGATGTCACCAATTCTCTGTTTCCTTCCTGCCTTATTTTATTTCTTCAGTGTCTGATAAAGCATATTTCATTATGATTACTGCTGTGCCAGGCAGATAATTTCATTTTCTCATTAGCAGTTCTCCAAGGATGCACTCTGGCAAACACTAAATACATGGWGCACATTTTGTCTGTCATTTCAGTTGTAGTTCTTGGGACTGATTCACTCCTCTGCTAGAGATCCAGCTCTGACACATCAAAGGCTGTCCCCATCCAGATGTTGCTGGATAACAAATAATTGATGTGGCATTCTGCTATCCTGCTAGACAAAAGCTAAGGTTTAAGTTATTTTCCTTATGCGTGAGAGAAATCAGAGGTCTGACCATGTGGTCTGATCTCAAAAGAGCTCTGATAATAGAGACCTAATGTCCTTTTCTCTGTATGACTGGATGTGAAGGAGGCCATATGATAGAGGCTGATTGGTRGACCCCTTAAAACACCCTAGTGTGCAAAGGAGTTTTAACAGAATTTGATAATCTGATTTTTCAACWTTCCAGAGGATTTTAAACAGCTATTCTCTGACCTTGCTTTTCCTTCACTAGTTTCTGTGTTTGGCAAACTTCCTAAAAAAAAAAATAATAAAAAAATCTTTAGTTTGGTTACTCTTATTAATGACATTGGGCAGGGCATTTTGCAATCTGAGACTCTTTGTGCTAGAAAAGGGTTTCAACAGAGTTGATAAGAAACATCAGGCAACAAGTTCTATTTTGAGAAGGAAAATGATCAATCATTACCTATGCACAAAGAAAAACAGAAGTTTACTTATTTAAGTGCAGGCTATGAATAAAATAAGTACAGCACTTTAGCCTAACAACCTTCTAGAAATGGGAGAAAACAAAACACAGTACAGGGTCATAATAGCTCGTTTTAGCATGATGCAACAAGGGCAAATATCACTTAGTAGGGGCGGCAAGTTTCATTAGACAAGTCTTCAGTGTACTTCATCCACAGGCAGGATGGAGGAGAATTCTACCTTAGCCTCTGACCAGAATCCTAACAGTCTCATACAAACTGTAAATTCATGTACATGTACGTAAGCACACAGATGTACAAATACATGTAAATATGTATGGAGAGCATGTACACCATTCTGCCTCATTACGCACGGGTAAATTTAATGCAAAGTAGAATTCAAAACATACTACCACTGTTGTTTATTCATGTTTTGCTCTCATCTTTCATTAATGTAAATAAACGAAGAAATGGGACAATGAAGCTTAGACTTGTGGTCTTAATCTTATTCTGTTYTGAATGGAAAAATCTCAGTGACTTTAGCATCAGAGAGCCAGGCCTCTCAAGCACAAAGAAGTAGATTCAAACATCAGTATTTTGCCCTTGGGCAAAATGGTTCATATGGCTAAATTATAAAGATTAAATTGATGCTTTAYAAAGGTGTGCTGTGGCTGAGAGTCAAAATGATATTCTTATGTTTTAAAATTAGTCCTTTTTTCCCTTCTGCTTGGAGGTGAATTCTTAGTTTATCTTTTGTGTTGAGGAGTTGGGCTATATAGCAGACACATCTTCCACACAGCTAGCCAGAACTTATCACAAAATTTTGAGCAATTCATTAGCTAATATTTAACACGACTCACCAAGGTTGCATCAGGCACAGTGGTTTCAGAGTGTCGGTAACAACTGGTTAATCCATAAAATAGTAAACAATAGAAAAGGATAAAATGTAGTTTGAGTAGTTGGACTAGCRGTCCTCAGTGTTAAGTACAATGGGAAAGGTAACTCTCAGCCAGATTGTTAGAGAATTCCAGTAACAGTAAAACAATGCCATTTACATGGGAGTAGGGAGACCCAAAATCCCATAGTAAGTTGGAACACAAATGTTCAAAGAAGAGGAATTCAAAGTGAATCTTATTTCTGAGAAGAGGAGCAGAGGAGGAGAGAGCACACAGAAAAAGCTTTSGCTTCTACCCAAATCTAGCAGTGCAAAGGTTGAGTCACAATCTGACTGATTTCTGTAGCTAGTCCACGGGGCTAAAGGCAGAAGAGGGACAAAATTTKTTAAGAACAAATACAAATACATTGACTATTAATACATTTCAAGAGAAAATTAGAAAGTTATAACTATCGAAGTACTGAGGTTCTAGAACAGCCTTTTAATAGATTCAGTGGCATAAAAACACCTTACTAGTTTCAACATTAAATTTGATGAACTGGTTAATGGGARTAAAGTTTTGATTCTTCATTTTTCTCAGAGTCTGAGTTAGATGGTGAAGGCAGAATTTCCAAGTTCCTAAAACAACATAACCTTTCCTTTCCCTGTACAGGTTCTCACACTTCCAGTGTATAAAAGTACGATGYAGACCTTTAATTCTTGAGGCAATATTTGTAATATTTTATCCTATTTATCTAACAAAGTACAGTTTCCTTACTCAGAGCCTAGTTGTCAGAGAGATTGATTATATCAAGTTTCACCTGAAGCCAGCTCRGGGCAGTTACGTGGTGACTGGCATGCAGGCTGGAGTTCAAGACTTGCCTTTCACCAGCCCCTAGTTAGATAGCAGCCAGCCAGCAGATTTGGAAGAGGTGACAGTCTACCTATGCTATACCTATGCTGTGGATGCTACAACCAGCTATTTAGAATATGTAGATGTGTTATGTAAAAATGTCTCTTTTTTCCAGGCCAGGTAGGTTTTTAGTACAAGTAGTACTCTCCATCTTCAAAGAAAAAGAACTTAATTGCCATGAAATTTTATGTAGTCCATACAAATGTAGTGTCTGGCCAAGCTTACATACAAATGCAGAGTAATGGATAATAACAGCAAGAAAGAAAGAAGCAGGAAGTCAGTAAAACTGAAATCGAAAGAAATACAGCTGTGTATTCCATTCAAATGAAACTACTTCAAAGGGTCCTACTATTTGCACTATTTCATGCACACCAGTACTTAGAATTAATGACCCACAGTTTCTTCCAGGTCCGAGCAGCAGCTACCATGAAACGAGGACTGTCATAATCAGCCATTGTCCAAGTAGAAAACTATATAGACTCATTTAAGACAGCTCTGGGTAGAAGAAGCTCACACAAAGAAATGGATTTCTGTTGCCATCCTTATCTCAATTTCTATGTATTTTTAGCAATTCTACATCTAGATCCATCATCGCTTTCTATGATAGGAAAGGGTACAACATTACCTTTCCTAGCATCTTCACTTTTAGACCCTTTGGACACCAGCTGGGGTATTTAAGAGCAGATGGTCCCCACAATAATACTTCTAGATGGCAAGTTGACAKGAATTTGCCAATGATTGTATTCTCTATGTACTGGAAAATACTTCCTCTTTAAGATGCCCTGCAAAATTTCTTATTGCAAAAGAAGCATCTGAAAGAATTGCATGAGAAAAAGTAAGTACCTTCCTAAGCATATAGAAAGTGCCCTAAGGCATCCCTTGCACAGCCACTTGTACTGTAATTACAGTTGTAGGCCCGGTCAGAAAGCATTTTTTGGAGCTCAGGGTATCTTTGGTAACCTGAACCTGTTGACTTTGCACTACTTTAGTACAATACCTCTGCAGCTACTGGAAGTGGACAGGACTGGAGCATGTAGCTCCTAAAATAACTTTATAGGAGACATCAAGGTAAACATAACCAGCGTCTCTCAATGTACTTCTTGTGTTACTTAACTGTCTTTCTATGGTCTTCCTTTTTTGTCAGTGTACTCATATGATGTCACAGATATGTTTGCATTAAAATTCAAGTGTTGTGCTATTCAGCTAACAACCTGAAGAAAAATCACTTAAAAGAATCACTTAAAAGAATCAGAATAATGTCGCAATTCGGTTTGAAGAGAACTTCCATTTGAAAGGGTTACATAAGAAAATTTTTACTTTCATGGCTCGGATGAAGCTGAAACACTTCCATATTTTACCCATGCTTCACAGTTTTGGTCACCTGCAGGTAAAAACAAGAATGATATTATCTTGTTTTAAAAGTACACTAACAAGATTTGCATAGAAAAGCCAGTCTCTGGCTGGCTCCAGCTGATGCCTATTCCAACTCATTTTGAAGTCATTGAAAATCTTTCTGGTGACTTGAATGGGAGACGAATCAGTATTTTCAGCACTGAAGTGAATTAGAGATTAAAACAAAACATACTTACATAATAACCTTCTATTAAAATAAGTCCCTTCTGGGTAGTAGGATGCAGCACGCTGAAGTAGTACCATTTCTAGCCGAGAAGTGGCTGGACTTGCCTTGTGTATTTCCTAAGTTTCTTTTGCTTGGAATCACTCTATCAGTAGTTACTTATAGGTTCATCAGAAACACAGATTGAAGCATTACTATTTACATAGCTAACTTATGACCTGATTTTGAGCTGAAGATCCTTGGAAGGATCAAAAATCTCTATCAGTTCCTGAATCCCTGAAGCAAAAAGAAGCAAAAATTGCACTATTAGACTTAGCCAAACACACTAAACAAAGTATGTGTTGCTTGCTGGAAAAAAATGAAAACTGACTTGGAAATACAGATAGGGACTTGRGTTTTTCTTACCCAAAGTACTCTGACATGGCAGAAGGAACAAAGGTGACTTCATTTCCTGACAGCATCTCTGGGTTGCCCCACCTCCGTCTCCTGGAGTCTGTTCATAGCCACTCTTGTGGGAAGGGTCTTGTAGCACCTCAGCTGCTCTTGAAACTCTTTTTTTCAGGATGCTTAGCACTATTTCTATTGTTCAAAACCTAGTTTCTGTGATTGCTGTACCAACTACATGTACCCAGTTGTTCTTCTATCTGGCCACACAGCCTTGAGAGGATAGGCAAGCAGAAACAAGGAATACACAGGTAGCAAATGTTTGCAAAAACAATCCCATATGAGAGAGATTCAGGTAGAATAGAATCTAATTTTCCAGGAAGTCATGTATCTTCTCTGGCAAAATGCTTTGAGAAGGACTGCAATTTTTGCTGAAATATTCTATAATCAACAGATATTATAGAATCACTGAGCCAGAATAGGTTTCAGAAATCATATACTTTGTCCCCAAAGCCCTCAGGATCAACAACACATAAGCCTGTAGCTAGCTCTACCACTAACAGTTCTAAAGCTCACCAGGTTTTAGGAAATTAAAGAGCCCTAGAAAAAAAGGTCATTAGATTCAGTTTGTCTGAAAATATCTTACTTGTCAGGGACATAGAATCACAGAATCATAGGAAAAAAATTTGATTGGGAGAGATCTCCAGAAATAACCTACATACTACCTCTTGCTCAAAGCAGCAATCAAAGTTTGATCAAGCTGCTCATGGCCTTGTCCTTTCAGATGTTTAAGATCTGTATGGACAGCAATCCCCCACCTATTCTGGGCATCCTCTCATAATTATTTTTTCCTTATGTCCATTTAGAATTGCTTATGTTGCAACATTTGACCACTTCACCTTGTCCTCTCATTGTGCCCCTGTGAGAAGAATCTTGCTCCATCTTCTCTACAACCAAAATACAAGACTGCAATTAGATCCCACGCTTATCCTTTCCTTCTCTAGGTTAAACAAACCCAGTTCCCATAGAATCCCCTCATATTTAGTACATTTAGTCCAACTCCCTAACTCTCTTCATGGCCCTCTACTGGGTCAATCTTTCTCCCACATTCATATGCTGAGATCTTGCCCTTTGTCAATGGATCGGTATGATAACCACTTCATTACATGCTAAAAAGGCGTTAAGCTATTCTGCCTTCTCAAAATCATCTATTTATGCTATCCTCCTTCAGTAAATAGTAGAGCAAATTTTTTCTTTGTTTTTCCTCTGGGTACCAATATCCTTCTGGACCATTTCTTGTTACAGTTGATGTCCCTTCTAAATGAATCATTTTGTTAACTACTCTTTATGATATTGTCTCTACACATTTTTGCACTCATCCTTAATGTCCAACCCAGTTTCCACTTCCTGGATTTTTTTTTTTTTTAAAAAAAAACATAGACTTCACTTAGATTAGTCTCTTATTACACTATCTATCTTTCCTTCACAAATAGATAGATTTTGTACCCTCGTCGTTATGACTTTTAAGAGTTGCCAGGTTGTTTTAACTACTTTCTCCCCTGCAGTCAGCCTCCCAAAAGATCTTAGACAAAAGAACACTGAGTTTATTGAAGTTCATCTACTTGAAATCCATGTTTTTATTAGCTGCTGTTCTTCATTCCCACTATAAGGAGTATGGATACATACACATGCACATGCTCAGCCTGGAAAGTCTAAAACCAGAAAGAGAGTGTTCATTCATTACAAAGAAATGAAAGCACAGTCTTAATAATAATCCCGTAACCAGGTCAAAGCTGGGAGCGATTCCCACCTATCGTAGTCACTATCATCTCTGTCCTTTACTTGCACAGATATGCAGAGAGAGGCTGCAACCACTCTGTTTCAGACTGCCTAAAAAGAGAGGTAAAAGGTAGACAAGTAGACAATGAAGATTGACTGTTCTCTGTAGAGGTTGGAAACTGAGGCACAGATCCATTAAAGCAACCTGCACAAATAGATCTATTAAAGCAACCGGCACAAATCATGCAGACTATTTTTTTTCAATAAATTCAGTACAGAACTGACAACACTGACAATCAGGAATTCCCTAAACTGTGTTCTCAGGTACCAGTTTGATATGTTGTATTGTCTGGGGAAACCATTGCTGTTGATTTTAATGGGAATTTGGCATTAAAATATCTTCCATTTGTGTAGGGTAGGGGAGAGGACTGAGAGGGCAGAAGAAGACAACTGTGAGATAATGTAAATGAGCAAATACCAATAATTAAGTGTGTGTGTGTGTGTGTGTGTGTGTGTGTGTGTGTGTGTGTGTGTGTGTTAAAAAATTTCAGTACTACTCTTACAGAAATAGTCACTATTACTAGTTGTGCTGGATTCTTTGCAAAATGTCTTTCTTAGCCTATCAAAAATGTTGCTATTGATATAAGAAAATCAAGAAAGTTAATAGGAAATAATGCCATTAAAAAAGAAAATTCTAATACTTTAGAACAAAACTGAAATATTTTAATAAAAATATATTTAAATCATAAAAGATTCAAAGCTCAAATTTACTAAATAGTCTTACTGTAAGAATAAGCTTCAGGTTTGGAATAAGAATGATCTGAAAACACTGAACACATTAAATGTGACCTTTAAGCTTCAATTTTGTGTGTGGGAGTGTGAGGTTAATGAAATAGCTGAAAGATTGTATTTGTAAGAAATCTGCCTGCTGCTGGAAGTAGTGTTAGTCTAGCCAATGTTGTTAACATTCTCCACAAACAGTCAGTGGACACTAAGGTCTGACATGTTATTTATTTGATAAAGTGTTTTATTCTTGAGACCCATTTTTTTGTATTTCCTTTGTTTTCTTCATGCTTTTCATGACTTCAAGTATAAAAATATAAAGGTGACCTTTTGGCTAAGCCAAAACCATACATCCACAGTCTGGAAAGAGTTTGGACTATCAGAAGAATTTGGTGCTTAAAGCCCTGAATTTTGGAGTTTGTTTTTACTTGAACTGCAAGACCAGCATTAAAGTCGTTATATTTCTGTACATGAAAAAAATGGGTTTTCCTTTCTTCACTTGTTGTCTCATATAAACAATCCTTTCACTATAGTCTTTGGATTGTTTTATTCATGGTAAATAAGCTGCTTGCTACCAAGTCCTGTAAGTAATTTTCTTGACTAGTGATGGTGTATAGTTAAATAACACCCAGACAAAAGAAAGATGAGAGGGGGAAAATACCAAAACCAAATAAACAATTCTTCTTACAAAGATAAATATTGAAGTTGCTGATTTGGACTGGATTTCATAGTATTTCATCAATAGCATTCACTTCTTTGTTGTTGCCTCTGACAGGAGGACAAGTACGCCAGGGACCTGAAGAAGAACCACTTAGGTCTTTTCCTTCCAGCAAACACTCCCTAAGCTCTGAAATGGGGTTGCAGGCCTGCAGATAGGTCCTTTTCTAGGCAGCAGCCTATTCTGCACAGTCCCATATGGGCCTTGGTAAGGTCCTCCAGTGACAGCTGAGGCCTGGGAGCATGTTATCTCCCTCCTCCTCCACGCAGACCGTAGGCTCTGCAGTGCTTCATCCTCAAAGCTTGCTAGCTTGTTGTCTTGCTTGTTCTCCATAATTCAATTTTCCATCTCATTCAGTCTCCTCCCCACTGTACTCAGCCTCTCACCATGCTTAGATGATTCCAGAGAAGAGACTGCCTTTCCCTTTCCTCCCTGACTCAGAGAGCAACTAGTGCACACAAGCAGCCGCCTCCTTCTCCATCACCCAGAAGCACTCTGTTGAGGTAATGTGCTCCAGCGATGCACGATACGCAACAAATAAAACCAGCACATCAGATATCCCTGCATGCCCCATCATAAAAGAGGGGAATCCAATAGAAAAGAAAACAAGCAGTATTGTGCATTTTTGGCTCATACGAACGCTTCTGCTCTTTTTAAATTTAACGGAGTGCAACATTTTCTAGCAGAATAAAATCTAGCTTTATCTTTCTTCTTCAAAGATATTTGTCAGTGGAAGTTGAGAAAGGCAGACTATAGATAGAGTACCTTCTTGTTATTTAGCAATTAAACAATATAAAGTTCTTTTTTCCTTTTCTCTGTCTTGTATCTTAATGTTGTTTTGTATATTATCATATCTTTTAAGTAGGAACTTTTCATTGTGCTATTCATCCCCATGGAGCTTTTTTGAACACGAAAAAATACATTGAAAGAACATTAAAGATGTGCTTAAGTTCTAAGATTTCCAGTGCTAACATTGCTTGTGTAGTTTTAATTTGGTCTCTTGTGCACATGCATTATGATGCAGCTGTTTATATTTTCCACAGCACCTCTGCCTCACTCAGTTCTCAGGAAGGACAGAGCTTATCAAAGAAGTAGCTATACAATATCTCATTTGTCCTCATTTATGTTACATAATTAAACTTCAGTTTTTATGCAAAAGTATCCACTTTCTCATGGGCATTTCTATAATACTCATCATTATAGGGATTCTGTTGCACAGACACTCACAGACTTAGCATTTGTAAGAAAAATAAGACTGTATTATTGGGATCTTTTGTGTAGGATAGTGCTGGCATGGCAAATTAAATCTCTCAAACAGCAGTTGCTTCCCAGATGATGTCAGGAGCCTCCATCACAACGGTCCTTGCAAGGGGTCTTCAGTTGGGTTGGGTCAGACACTCTGAACTGAATTCTTATACTCTGCCTGACCACTCCAGCCCATGCATGGCCATTGCTATTGATTAGCTTGAACTGCAAAACCATCTCCTACCACCTTACTTATGTACAAAGGGCTTTCCTGTGTGACCATCTCTGTACCTGCAGGAACAGTTTCTACTGACTACCCATAAATATCCTACCTATGCATGAGTTTGACTGTGGTCAGTTCTGCAGCAGACACTGCCCGGGGAGTCTCTCGGGTGGCCAGTCTCTCAGCACGATCACCATTATACCAATAAGACAAACATGATTTTCATCCATATATCTCAATTTTAACTTAAATCTCACAGCTCTGGCTACAATTCACAAACTTTAATTGCTTCCTTTTCCATATTAGAAACCAGGTATATTCTATGGGTGGAGCCCCTCCTCATTCCTGATGCCCCATCTCCTGCAGTCTATGTTCATACCGATCCACATCTGTGTTACCACTCCAAGTCTGGTTTTGGGGAATCCTCACTGGATCTCCCAAACTTCCTTTTATTCAGGCTATTCATTCTAGTCTCTCCCCAGACTCACCACCCAAGCATCCCATGTTTTTGGTGTTCATCTGATACTAAGGAAGGGATTTTTTTTTCTCCTTCCTATGCCTTTAGCTAGTCTCTTTGTCTATCAATACCCCGAATCCTACATTTTTCTTAGCTCCTGATTTTTTGGTTTCCTATCTCCCAGTTTTGTTTTCTTCCTTCCTCACTCCTAGCCTGTTTGTCCTTTAACATCTTGCCCCTATCAAGTTCTACACACCATTCCTTCTGCTCCTTATCCTAGTCTATTCTTTTTGCCATTTCAGACATAGCCAGCCTTTTTCCGTGTTTTAGTCAAATACTTTTCTCCTTCACACCGAGCAGGGCACCGAGAAGAACAGAGAATGCATGGAGCAGATAGCCCCTGCCTCTCCTCCCAGGAGACCCAAGCTGCAGAGATAGCAATGTCTGGCTCAGCCCAAGCAACTGTGGTGGACACATGCCCTGATGGGAGCTCCAGTGTCTGTACCCACCAAAGCCTCTTCTGAGTATGTACAAGGTTTTTTTTTCAAAGGCCTATAACTTTGCCAAATGTAGGCAATTTCTTACAGGCATGGTAAAAAGCTCATACTTGACAGAACTACATCAAACTACCAACTACTGCCAAAACTCAGTTATCTCATTAATAAGGTGCACACGTTTGTTACTGCCACAGAAGAACTCCCCCTCCCACTTCACTGAATTTTCAGAAGCTGCTGATTTGTTTTCTTTTCTAAAATATTAGAAAAAAAGAAAATATTAAAAATCATAAACAAAGGTAAATAAGCTGGAGCCAGTACCTGGTAAGAAAAGATGAGCCTTTACAGTTAAAGTCTAGTAGAGTTAAAAGATAATGAATACGGAGCCTTGCAACAGGAAATGTCATGCAATGTGAGTTACAGGCAGTCTTACTGATGCCTCCTATAAGAAAGAAACTACAATAAGCTGGCCTAGATTTCTCATCATTTTATGCTTTTTGTTATGTTTTAGTACTTCACCTTACACCCAAAACTCAGATGCATCAGGGTAAAATCATTTTGTACAAACTGCCCACATCCTCCTCTTGAGTAAGAGGGACGGTGTGTGGGGAAGGAGGGGGMACCTGGGTGGGAGCTGATGCCATAAAGTAACACATGATGTTTCTACTGAATTCTACTGATGAATACAGTAGAAATTCAGAAAACCAGTTATATGGAAAGCGCACAGAGGCCTAAGAGAAGGTAAGAAAAATACCACCTCGCCCTTCTATTCTCTTTCTCTGCCTGCTGTGCTGTCGCCGTAAGACTGAGTCACTCTCTGTTCCACGCAGGCCTGTTGCTTCAAGGTCGACGAAATGCGGGTGCTATTTCTGGAACAGTAGGAACTTCAGTTCTGCCACGGGTTTCCTGCAGTGTGTAACAGGATAAATTCAAATAATGCCTTATTGCTTTACCATCTATTCCTCTCTTTCTTTTTATTTCCAGTTCTGGTGGGAGTTTTGCACCTTTAGGACAGGACTTGCTGCTAACACAGCCTTTGAGCTCAATTTGCTAAGCTGACCATCCAAGCATAAACAAAAATCCTCCCTTTCTTATTTTTATTTCTCAGACACATCTTTTCTTCTCTGATCCTTTCACACTGAGTTATTTTCTTTCTTTCCTTCCTCAAGCATCCCCAGATGCCAAAAAACTTGTCACCTTCTTAGAATATCTTTGAAATCTCTTTGCAGTCATTTCCATCACGGTCCCACTGGTGCCCATTCTCTCTACTCAGATGATATTTTTAATCAGTGAGCAAATTCTCCAGCTGTGCTGTTTAGCATGATGTGAAACAAGCTGATTAGTAACAGCAGCAACAGGATTAATTTAAAAAGAAACAAAAAAGAATTTAAAAAACTCCTTTACCATAGAGTTYTCCCTTAACACTTACCACTTCTCCCTGTTAGCAAAAAAAAATCGACATTTTAAAACCAAATGTTTGCTTAGAGACTTCCAGCAAATCCAAAATTCAGCTTCTCCACAAAAGGCAYCAGAAAAGACTAGCAATTACCAGATCCACTACACCAGAACAGCTGCCAGATAGGTAAAACCATCATTAATGTATAAATATATATTTTTTTCAATATTTCTGCAGCCTTTTATGAGGAGCCTGATTTACTACATGCATGATATTGGGTAATAACTCTTTATTTATAATGCTATTTTCATGCATATCACATCTTAAAGGACTGAAAAATAAAACATAGAAAAATATCAGTAACAGATAAAACCRAACTATGTTAAAAAAGTGATTCCTAAAGAGTGTAACATGTATAAATTATGAAAACAACATTTAATCAAACAGACAGTAATATTAAACTTCAATTTAAATGTATGCGCAGATGTGGCTGACCTAAAGTCATTCTAAACAACAACAACCAAAAAAGCCCAGTCCCTAAAACATGGACTATGAGAGTAGAAATTTTTGCCATTTTCAGTGAGCCTGATTGAATTCYCCTGACTTGAAAACAAAGCCGAGGGAAGTCAATGAAAATGTTTCTATGAAAAACAGTGAAATTTGGACTGGACCCTAATGGAAGAAGTGGGCTGTTAGGAAATTTGTGAAATCTTTTCCAGAATATTTAAGGTTGTGTTAAAAAGCTCTACATACTAGAGCAATTTGGAATTTGCCTTTCAATAATTTTAACTCAATTCATGTCTGGATTCTTTMTGCTCACATATTTATTTCTAAAGATGCTCTATACCATATTAACTTTTGGCTCCTTCTATCCTTTCTAAAAGGAAGCATAAAAAAAGAGTGACAGAATGCAGCGAGACATAAAATACAATACTCCCTTCAGGGTCAGGGTCCTCTTATTTCAGAAAATAAATGTAGACGTGCAAGAATGAACTTAAATTTGTCTGGAGCAATGGGAAAATCTGAGGTCCTGGTTCCTGAAACCTTCATTCTTTCAATGTTTTTAACCAGGAACTGTCTAAATTAAAAATACATTAGGAGTTCTGACAGAAGGGAATCTACCTTTCTAGCTGAATGCTCTAGTCAGAGGTTTTTGACCCTTCTTCTCCCATCTCTCCTTTTTTCTTCATGTACTTTGCACTGCTCTGTATGCAGCATCCAGCATCAAACAGAAGAGACCCTGTCTGCCTTTTAGSTATCACCCTCTTGTTGATTTTTGAAAACAGCTCAAATCCCTTACAAGTTTTTTCCCCAAACCAGATCTCTTGTTCTCTAGTCAAGTCTTTCAGACTGTATCTGTGTTAATAAATTAAACAGGGCTGAGAAAGAGATGCAAGCACTAGGCCATAATTATCTTTACTGTTTAATTATGAGCATGTTCTCTGGCATCTTTTGATCAAACAGTGATTTCTCAGAGGATATGTGGACATGATTTAGGGGTAAGATGGTCCAGATATGGTTTCCAATGGTCAAAATGAATGAGACCACTCTTGTTTCCTGCAAGGAAAAAAAAAAAAAAAAAAAAAAAAAAAAAAAAAAAAAAAAAAAAAAAAAAAAAAAAAAAAAAAAAAAAAAAAAAAGTCAGGCATAGAAATGTATGCTGTGACATGCCATATACTCTTGAATGTAAACTGTGAGCCCTGGCCCATTTTGCTTACTAGTACAGACATAAACAAAACCCCACCATTATCACAATCAATTTAACAGAAAAAAAGGCTCTGGTTTCCTAAGCCTATGTCTTAATTCTAGCTTCACAGATATACAGACTGACTTTTACAGAGATATCTCAGTCCACACTGAGACAGGATTTTACATACACCTCTCTTTCTGGAGCTTCCTATCAGGAATTCCAATTTAGGCACTTAATTTTTCTCATTTCCCGTTTACCATTTGGGCACATACCTCACCATTCCCTAAAGAGAGGGGTGCTGAACCTTTGGGTTTTACATTGCCAAGCCTCCTAAAATGCACACTCCTTTTTAATTTTCAGCCACTGTAYTCTGCTAGCTAAGTCTGAGTACTTGTAGTTTTGCTTCATTTCTCATCTGTTATCATTCCTCCTGTTCTAGGTTAATTCCTTACACCTCTYATTTCACATGCTAGTAGAAGTAGAATATCATCAGGCAGACATCACTGAGTATTTGTTTTTATGTCTTCACTGTGGTTAGTTACTGTTAACAAAATCCTCTCAGGGTAATTTGAGAAGTGTCCTTTTACATCACCTTTATGCTCTCATACTCTGGAAATGAACTGTAAGAGAGTAATAAATAAATTTGGACTTCTTTTTTTCCTCAACAGATTGTGCAACTGCTTGTTTGGCTTGGGGTATTATATACAAAATACCCCAAGAAATACTTACATAACAGAAAAAGAAGGACATATTCTAAAATCATCTGTTCAGGACGGAGAAATGTGGAGCTGTCTTGGCCTACTTAGTGAGATGTGTGCTCCTACATGTGGGAGCTGAGAAATGAAGGAAGCAGGAGGTTACATACTACAGCCTCAGCCCTATCCTGAGCTGACTGCTCAATAGGATGAGTTTCAGTTTCTGGATTAGGAACAGAGCTCCCCTACCCTTTACAACTGCCCTATTCGTTATGTTTTGATGGGTATGACTTGGTATTTGGCCACATTAAATAGTATTTTCCTTCCCCGCACCATGCTTTCTTGCTCTTCAGATCACCTTGCAATGGAGATTTGCCATTTTCTTAACTTGCCTGTCCTCTTAATATTTGTACCAACTGCTAATTTTGTCTGTGAAGACATCATGTTTCCTTCTAGTTCACTCAGGACTGCATTTGGTTGTTGATGAGTTCCTGTTTGAAACTGTAGTTGCAAAAACTGTGGTCTCGTTTACCAAATTTTTAACCTTTCAAATCTATTCCAGTAACAGCCAAATATGGAACTTTTCACTGATCTCAAAATACTTCATAAAGAAGGTCAGCTAATATTCATTCTATTTTTTTTTCCTCAGAAACTTGCCCAATGTCACCAAGAAGGCCAGCAGCAGAAATGAGGAAAGTTCTATATATTCTAGGCCTTCCTTTGGCCTTTAATCTCTACCTGAAAAATCACTCAGGCATGTGCGAAAGGAAGGTTTATTTTAACAGTGCCAGAGAAGGATAAACGATCTAATTGTAAGTGATGCTTCTGGCAGAACCACAAAGCTCTGACTAAGGCCTGATTTATAAAACCATTGGAAATATTTCAGGTTTATGAACTAGAGCTGAGACTACTTGATGTTCAAAAYAACATTTATTTTTCAGCTAAAATATTTTGCACCTGCATAGGTAAAAAACTTATGCAGAAACTTTCTCTCTTCAAACTTTGATAATATGCAAAGGACATCTGAGACACTTTATGTCTTCCACRCGATGCAGTCCAGAATGGCAATAAGTTCCTTAGGTACATGAYATTAACGCAAACTGTGCAGTCAGTTCTAGAAATATATTCTGTGATCTATTGCCAGATAACTAAAAGCTCATCATATTAGCTAGAGTAACATCCCAGTCAAAGGGCTTAGGACCTACCTGCTCTCTTTCTCCCTCCTACTAACTATCTCCCCCAGCCAGAAATGTACTGTTATTTCCAGCCTTTTGGTACCTGTCAGTCAGAGGTAAATCACCAGAATAAAAGTACCTCATTTGAGGAAACAGAGTGGCACTGGGGGGAATAAAGAAGCACATGAATAAAAAAGGGGGAGTCTGGGCCATATGTTGCTTAAAGGGAGCGCAGATAAATGAGATTTTCTAGGATAATTTTAAGCCCCATCTCTAAATTGTGCTTGATGCTCCACATTGTTAAGGGAAGGCTGGTCCTGCCGCATGCAGTAAACATTCTTAATTTATTTTAGGCATTACATTGTTTCAAAATTGCTAAGTGACTCAGAGTCAGCATATCATGGAATTGCAGCAGTCCGTGCTGTCCTCAAAAGAGTGAAGTCACCGCTCTATTTTTTAACGCCATTACGAAATACCTGAATTGTAATTCGGACCTGGACTTGAGGGGTGCTCAAATTACTGGGTAAAGTCAGATTCTGTAATTTTTCATGTAACATTGGGCCTTTTTCTATCACTTTTATTATTCATACACACATATGTCAGCTTATTTCCACTGAAACCCTCAAAATCTATAAACATATAAATACTTGAATACTAAAATAACTTAGTCTATTTTGTTTTGTATTTTTTTCCAGATAATAGGGTTATTTACAACCGCATTTTATTAACTGATGGTTTTTTTTCATCACTTCAGAATGTTAGAGTAATCCCTTTCTCTATTTGTGATTTTTCAGAGCATTTGAAGAACAGATAGAACAACAGCAGCCTCTGTCACTGTTGCGTACCCTGGGAGCACCTAGGGACTAGTACAGACACACAGAGTTTCAAAATATCTCAAGGATGCTCTCAATGCACCTAATACGGTCCTTACTATTGCTCAGAAACTTCCTCCAGTGGAGTAGCCAAAATCACATAGTTCAGAAATAGCAGCTCCAAATGGTCCAACAAAGACGTTCCCCTTTGCTAAAGGAAACCATTGTCAGTCTCTGAAGATTTCASATTCACTTTGTACCCTGAGAAGGATGAAAAAAGAACTTGCTGAAGAGGAAGGTAGACTCCTGTACTGACTTACTAACAGAATATATTAACGCACAAGTTGCTTTCCAAGGCAGGAAAGGTTTCTGTTCTGATTTCATTATCCTACAAATCCAATGGAAATATATATGCATCAGAATTCCTATTGAAAATTAGTTTTTCTGAAATGGGAATTTTGTGACTGATACTCAAGTTAGACATTTGCATGTAAATATGTGTATATAAAGTATGCATATATATACATATWTGCATGCATGCATGTATTACCAGAGTTGCAAATTGCCAGGCAAATTCTATTCACTAAACTGGAGTTGACTAACTGCATGAAACACTTCTGAGTGCTAAGACTAATTACAATACTCAGCTGGTCTACAACAAATGAATGATCTTAACTGTTTGTTTTTCAGCTGCCAGATGGAGTGAAGCAGACTTSTCTGTGCCACGCATCTAGGGATGAGAAAATCTCTAAAAATTCAGATTAATGTTTGACTGCTTCTGAYAAGAACATTTTGTACCAAAACATGTACTTTTGTAGTTCCATCTTTCATCTAAGGGACTCAAAGYGGTTCAGAAACAATATTCCATTTGCTCAGCACTCTCAGGTAAGCATGCATTATATCCATTTTCCAAAAGGACTCATTGGACCAAAAATTTTAACTGATTTAATTCTAGGTCGTACTACCTTGTGTTCAGCCATGGTGGTATATAAGAATCTCTGAGTTTTATCTTAACTYTACAGATATCCCTGTTCATTTTCACTGATTATGTATGAAAGTGCGACGTGGTGTGAATAACGTACTCACAGCTATGTGCCGGATTGAATCCCACAGTAAAGCAGTGGAGGGGACACTGTCGGCAGAGCTCTTCAGGCCTGACTCCCAGGGCGCTATTTAAATTGCCAGCTGGTCGAGGATGGCTTGCCTTTCCACCTACCATGCTTTGATCAAAAAATAGCAGGACCCAAACCCATTCATAAAAGGCTGCTTTGAAATTGATGTTCTTATATTTCAAAAGGAGCACAGGGCTTGAATGGGCCCAGCTGGCAGCACTGTTAAAATGCCTTTTACATCCAGCTGGCTCTGAGGACCCGGATCATGATCTCCTGACACAGCTGGACACCAACTCTGCAGGCAACGGCACCACATGGGGTCTAAAGTGCAATTGAAGTTACTGCAGTCTGACCCTTTTCCTTGTATAATTAGATTGATCAGAGAGGAACAATTCATTTGAAGCTGCAACTGCTGCTCCAGCCACATTCAGCTGATAGTTTGATACATTTTAGAAAACAGCTTGTACTGTGGGGACTAAGGAAACTCTTCAGAACAAGCTGTGTATATATAGGTGTATCTCGATGTGTGTGTGTGTCCACTTTTAGTTTAAATTTAAATAATTCTGCTTGTTACTTACACATGTTTCTAACCCCTTTCCCCTCCTTCCTAGTACCAGCAAGAGCTTACTATGTAAGAGTAGTCAAAAAGTCTATTCTTCGCTCCCTGACGCTGAGACTGCACACAAATTCTTCTATTTATGTCCTTATCTGGGCATCTGTGGAATATATCCAACCCACAGATATGAAGAAGTTGTTCTACAAAATGTTTTACTGTAGTAGGRAACCATAAGGCCAACTTAAAATAACTGAATGAATGAGTGAATCAGAAAAAATTTTTTGATGTAGTTAGGGCCAGAGATCACCTGTCCTGTTTGGCACAACAGGGCCACCTGACACAACAGAGACAAATAATATTCACAATTCACAGAGGGAGAACTAAAACCCAGGATGTTAAGGCTCCACAAGAAGTTGTGTGGTCTCTAGGTCTGAAGGGTTACAAGCACAGGTTAAAGTGGAAAGATTAGCTGATTTTATACTTGATTTCAAGTAGAGGAAAAGATCAGAAGACCTGCTAAAGGGGTTCTCATATGTATTTTACTTTGTTTCTATGGCATTCTGAGTTAATATTTTGGGTCCCAACTAACTGATTTCAATTCTCCTACTGAAACATAACCTTTCTTGTCAAAGCCAATGGGTRATGGCACATGCATTTACCAAAATGACTACATAAAACCCTCCCTCAAGATGACCTCTAAATGAGCAAGTTTTTGAGGATTTCTTYTCCCATCACTTGTGAGTAAAGTGTTTACAGTGTCAGCTTTTAGGAATTTTATGAGATGAGAGTAATTTTTTATACCTATGAACTCTGAGTATACTGTATCTAAAGTTTTCTTTTGCTTCTCCCCCGGCCCCTGCCATGTGCTAAGTTCACAAAGTAGTTTACATGAAGCTACACTGTAATTTGTTTCCTTGTGCCATCTGGTGGATATTATTTGTAAATGCGCAATAATATGTGCTTAAAGAGGTTTATCTACTCTGTTGCATCTTGTCAGGATTTTTTTGCAAGACACTAATTCCTCTAGAAGAACTTTAGCTAATGTAAACATTTATGTATGGCTCACTTTAATAACACGCTACATTTTTATTTATTGAGAGAATAGAGGAACACAAAAGTTAATTCTTCACCTTGAACAACCAAATTTAAAACAGAATGAAAACTATTCTCTACTTCGCAGACAATTCAGTATTTTGAGAGCTGTTACATTTACCTCAAAGCCTTTTATTTTGTAACAATACTCCATTGAAACAGCCTCAAAATAAATCAAAAACAAGTGATGATTTCAGGAAAACACTGTGAAGTCATCAAAATGGTAGTGTTCTCTTRATAAAAGCAAACCATTTTGCTCCACAAACTTCTCTATAGTAAAATGACACACAGTTTCTAAAGTAATATAAAAAACAAATATTTTATATAAAGTATTTCTAAAGAATCAGTTTAATATTTTATTTAAAGCAATCACTAATATAGAAATAATTATTATTTGCTTTGCTATTTTTTCATTTATTGCCATYCTYAAGGTCATATGTGTGTAATGTGACCTCTACTTTAAATAACATGACTTGCTCCATATCTTAAAATCTTACATTTTGTCAGGTATTATTTGTTCATCTCTAGTGCTCCTCACCAAACTGCTATTCCATTGTGCTGAAAGTTATTTATATTGGTCATAAAGTGCATTAAACTTGTATTCTAATAAGAGAAGGGAAAGGGTCATAATGACTTACTTTTGCTACAAGGAAAAAAAACCCACAAATAATGTACCTCCAYGTCTCTAATGTACTGGGGAGCTGTGGAGCCCAGAACTGGATGCAGCACTCGAGATGAGGCCTCCCCAGGGCTGAGTAGAGGGGCAGGAYCACCTCCCTCMACCTGCTGGCAACASTCTTCCTAATGCACCCCAGGATACCAATGGCCTTCCTGGCCACAAGGGCACATTGCTGGCTCATGGTCAACTTATTGTCTATCGAAACTCCCACAWCCTTYTCTGCAGAGCTGCTTTTCAGCAGGTTAACCCCTAACCAGCATTGGTGCACGAAGTTATTCCTTCCTAGATGCAGGACCTTGCACTTGTCCTTGTTGAATCTCATGAGGTTCCTCTCCGCCCAGCTCTCCARCCTGTCCAGGTCTCTCTGAATGGCAGCACAGCCCTCAGGTGTRTCAGCCACTCCTCCCAGCTTGGTATCATCAGCAGACTTGCTGAGGAGRCACTCYRTCCCCTCAYCCAGGTCATTGATGAATATATTGAACAASCCTGTATTGACCCCTGGGGTCATAGCTAGGTAYAGGCCTCCAGCTAGACTCTGCATCACTCATCACAACCCTCTGAGCTCTGCCTTTCAGCCAGCTCTCAATCCACCTCACTGTCCACTCGTCTAACCACACTTTCTGAGCTTATCTAGGAGRATGTTATGGGAGACAGTGTCCAAAGCCTTGCTGAAGTCAAGGTATATAACACCCACTGCTCTCCCCTCCTTTACTCAGTCAGTCATTCCACCGTAGAAGGCTATCAGATTGGTTAAGCAGGATTTCCCCTTGATGCTGATCACTCCTGATCACCTTCTTTTCTTCCATATGTTTAGAGATCCAGGATGAGCTGTTTCATCAGGGAGGATGGTGGTGAGGCTGACTGGCCTGTAATTTCCTGGGTCCTCCTTCTTGCCCTTTTTGAAGACTGGAGTGGCATTGGCTTTCTTCCAGTCCTCAGGCACCTCTCCTGTTCTCCATGACTTTTCAAAGATGAGGGAGAGTASCCTGGCAAAAAYATCTGCCAGCTCCATCAGTTCTTGTGGGTGCCTCCCCTCAGGGCCCATAGATCTGTGAGTGTCAAGTTTGCCTAAATAATCTCTAACCCAATCCTCCTTGACCAAGGGAAAGTCTTTCTTTCTCTAGATTTTCTCTCTTGTCTCCAGGTCTGGGATTCCTGGGGGCTGCCCTTAGCAGTRAAGACTGAAGCAAAGAAGGCATTCAGTAACTCTGCCTCCTTTGTATCCTTCATCACCAGGGCCCCCACCCGACTCAGTAGCAGGCCCACATTTTCCCTAGTCTTCCTTTGGCTACTGATGTATTTGAAGAAGCCGTTCTTGTGGTCCTTGACATCTCTTCTCAGTTTTAATTCCAAATGGGCCTTTGCCTTTGTTGTCGCATCCCTGCAGACTCTGACAATGTAGCCTGTCCCCTCTCCCACATTCTGCCTACTTTCTTCTTTGAGTTTTGCCAGGAACTCCTTGCTCTTCCATGCAGTTCCTCTGTCCCCTTTGCTGGACTTCTTACTCATAGGGATGCACCACTCTTGAGCTTGACGGAAGTGATGCTYRAATATTAACCAGCTCTCTTGGACCTCCCTTCCTTCTAGGTCCCTAACCCCTGGGACTCCTCCAAGTAGTTCCCTGAAGAGGCCAAAGTTTCCTCTCCTGAAATCTGTGACTTAAAAAGTCCATGTCATAAAAAGTTACATTTAGTTAAGATTTAACTTTGGTTTTCAAAGCTTAGATAACTGTTATGCTGGAAGTCTCTCATTTCTGTGCATTCATATCTGCTTAACAATTAACCAAGAATTACTTTACCAACTGTGTCTAATTTAGCTTTTGTGCTTAATTTCTAGGATTAAATTAAAAACAGATGGCCCCTGAGTGGTGAAATGATCATAAATTAGTCTTATATATTAAAATTAACATGGCAAAATATTAAAATGAAACTGATTTTTTTTGTTGTGCCTTGCTTTTTATAAAAGTTATCATCATAGTGTGTATAATTGAACAATCTTGCGCTATACATGCAGAGCCTTAAAACTCCATCTGTCCAGAGTCACTTCCTGCTACATGGGGTCCTTTTCCACAGAATTGCACAGAAGGATTTTTTCTTAATTGCATATTCCATTAAATAAGGCAGGATGACTATTAAGATTTAGGGATCTACTCAAGATTACAAAGCAGTTTAGSAGCACAGGTCCTATGAATTCAATGGGATTTAGGCAGCTGTTGTACTTCTGGGCCCTCTATCCTAACACAGGATATAAATCTCTCTCAGCTCCACATACAGTAAGAACTGCTTTTCTCATTATGCAAAAAAAARAAAAAAAAAAAAAGTATCTCAGAAATTAAATTTAAGGAAAAGCTGTTTCTCATTCTCTTTCTTAGAAAATCTCTTCAATGATTAGGTCCCTCTCTGGGACTTCATTCCTAAGATTTCAGCAGGTCCCCTAAGACATCCAAAGCAGAAGCTGCCAAAGATCCCCAGAGAGAATTTGATGACATTTCTGTTGAACAGAGAATTCACAGCAGCTTGGGCGGAACTGAGCTGTGAGTGGGAAATAACTGAGAAATAATTGGGAAAAATGAGGGAAACGGAAGAAATAGCAAGACAAATGCTGTATCCCAGAAGAAGGCAAATGGGAAGAGAAGACGTGTATCTGCCAGGAAGCTGGTGGTCTCTTTTCTGTTTTTCTACCTTAGACTGCTAGTGGAATTGAGGAGTCACCACCTCAAATGATGAGACAGTAGAGATGACAAAAGCAGCTGCTCTGCACTGTATGTCCCTCAAGTATTAATGTCATTATGTTGGGGGATTAGGTTTATATCAGGTCATTCTATGTTAAAGATTGGATTARGAAGTTGTTAGATTACTTTTCTATATGCTGATAAAAACATTTTGAAGGATTTTCATCCTGCAGTGCCAGGAAATGGTGTCTCAGTGTTGATGAAGATGATGATGAAGAAGAAAAGACAAAGATTTGGAAGAACATCAGTTAGTGTCATCAACACTCTTCTTCCTCATAGTTCACAGTTGCTTCTCTCCCTGGTTCAACACAGCTATTTCTTTTGGCAGCACATTATGCTGACAGTAGACATGCCCACTCTGTCACTGTGAGGCCAGTGTGAWTTCCCTCTCTTGGCCCTCTGAGCAGCCCAGGCTGTACTCCAACTCCTGACCTCTGGTATGTGGTCTGTACACTGGCCTCTATGCTGTCTGGCCTTTTTTAAAAAAAAGTCAGGGTTTTCCACCTGTTCCAGAGAGCTTCAGTGGAGGATTCCTCACATTAGCTYCTGAAAACTATGCAGGGAGGTGACATAAAACTGCCTTTTGATTGACCTTTAGTTGAACAATATTTTCCTGGTAGCTTTGTATATAAGCCTGAGAGCAGGCATATCTGGTTCTCAGCAAATGTCTTTTTAACTGGGAGTGCAGTAAGAAGTGTTTCATTCATAAGATATATTATAATTTTCATCCTCTCAAACATTAATGCTTCTGTTGGYTTCTTTTAACAACCTAGTCCATGTAGACAGTGTATCATCTGAGATACAAGAGAGTCTGCGATATCATTAAAAGGTATCAACAGTCTGTTTTTCTGAACGCTCACAAGGCTGTAAGTGCTTCTTCAGAGGCTTTGCTATAGATAACTTAAGTACTGCCAGCCACTGTAAACGTATAGAAAGTATAGATGACTTGCTGTCATCTCTTGGATCCCTGCTACATCTTGCATTGAGAGAGAACTTGGAAGAAGATATACTGCCTTGTAATTCATTATTCATAACTTCAGTCAGCTGATTTTTAGGAATCTAGTCATCTAAACTCCCTGGATAGTCAAAGCAAAGACTCCACCACAGGGCAATTCATTTTGCCAAACTTCAGTCTCTCTCAGGGAATGGTGATTCATTCTGTCCTCACAGAATCACAGAATCAGAGAGTGGTTGAGGTTGGAAGGGACGTGTGGAGATCATCTAGTCCAACCCCCCTGCTMAAGCAGGGTCACTCACAGCACGTTGAGCAGGATCGCCTCCAGACAGGTTTTGAATATCTCCACAGAAGGAGACTCCACAACCTCTCTGGGCAACTTGTTCCAGTGCTTCGTCACTCTCAGAGTAAAGAAGTTCTTCCTCATACTCAGATGGAACTTCCTGCATTTCGGTTTGTGTCCATTGCCTTTTGTCCTGTCTCTAGGCATCACTGAAAAGAATTTGGCCCCATCCCCTTGACACACCTCCTTAAGGTATTTGTGGACTTTGATAAGATCCCCATTGCTATTTCTTTCCTACTTATCAATATGAAGAAATGCAGAGCACCTCCAAGAGTTTCTCTGTGTTAGCTCTCCACTTTAGGAGGGCCCAGAAGTATTTTACATCTCCTTCATCTGATCTGTCCTCCTTCTCCTCCAGTGATACAGTAAACACCATTCTTCAACAAAGTTGTGCTGGTAAGCACAAAGCAAAGTATGCACATAAATGAATACAGTACAATTGGAGCTGATTTATTGGTGTCCTCAAGGTTTTTGTTCAAATGACTTCTGCTGACTGTGGGGAAAATAAAATAAAATTAGCCCCTTAGAATCATGATAGAATTAATCCTCTGACCTCAAGTTCTGTTTGTTCTCCTGCCTGACCCACACAATAATAAYGTTCTCTTGACAAAAAATTATTCTTTGTATGTGTAAATACCAARCGATGTTGCTGAGCATTAGATTTGTATCTCAGTTGTGCAGCAAGAGAAAACATATGTCACAGCACACAAAATCAGGAGGCATTATTTGAKGTTACCGTGGATTATCCTAGACAAAAGTCTAGGGTATGTGAATCTACCTGTACCCCTACAGCCTCAGTGTGACTCAGCTCTCTACCACCTTCCCCAGCTGAGTTTCTGTATTCTCCCTCAACTGCTCCTTCACTGCAGCTGGAGTGGTGCTACTTGCCCAGATTCTTCTTTGCATAAGAATGATTTCTTTTTCCCTTTGCTTTCCCAGAAAAATGCCAGAGAAAGTGGAGCATAGCACAATTTTTGCATCCAAAACTGGCTGTTTGTACAGGGTCATTGGGGAATGAGTGAGGAAATAAATTCTGGAAAAGGTTCCATGAGCTGGTCAGGCAGGAGGCACCAGTGCCCCACTATGCTGTAGAATSATCCTGAAGTCCTCAGGCACAAGCCCTGTCCCTCTGCTAAAATCAGACAGTCTTGAGAGTAGGAAGCTAGCAAGGGAGATAAGGAAGGAAGGAGTCTCCTGCCCAAAAGCACAGCTYATAGTGCCTCAACATTTCATCTGAGAGTACAACATATTGCATGTACTGATATAAGCACATCCCAGCAGACTGCTTTAGCTTCGCTCAGGGCATCCTGTGTGCCATGCCACAGGAGTGGTTTTCTAAGTCAGGAGCCCATGCAAGAAGAAACTGGAGTTTACAGAAGCCTGGGAAATTTACAAAACTCCACAAATGCTGATTTCTCCAAAACCAGCACACTGGAGATTTATCTGTCCTGGAAATAATATTTTTAAAGAGSATGGACCACAGATAATCCCGAGGACTCTCTGTATTCTTGGAATACGTCTSAATTCTTTTGTATATTTAATAAAACAGGATGCAGCAATGCATATAAGACACTATGTGATCAKGCATGTACAATGACGACTATAGTTAATGCTTAAAACTGAAACTATAGCTTTTGACATCTTTCAGTTTTCATAAGTTACTGGTGTACTTGAATCATACACTGCTAAACCTGAAGAGATCTTTATGACTAATCAGTGTGATGAAGATGAACAACAAATTTAAAAAAGATCTGACATAAACATTTTTCCCATTGTGTAATTGCAATTGTATCCCAAATTAGAGATAAACTCACAGATACAGACAAAAAGAAACAAGTTCCAGATCYTTCCTGTGAACTTGACTTGAATACATGCATGGTGCTTTTCTATAGTTTTCTGAGAACTTTTTTCCTGTATTTTTTGTTTTAATTGCTGTGCAGAGATGTACTCCCTACATACACCAGGTAATACATTAAGGTCCAAAGATTGTACGTGTGAGGCAGGTACATTTTACAAGATTACTCAAAAGCTCCTTTGAGTTGTGTTGTAGCTGTCAGAAGAGATCTCTTGTAAAAGCAGCATGTACTGTAATATTAGAAGAACCTCTTAAGACACATTGACAAATATTTAGAGCCATCTAAGCAAGTGAGACTATGTGATTGCAGAGGACAAATAAAGTGGATGCCTACATGCCRCAGAAAAACAGATATAGATACATATATTTTGACTTGAGAGTCATAGTTTGCCTAGACAATTACCATTYTTATTTTGCTCTGCGAAGATATTACTACTAAAAACTAACTACGAGAACAGAGTTTTGCTTGCTGTAATGTCACTGACATCGTAGAACCTGCCATTGGGCAGATGAAAATATGAAGCTTGTGATGAAATCTTGTTTGAATCATGTAAGAAATTACTCACACCACCTAACTTTAGTCAAATAATTCAGGTAGCTGGGTGACAGAAGACAAGAAAGAAGCCTTCTGGTGACATAATCTCCAAATCTGTGTGTCTTGCTTTTCGGGGACTGAGCCAGCCACTGTGCTCAAGCAGTAGCGATTGGGCAGAAACAGYTGAGCCCCATGACAGGCCACAGTGGGTATGCCTGGACCCACTGCTTCCCGACAGCAGGAGTCTCAAAGAGACTTTCCCTTCTCAGGGAAAGAGCAGGCGGCTACTTGAGTGCGGATGCAATCCCATATATATCCTGTTGATTGGCTCCATTTGAGTAGGTTGGGAAGAGAGGCGTACCACACTTTTCAGAGGCTTCAGCTTGAGTCCAGTGCAATATGTTAGTATAGCACACGTTAACACATGCTGGTCAGAGAGGAGCATGAGCAGAAGGATGCAGACTCCCAATGAACTCCTCAGCTCTGAGTAATTTCTGACTCACATCCTTCACAKGGCACTTTTGCTTCCTTAAGTGCCTCTTTTTTCTTTTTTTTCCTCTTTTTTTTTTTAAAAAAAAAAAGGTACGTGCTTTAAAGGATGCAGCTCCCAAACCTCTCCAAAAGAGAAAGGAAAAAAGAGAAGGAAACCAGGCCATGGGTCTTCTGCGTGACTGAAGAACTGGGCTGCAGGCTGTCAACCTCCTTTCTGGCACCAGAAATCTTTCATTTCACTCTGAACAATCTCACCACCACAGCAGGCGTGGTGAGTCCTCCCCACTTCCTCCSAGGTCAGCCCGCATAAAGACAACTTGGTCTTTAGCCTGACTTAGCTACCGCAAAAGAAAAGTGACAGATTTGAACTCCATCTGTGAGAGAAGGACTCAGACATCAAGCCTTAGGCGGTTGGTGTAAAACACAGGCCTCACTGCTGCAGCATGTATGAGAAACCCTGCCGGGTGCTWTCAGGAAAAAGGGCGCATGACCTATACGGAGGTGGGACTCTGTGTTCCGGTCCCCAGGCAGTAACCCTGGCTCAAGTACCCAGTACCTCTCTGGAAGCGGAGAGGATTGCACACAAGCCGCTGTGCTTAGTGCTTAGTTGCGCATGAGTCCCTTCTCAGTGTGCAGTTATAGCTTAATAGCCTGAAGAGCATGGCTTGTGAGACCACTCATGCATGCGAATACATGCATACATCTATGCATGCACTTATCTACATTTATCCATATAAGATATACGTATAAGCCAGTACCCAGCTACTATCCTCACAACCTCCCAGCTGGGGGAGAAAGAAAGAAAAAAAAAAAAAAAAAAAAAAAAACACACATACACACACACAAAAAAACCCATCCCCTCTCCAATCTTTCTGGACACTTCCTAGCAAAATTTTACATCTGATAGCAAACTAGATGGCTAAGAAATAATAACCCCACAAGTTTCCTGAAAATAGAATGCTGGTATATGTGACAAGCTAAGGCAAAAGCTATTGACTGAGCTCTTAGTAGAGAATCTACTAAGGAGAGCAATGATACAAGTCTCAAATAGTGAGAAAATCTGTAATTGGACTTTGTATCTTATTAGACACACCCAAGACACACAGATCTAGATTAGACACGCATCTAGATGGTAGAAAGACATTGGGACATAGGTGCTGCTAGTTCCTCTGTGCAAGCAACAGCCTGTCTGAGGTTGCAGCATTGAGGTGCAYGGCAACCTCTGTTCATTCTGCAGGAAACTCTGGCCTACCGTCATATTGGATTATGTACCCAAGCATTTTAACTCAAATTAACAGACCTTGCACTGAAGAACTATTTCTATCAAGGGACCGTTGATGATTTTAGATGTGAAAACATAATTATATTCATTCTGCCGAAGGAAGAAGAATTAGAAAAATGCCTTCAACTATAACAGAATTGGCACGGATTATTTCAAGCAAATTCTATGTTTGAAGGCCTGAATCATGTAAGGACAATGTTAAGGAAAACACTGTGTATCAATATTTTACACTTGAAATGTGTGAACACTGAATGACTCTTAATTAATTATTCTTCATAAATATTGCATTATTCTAAATGCTTTCATCATGTAAATGCATCTATCATTTGGGCACAGCTTAAAGGTGAAGTGCTTCTCAAGATCCTCTTCACTTGCCAAAATTAGACTTTGATCTTGTCCTAGCTTCTCTGACTCACACATCCTTTTCTTCTCTTTTAGCCCTCTCAAAAAAAAACAAACTTTGTAAAACCTAACTACTAATTCACATAATGCAGACAGCAACTACTGCAGAATAATGAATTTTGCAAATTCACCCTTTGACAAAAAATCAGAAGAAGAAATAAAGATCTCACATTGTTGGAGTGTACAGGTATACAGACAAGAGTACTTTTTCATTTTCATCTTTCCTTATGAAACTATAAGTTTAATTTGTCATGAAATTTGTCTAATGCGTATTTTCTTTGCACTCTTTCATGGGAATACCCAAATAACATATCTTTGCTAAAAATGCGAGATTAGATTTGTATTTTTTCTATGAATTACACAGAAAAACCATTACTTGTTTTCCTGAAATTGAATGTTTTTGACTGAGTAAAGCACAAAGCTTAAGTGCTTTTCTATCTAAAAATAAGAACTATCTTAGCACAGAAAAGATTCAGATCACAGCCCAAACAGAAGATGTCTACGCTTGTTGAAAAGGTCTGGGTAAGTTTCCTTTGACCCCTGGATATCAGAGAATTTATGAGAAAGTGACTACATCAGAGTTATTTCAGCTTCCATTACAGTTTGTGGAAAGAAATAGGCATTTCTGGGACTCTGTTAATCTCAGCTCCGATATATCACTTCTTAAAAGTGCCTGTTTGTTTCTATTAACTCTAAAAGTAGGCTAGTGTGATAGGCTCTGGTAAAATACCTACACAGGAGGCACTAAAAAAATGCATAAAACTTTAAAAACTTTGCCTCTAGCTTTCCCAGCTCCTGCCTAACTTTAGATCCTGCTGTCTGAGTGGTCTGTATTGGTTTTATCACCTCTTTCCCTACAAATGTGCACCTGTGCACCTACCTGTTTCCAGAATAGGGTTTGGCAATTCCTTCGCAGGCATCTCTAATAGATGTAATTCTCAGAATATGGAAAATTTGGTTGACTTCTTTACATCATCTTCTCAAGCTGTTCTACTTCTTTTCTATCCTTTAGCTTTCTCTCATATGTTGCTATTTTTTCCCCCTTCTCTCTCAAATCCTAGCCTTTTTTCCACCTTTCTTCTGCCCTCTAAGCTTCTATCAGCTAAATATTCTGCACTTCTCTTTGCAGAACTGAAGTGATTGTTTCATGTAGGGTATTCTGTAAGACCATAAGAAATGCCTTCCTGGATTATTGGCCCACCTAGTCTAGCAATCTGTCCTCAGTGACAGCAATGGGCTAGGCTGCTTAGGAAGAGCATAAGAGCTGGTCATCAGCTGCAGTTCCATCTCCTCTTATTCCCCAGCATCCAGAACTATTGAAATTGGGAAGTTAGAGCAGGCAGTCCAGTCTAGATATTTTATAGTCCATTCACAGGCCATTTCTCTAACCCTTTCTAGACTCTCTTTAAAGAATATCCCTATGCAAATGGCATTCTGAACATAGCAAGTTAGAAGTGCTCTGCGCTGTTGTTTCGGAGAGGAGGACACTGGCTGTTCATTGGGCATACTGCCCTGGGAAAGAAGCAGATGTGGCAACCATGAAATTGCTGGAGAGAAGAGTACTATTGAGCTTGCAAGAACAGTGTGGGCATGTTGGAGCATGAACGTCCACCACTAGGTGCCTGAGAAAGACTCTGTTGTTTTAAGAAACATCAGCTGGGAGGAAGCAGGCAGCAAGCAGCAGGCAGTAGCCCGTGCTGACATCAAGGGCCACACTGAGAGGGGATGCTGAGAGTTCAGGGAGGAGTGAGGGTTTTCTGTCTGTAGCCTGGATGGGGTAAGTGTGAGGTATGCTGTGTGATGCAGGGATTTGGGAAGAGGAGATTGGGCCATGTGTCTTGTGTTTGTAGCTCATAGAAAAGCATTGTGCTGTGAAGAGTGCTGTACAATAAAGAGGGYTGAGGAGTACAGCTGGAAATGAACTTTTACATGTATCTGGAAGTCCTTTGGGACCATCAGCAAAGAAAAATTTCCCTACCTATGACCCACTGGAAGAATGTAGGAGCTATGCTGCCTGCAATTTGCTACCCTGTGGGTCAGACTGCATATTTAAGTCGAATTGCATAATGACATTGGATGATTGGAAAGGAAGGGGATAAATACTTTATTCTAAAGATAGGCATGCTCCAGATGGAGAGGAGGATAGGGAAGGAGCTGCAGCTGGCCTCGCATCTGCTGCTGCACCTGGGGCTCTGTCCAAGGTCCTGTTTTCATCATTTTCTCCTCTTTGAAAATCCCTGGAAGTGGACTCCATGGGATGAGGCCATCCTGGAGAGGAGAACGGGGTCTGTGAAGAGGCATTGCACGACATGCATGAGCAAACCAGCAGCTGAGATTTAGACAAGGACTGCCTGGACCAGTGGATTGGAGCCTATGACCCGTAAATCATAGCTTGCTTTACAGGGGTTTTTATTCATCACATAGTGAGATAAGCTGGGTCAGAAGAATGGGAGCAGAACTGAGAAGCTATGCTACTTTTTCCTTTTAAATTTGGACTTGTACATAAAACAATTACTCTTTCCCTGATTACTTTTCCTTTCTTCTTTCCTCTATCATGCTGCAGTCCTCAGGGGAATGGGAAAGGGAAGGGGAAGAGGAAGAGATTATTATTGCTTCTGAGTACCAATTCATTGAGTACAAATGAATTGTGTGAAACTGTGTGAGATGCTTTATAAATAGAAAAAAAGCAGTCTGAAATAGCTCATCTGACAAAGTACACACAGATACCATCAAAATACACATGGGTGAATGAATAATACAATCTGCCTGACATCTTCAGAATGGTATGCTGGGTGTGAGGTATTTAATGCTTGCAAAAAGCCATCCTGTGGGACTATTGATGGAAAAAAAGAGAGCAAGAAAGTGGAAGTGAGCTTGTATATGAGGATGGCTTTCTACCTTCTCAGTAAGGCTTTCAGTGCCTATACATAAATACTACACTGCTCAAGACTTTCACCTGTATTGAGAAAGAAAAGTTGCTAGGCTGCAGTCTGATGCTAAATGGGTTGCAAACAATAGATGTAAGAAGCAAATTGTTCAATAGAGCACTTGTGGGTTATCCAGAAGTTTGCTTTCAATGTAATCTTCTGTAATAAAAATGCAAATATAAAACTAATTCAGTTACATGAGCATTCAACAAACCTTAGTAAGAGTAAAATAAAAATGTTGGATTGTTCTTCTAGTATGTTATGGCCGTATCTGATTCCTTCAGTAATGTTCCTTTAGAAGTCAGTTGATTCTCCCATTTGAAAAGGTTGCAATTCATATTCCAAATGATTCTGTACTGTTCCAAGTCCAGTTTCAAATCAGATGAATAGCTTAGTAACCTCCAAGAGTTGTTGTCTTTATAATACCTGGCTTTAGTTAGAACATTTTCTATGTGAGGTACGATTAAGTAAGTAGCAAAGTCAGCAACCTCTTGAGAAAGGGCAGTTCATCTCACCTAACTTTAGCTATCTAAGTTAGTCTGCGGACTCCCTGTGTAGTTGATGGAGCTCTTGTGGATAGCTCCTGAGGGTGATTCATCTCATCCTGAAATAAGCATCAGACAGGTGAGATAAATTGTCCTTTGGAGGTACTCATCTCTCTCCATCAGCTACAGAGAAAACTGACATAACTGTCTTAGGATATCTTGGATGATTAGCTTTAAGATCTCTAGTCACTTTTAGCTGTCCATCTGATCAATGGGATAGCATGATTTGTATGCACAACACCTTTTAGAGAATGTGTTTCTCTGCCTTTATTTCATAAGTACAAAATGCTCTGATACAAAGCAAGATCATATATGTTTGCATGTACATATATATATTCATATACATGCATATGAATTTATACATATTCAAAGGATAGGTCAAGATGCACTGCTTTACCATGCTTTGGGCATTCTTCTATTCTCTCTTTTCATTTTTTGAGACAGGGCAATGATCTTCTTCAGTCGTTTTTAATTATATCAGCTGTCACTTATCTTACTGGCAACCCAAAGAGAAGATCATTCTGCTCTTACAATTTAGAAATTTATGGGGAGAGTGAACAGGATTAACATTCCTACTGGTTCCTAATTCCTAGAGAGCACCTTAATATTTCAACCAAATTAAAAGGCTTGACATTAGGCTGAGTATCAGAGCTGGAGAGAACTGAAGCATTTGATTACCAAAACCGATACTTCACAGTGATTTATCTTTAAATCTTCTTTGTCTAGCTCTTAATTAATGGTGTCAGTCTGAATACAGGAAAAGCTTAGTGACAATGTTCATAGGCAATAACTGAAAAAGTTGGGGCTAGCTAAACCATAGCAAACAAATAAAAGTAATTACTAGAGCAGATATTAGCTGTATAGCAATGTTATTGATGACATAACACCACTTTCTTCACTCCACTCATTTCATACTCACTGTGCTGCTAATGCAGCAAATTTTCCTGCAGCAACCGTAGAGTCGGTATCATTTCTTTTTTAATTTATATTGCCAGAAGTTGTAACCGTGAACAACGAGCCCACCTTACATATGAAGTATAAGGGACAAAAGCAATCCCTGTCTAGAAAGTACACAGAGGTGGAGACCTTTAAAGCCTCTGTACAAATGCTATATTTGCATCTACTGAAGCATGAAGTACCTTCGGCTGGAAGGACCAATCTAAAGAAGCCTAATCCATAAAGGGCATTTTTTTTAGCATATAGGAAACCTTTCTTCCAAGCATAGAGAAACTGTAATATTGGGGCAGGGAGAYGGCAATTTGTTAGTTATCAGGATGCAAGAGAAAAGCAATGGAAATTCTCTTGTGCCCAGTGTGTGGAAGCTACTGCACTCCAGTTCTACTGCACTCAAATTCTACATTGCTGTGGAAGAGTTCAAGGCAAAGATTTATGTGAGGGGTTTTAGTTAAAAAAAAAAAAAGAAAAGAAAAGAAAATATAAGACTAGATGCAGGAAGCCTCTTTTTGGAAATCAGGACTCTGCAGCTTTCTTATTTTACTGAATGCTTTTTTAAAATTCACTGCTGTAAGAATCTAACTGTGAGTGCTGAGCTGCATAAACCATCAGTAGGATCCCTGAACTGTGAGCAAAGCCAGTAGAAATAAATGGTAGTGACAACATTAAGAGTAACTAACATCAGTGCCTAGAAAGGATTTAAACAGTAAAACAATTGTTTTTTTTTTTAAGTAGATATATTTGACTTGCCAAAAATAGTACATCAAATCATCAATTTGGACTTAAAATTGTGATTTTTATGTTCATTATATTAAACAGTTTTCGTTACAAGTATTTCTTACATGCACCAAAAGAAGCAGATCTAGATAATACACACAGGCAATAAAAAGATTTCCAGTAGTGCAATTACAATTTCACCTCTGGAGTATTTTTGTAAGTTCTGAGCGTATGGGATCTAACACCGTGAAAAGTGATGATTTCAGTGGCATTGTACTTGGTCAAATKCCACATGAACTGGTTCCTGAGAGTTGACTACTCAGTGACAGAACTGTCACTCTGAGGCTACACTGGAGAACTGGCATCTAGCTGCAGTTGCATCTTTCCCTGTAAACAATTCCTGTGCATACAGGAACTGATTTCCTTCAGGAAAATTGTATTTGGGAATTCTGAAAGAACTGAGTCAACTTCTCTACAGCCCTCATGTGTTTTTATAACTGACAGAAGTTATATATATTGACCAGAATGCTTTCCACAACAGATAAGGATAAAGGTGCAAGTAAAAATGCAAGACAAAATTTATTATGGTAATAATAAACTTTGTCTTCGCTGAATTTAAGGTGTTATTTCCAGTTACTTTGGTGCTCAGAGGATAATAGATCATAGGCCTACATTTTTGTTAACTTATTTTATAGAATAAAGTATATAGAATATAGAACAGAATCAGGTCAATTAAATATACTCTTAGGAAATCTCCATTTCTCCTCATAAACACCAGACATGATAACATTCTTGGGCCATAAACTTGTCCCTTTGGCTGTAGCTCTAAGAATTTCTATTTATCTTTACTACTTTATCTTTACTATTTATCTTTACTAGTATATCTGACTTGCTTTTACATTTTCTTATGCAAGTCTATTTAAATGCTAGAAGTTGGGGATTTTACTTTGCATCAAGTCTTTAGTAAGGAGTTATTTTTGTGAATCATGGATGAAGTCATGCTGCTTTGTAATTTGCCTAAAAGGCAAATTACAAAGCAGTGTCTTTTCTTCCTGGTTAAGRTATGTAAAGACAATTTTTTTTTCTAAAGGCTCAGAAACTCTATGTAACACTCAATAGTTTAATACGGTTTGAGATTGTGCCACCTTTTCCTCCTCTTCCCTGTTAACACAACAGAAAGCTTTATATACACATGCCTGCATGGACACAAATTCTAATATATTCATACGAAAAGAGATTCATTTTATAAGCACAGCAAATGCCTTACTGAACTTCAAGGTTCAATGAAATGAAATGGGACATATTTTGGTTATAGTTCATTTCACAGCTCCTTCCAGAGATGGATTGGAGAACCCATGCAGGGTTCAGTGGTTCAGCAAAAATTAAACGTTTTGTGGAGGCAACTGAAATTCACACAGGTTGGATGACGCAGACCACCTTTGTGCAACTTGTCACCTGAGTCCTCAGCACTTGGCTAACCAGGATGTGAAGGAGGGGGCATGTCACAGGCCAGTGGCCCTGGGCAGCCAGTCGGGCAGACTGCCTCAGGCTCAGGACACTCAAGGGACTAAAAGGACAGGAACTGCACTGCAAGCCCTTGAAATCCTCAATAAAATCAAAAAGCATATTTCTCTCCAGGGCTCTTGCTCCAATTCTTCCTTTAACACTTAAAATGAGAAAATGCTTTTGCGATGTTCTTGTGTAAATATTTTACATCAAAATATGAAGAATTAGCGTAACAATTTCCTGATCACCGCTATTGTTTGCTCCTGTTGTTGGTATCTGACAAATGATAGCTATATATCAAAATAGAATCAAATGGTCTTACTATAATTGATTACTAATACATGAGAAACCATGTTAAATGCAAAGCATTTCTATTAATTGAAGAACTATTAGAATTTTTAGCAATGYTTAAGCAACTTTTTAATTAAAACAAAGAATGCAAAATCACTGCTGCAAACATTTTTAAAGATTTTTAAGAAATAATACTGTGTATTAAAATTTCCTTTAATARGCATGTAATTTCAAAAATGTTGAATTACCCAAATACTTTTTAAAGGACTGAGAAAATTTTGGTTCATTTGAAATTTAACTTCTATTAAATTCTGATATAATTAAAGAGTTACCCTGGAAAATTAAAAAATGGAAAAATGTTGCAAATTTTAAAAAACATTCTCTGTGTATACGATAATACAACKGATGAATTTGCTGCACGTATATCATCAGATCATATATTTGTGAGCTGAAAATRTTGCTGAAATTATCCTGTCAGATACTAAGCAAATCAAAAGGTATTCAGCATTTGAATGTGGACAGGTGTAAGCAAACAGCATGTACTCATTTCTTCAGCAGATCATGCAGGAGGTTGTTAGTCAATGACGCCAAACCTGTTCAGTGCCATGTTGTGTTGAGGCAGTTATTTAGTAAGTCATATTTATCTTCTTTAAATCAAAATATTTTAATGGTCATTTTATTGATCTACTCCAGGRTGCCAAAATCTGGATGAAAACATATTTTTGTCCATTTCTGTGTGGGTGACATAATGGCAATGCAACAGGAAGGAAGAGCATTTTTGAGAAACCAAGAAAAACTGGCTTTTCTACAAATGTAGTCACTTTTTGTTTATTCTTATACTTGTTCCAGTAGTCCTCAGATTTATTTTTTTTTCTTCTTTTTTTTTCCCTGACACACTGCTGTTATAAGGTAGTTAAGTAATGGTATACTGAACCATCCTTTTTTAAGTATTCAGAAATGCCTTCTTTGGGCCAAAAGTTTGCATCCYTAGGTAAGAAACCTAGAGGGTGATAATTTATTTATGTTAACTTCAGCCTACAAYAAAGATACTAGCAATAACCTGTGGGTCATTTAGTGGCTTAGTCAGCATACATCTGAATTCAAAATCGGTGTCAGTAGATGATATACCGCACCTCTGTCTTCCATTAGCAGTGGCACCACTACTTCAGTAGATTTGCATGCAGTCATTGCAGCCTATGAGCTCAACGAAAAGCATTCAACAGACAATTCAGGCATGTGCAGTGCTTTTCAGGAGAATATTTTTTATAATTTAAAGAAGCAAATTCAAGAGAATGTCACCTGAGTGGTATTCACATGATACATTGGCGACACATTGCAATACAGTGTGTGTGACATGAAGCCCTACCAGCAACAAACAGTTGCTGATACACTATTATTATTGGGAAGTACGAAGATTTTTAACCTGGATAGGGGCTAAACAAGGCAGAGGAGGAAGGCTCTGAAAATCCAAAGTCTTAGGCAGCAACTTTTTAGAATACTTAAAACTGTGCCTTTGGGCACTCTTTTCTTTCATGATTASTTCATGCTGGGATTCATCTCATCTRACCTATTCACCTAAGTGATTCACCACACTTGTCTTAGGTGCTTAGCTACCTGGATGTGCCTCTCTCCTTCTCACTAACAGAGGAAATACCCAACATGACTAGCTTACAGTAGATGACTAAAGCCAGATAAAATGAATCTCCCTCCATGTTTGTCTCTTTCTTAAAGGTCGCAGGCATCATCCCTAGAGGAGCCAGCTGGTAGRCATCCACAAATCACTCCTGACTAATTCAGATGTTATTAACTTTAGCAAAAGTGGTGACATTCCCTACAGTACTTTTGTTTAATACTATAGCATTAAAGGTTTTCTGAAGGAATTAGCAAAYCTACCTTCTAGGCCACCCTCAGCTTACATCTCCCAGCATCAAAGAGATTTTCCAGATTATAAAGTAATATGATTACCAGGTGGGGCACTTCCCTTTTAAACTGTAWACCTTGGATGGCAACATGCATGGGTTAAGATCAGCCTTGAACTCATGTACTGAAGCACTCAATTAAGAGGGGCTTGGACATGTGATTCAACTCCAGGAGTACTTCTGCTTCCTAAGGCAAGTTACACAAGCCGTCCAGGAAAAAAATAGATACTTCAATGCAGGACATGTCTCCATGCTTTGAATTTGTAAGATTTTACAAGGTGATTAACCACAGGCTAGCAACAGAAACCTAAATTCGTGAAGTTTTTTCCAACACACTTTTATTTCTGACAGTTCTTATGGGTGAGCTGAAGGATCTCAGGAGCAAGTGCAYTAGATATTGTGAATGCCTTTCCTAGTGACCAAGATCTCCCCTATGCAAAGCGCTAAGGACATAAGGGACAACTCCACTGGTAAATCCACTTGCCGAGCTGGGATCATATCRATATCCCTTCATGAATATCAACCTAAACACTCATATTTATATATACTTAAGTAATTTAACTCTCACTCTCTCCTATCCCACTGTGCCATCTGCATTTAACCAGGTCTCTTTGGTGATATCACTATGAAGTAATTGATATTCCAATTAACAGGTCTTTACTTCCTTAATTTTCTCCCTGAGGAAATTTATCTAGGAATAAGTCTGTTTGCATTTTCAATATATCTCTGTCCTGGCTTTCCATTACTGCAGACTTGGGAATTCTTGGCAAACAACTTTGAAAGGTTATTTGCAATTAGCTTTCATAATATAGCTAATTCGAACAGTGAGGTCAAATTCACCTTCCTGGTCCTCAAGTGACTTTGAARAAAAATTCCAGATAAAATTCATATTAAGTTTTTCAGTGCTTATTCTACTCTGCTGTTCCCAGTGTGATCAGTGAGTACTTCTCCAAGTCGACTTTTTGTTTTGTTATTATTATTCACCTCTCTTCTATGTATAATTTGTGGGGAAGAAATAATGAAACATCGATCATCAAAAATGTGCTGAAATAAAAGTAGCTATGCAAAACTCGATCTTCGGGAATTTGTATCATCTGCTGGAGCTGAAATCCATTAGGTCTATGTCTACATTAAGAAGTAGTGAGGACCAATCAGAGAGGAGCTCTAAATTGAAATAGGTGATGCTGAGGATACAATGTCCAACAGCTGTGCATATATATTTTTTTTTAATTTTGACTTGACACAAGTACTGAATATCCATTTGCAGCTGGATTATATCAGGTGTGCTCTTATTTCCATTTAAATTCCATCCAAAAGTAGTCTASTTAATGGACCCCAACTTACTGCAACTTATTTCATATATATATTGAACATATGTATATACTATGTATACATGTATTTGTCTATAAGTCTCAGCTAAGGAATTAGATATTGCAGTGATGAGAGTAGTTAGAAGTCTGACAAATTAGGCTACTTTTAAACTTTAAAACAAAACTTGTGCTATCCAGCACAGTTTGTGTTGATGGTTAATTCTAACACTACATCATTACATACACAAAACTCTTAGTCCTTAACACTATATCTTAAAGTAGYTGTGAGTATACAAAACCACAAAGGTGATGCTGTCCAAGAGCACCATTGGCTATGGCCGTTGGTAGCTCTTAGTTGCTGAGGTCCGGGTGATTACGCTGGAGAGCTCTTTGATGAGAGAAGACAGAAATATCATGGGCTTGTCTTCTTTCTTCTCCAATTTTCCTTGCGTATGTCTGAAATTTTACTGTTCCCCTTCTAAAAAATGGCTCCTGACATTGCTTATCTTGGGATTTTTCTTTATCTTACCAGTTGTCCTTGTGTATTAAGGAGGATACCTTGCCTGCTTGTGGTCCCCTTTGCTTATCTTGTGCTCTGTCTGACAACTGTTATTTGGATGCCTCCCTTTAAGTGCAGCTACATCCATCTTTGTTTGTCTCTGAGGTGGTCACATTGTTCGCGTATTTAAAAAGCTTAAATACTGTTTCTGGCTATGTCATGAAAACATTACATTTACATGTATTATGGTCTTAAGTACTGCAGTACACTTGTATTTGGGCTCAAAGCAAGCTACTCTAAGCTATATCCAGCTTATTGGACTTTATAGGTTTATAGCCTCTGTTTTGTCTACAAACACCAGGATGTGAACCAAAGCATAGTTAAGCAGGTATGATCGTGAACACAACCATTAGTTTGGGTGTATGCTCCCTAGGATTATTGAAGACCACGAAATATAGATTAGCAGTATCCAAATTCTGGTGTAAACTGAAAGGGGAAAAGCACTGGTTTTGACAAATTTCATACATAGCATCAAGGCATAGAAGCTTTATCTTGCTTTGTCTTTATTCTATATATCTTTATTCTATCTTTATTCTGTATTCCAAGTTTGTGAATATTAAGGCAAATTAAGATGCAAACAAGAGCAAGTTCTTGATGGAAAATGACATCCAAAAGACAAAYATCTTTAATCAGTAATCTGAAAGTCTCACTCTATTACTGTATATACTATTTTAAACAGCAATAAATAGGGCGTCTGAGTTCATGAGCATTGTCAGAATATGTTTTAAGTGATAAGAATCAATCATTGGCATATTTTTTTTTTCTTTTGAACAACAACATCAGCAACATCAGCAGAACAAAGGAGCAAAACTCTCCAATTTAAATTTATTCCAGAGGATTTGAATCCTAACTCCTGATCAGTCTGATCCTGGTAACTTTCTACAGATATGGTATCAAGGTCAGTTAAAATATAGAGTCCGGATCTGTTCTCTGTATTCAGGCCAGTAATAGTTGTTYCCAGTTGGATATTACCAAATAAAATGTTTTCCTTTGATGGGCCATGGAGAGAAATGTGGTAAAAAGGAGTGGAACTTGGTACTACACTGCCACACGAAGGACTCTGTAGCATCAAATATTACGAGGAAAGAAACTGTTTAATTAAATTAGGTAGATACAATTTAATATCAACAATGAATGTAAAAATCTGAAATTGAACAGCGAGGTAGAATKAATATAGGTGTTCTCACTTCTTTGGACTAGATCTTCAGCCTTACTTCTCTTGCTGTTGGCCATGAGTTTGCTCATTTACTTTTCCAAGTAAGCTCTTACAAGCTTACCACACCGGGCATGGTTCTTTTCTCAGGGAGGTCAAAACAGGGTGACAAAGGTGTTGCACATGAAGCAATTGCTTCTCGTAAGTCTTATGCACATATCTGTATCTGTAACTAGGAAGAAGCATCTGAGTTCCTGAGAAATGGATATAGAAGSTTGAATGAGCAAGGGCAAGAGAGGAAACCTAGAATTTTTGAGGAAATAAAAATGAATGGAAAACGAAAAGAAGGAGAGAAAAAGAAGGAGAACAATGGACACATTTCTTGGAATATAATTGCAGATTACATATTCCCAAAAAAGCAGCCAGATAATTCCAGTGATATTGAGGGGATTTTGAAATTTAGGTAGATAACCTGGTATACATCCTGAGATTGCTATAAACTATGACCCAGGATACCGAGGTGGTTGCAAAGATCATTGTGGTATATTGATTTCATGGCTCTTGCCCTGTTTCTCAGTTATGTACATTGTACTGGTGAGAAAGAGAGGGTACCATACAGCCCTTACACCAGCTTCTCTTTAGCCTTTAGGAAAGTTTGTCAAGACAGCAGGCATATGYCTGTCTTGACACAAATGGGAGTGAGTCCAGGAGTTTTGATATATCATGTTGCCTTAATATAATCCATTAAACTCCACTACCCYTCTAAAATACAAAGTCAGGTTCTCCCTCTGGAAAATAAAGASACTGACATTTCAAATTTTCTAGTCTTTTCCAGACTTTCATCTGGCACCAGTAAATCCAAAGATAAGACTGACAGATACTGAGCTACTTCTTTATAACAGCAGTGAGCATTTCTTGATTGGAGAGATGAATCAAATCCATGGAAAATGCTAGACAGAGAATTCTTCATTATCCTGCTTACCCAGGCACTAGTTGGTTTTGAGTGCTTCTCACAACAGTACAAGAGATACCATACCTGATGCRAGGATAGCCTTGGTGCTTAAAAGAGTGAAACAGCTGCCATCTATCAGAATAAGTCCTGACAGTTTTCAATATTTCTGTGAAGGAAGTATATGGTGCTAATAAAAGTACATGGACAGAGCAGCCAGTAAACCTTTAATTTGAATGTGTAACATACTTCTCTTACTATTACTCTGATCAATCAATCTCTTTTAAAATATCTAGATAAATATTAAGGCAATAATTAGCTCAAGTAAATAGAGTATGAAATATACTGATGTTAAAAAAACACGTAATAAGCTATCCATGTATTACATTTTAAAATATTTACAGAGCATAAATATTTGATTCATTCACTCCATATGACTTATTTTCAATCAAATAAAGAGATGTTGGAAGTCAGAAGTTCCAGATGGCTTTAATTAGATTTTTTTTCGGTCTCAAACTCAGCAAAGACCTTCAATTTGCTTTCAGTACCTGTGACAGAAAACTTAAAATGCTAACATTTATCCACTATATATGGTTGCTCCTGTAAGTATTAAGGCTACATCTGTATTAGCTGGTAGCRCAGACCAGGGGGAGTAGATTTGTATAGCAGAACAGTTGGTGCTGAGGGCTGATATCCATGCCATATGTGCTTCATGGGAGTTGCTGCCGACCACCTCTAGCCTGGACCCACAGGCTGAAGGCTCATTAGCAGCTGGAGCTCATTAGGAGAACTCCTGGGATGCATTTTCCGATTCAGTTTCATCCCAAAGGAATCCAGTTAGTGTGCTTCAGGACAGCTTTGCAAAGTGAATTAAAGCATGGCATGTGGGGCTCATCACAAGATTGCTTTCAAAAGTGCACTCCTGATCCAAGACGCTAATGTAAAGGCATTCATTGAATTTAGCTGAGGTACTGATCTAGCAATGATTAATACGGAAAATAGAGTTTCCTGGGCCAGTCTGTCACACAAAGAGGTATCATGCTTCTTCTTCTTCTTCTTCTTCTTCTTTTTTTTTCCCCCCAAGCTGACAGATATTAAAATGACATAGCTAAATGTTTTTTTTCTTGTGAAAAAGAAGAGTATTTTTTAGCTGTCTTAATCACTGGCAATAAGAGGAACCTCCAGGTTTCCTTTGTGTTTCTTGACTCTCTCTGGATCCTGGGTGGCCTGCTAATTTAATTAAGTGACCTTTCACCTGCTGCTTTGTCAGTCAATATTATCCCTATGAGTTTTGTAAATCATGTTATTTTGGCCTCCAGTGCACGCCAGCTATCCTGGTGAGTCTTTTTTTACTGCCTTTTGTTAAAGGGCTCCCTTTTCTTGCCAGCTCTCCTCAGGAGAAGGGCAAATTAGCAGTGGACTTCTTTTTCACAAAGGAATTTGCCATTCTCCACAACTTTCCTTGTACTTTGATATCTCCTTGTGAATTGTTTTATCTGGTTTCTCTTTCTATTGTCAGCCCTTTGCTTTTTTATTTTCTTCGTCTCCCTCCCTGTTAATCAGTCAGGCTTCTCTTCTGTAACATCTTTCTGCCTCTCTCGCTTCCTAGATGTGACTGCCTGAGCATGTCTGGTTTTACCTTACTCGGATTTTGCCTTTCCACATCTCATCTCATACGTAGAAGAGAAAGTATGAAGAGAAAGGCAGTGTTAGACCTCAGCTTGCAGAGACTGTAAATTATGAATCATCTTCTCCGTTAACTTATGCTCGTACCATGTCCTTCACTATATTATCAGGGTCCCTCTTTCATCTGTATCTCAGGTCCACGGAATACAAATCACCTTCTTCTTAGAAAGACAATATAATTAATATCTTGTAATTCTGTTTTTGGAAATAKGATTATATGAATTGCTAATGGTATTTCATACTTTCCATTTGTAATTGCTTTTGACTTTTAATCTGGTCAGAAGTTAAGTCTTTTCTATCCTGTTGCAAATAGTCAAAGTGGAAATTCTGTCCAGTCAAATATGAGCTTTTTAATTTGYTAACATTCAGTGTATATTTTTTTCTCTGGAAAAAGAAATAGTTCCAGGAAGCACCTRAGATCATTCTCTCACACTCTCTCACATGCAATGTTCACTGCAGATTATAAATCTCTTTTTGACCATCTTTATTTCTGGTAGCAGTTCTCAAAACTAGCTCATGTGTTTCATAAGGAGTTTGTTGGCTCCAYTCATAAAGATTACTTTGTTTCTCATGATAACTAGACATAAATAAAGCAATTGTATTATTGGCTTTGGGAAACTGGAAAATCTATTACAGTATTCAGAGCTATTGACAGAAGCACAATGAAAAAAACTTCCAGATGAAGTTTCTTTAAGTTAATATCAGAATCTTTTGTGGTGTTTCAGCTATGTGAACTTAATCAGGTATGTGATAAAGTTTGATCACAAAGTCACCTTATGACAAAAGAAAGAAAAGTCCTTCCGTCTTAAGTTAGGCAAAATAAACTTGTGGTAGTATCAAATACACTTAAGACATAAAAGGGTTTGGAAAATTTTGAATGTATCTGAAAATGACTAAAGAAAGCAATAAATTGATTAGTGATCATCAGGGTTCATATTCAGTCTTGAACAAAGAACTTAAAGTCTATTTTCTTTGGATGACTCACAATTTCTTAGCTTGAATGTTTTATCTGTTTCTACTTTTTACACTATGTTATTTAATGTGGTTACAAAACCAGCACACTTTGTAGATTCGTGTGCATGTGTCATAAAATACATTTTAATTCTGAATATATATCAGATCTGGMTTTTAAAACCTATCAAGATCATTGCTTTCCAGGAGACCGCTTTCCAGTACGTCTGTGTCCCTGATATAGCATGTGCAAATATAACTGCACTGTTACTAACTATTCCTCCAAAATGCTAAATCAAATAGATAAAAATAATAGCAATAAAGARTGAGTCTTCCACATGTACGTGTAAGCATGACAGATTGACAGAATTGGAGAGGAGCAAGATGATTGCTTAGAAATTAACAGATGAACCCAAATAGGACCTAGAGAAACATATGTGCTGCAGTGTTACCTCAATATGGACAGTACAAGTAGAGATGTCATCGAATGTGTAATGTGTATAATGTGCGCATTTAAAAACTGTCCAATGAAAAACTCCTTTTAGATATATAACACTTTAAATTATAGGCACTTTTCTATAGAAATGACAGTAGCAATGATTAATGAGCAATAAACAGTTTCTGAATTTTATATCTGAATTTTACTGGGMAGCCTGTCATAGAAAAATGTTAGCAGTTTTTATTTAATAGTTTTTATTTTTTCTTTCCACATCAGTGGCAGCTAACTTTGGCTTCACAATTCTCAAGATGTCAGTGCTATGTATGCTTATTCTGAACTTTTATTTTGGTGAGACAAAATTGATATCGTTCAGATTATGTAATATACAAAGGGTTTTCTTGTGAAGTACAGCATGGAATTTGAATAGCTACACTTTTCTACAAGTGAAGTTGTACAGYTACATAGCTACACTACACTATCAAGCCAGTGAAATGAATGTTGATAGTACATGTAGTACATGCAGTAGATAGTACTACTTAAGGCTCAGGAAAGACCACGAAGAAAACTTCAGCAGGAATGTGATAGGAAGAAGTCAAAGCATATCCTCTGCATTTCTACCTAAAATTTCCCTTAACAGTGCTCTGATTTGGAAACCCTTTCATGAGAGTAGGCAAATAACATGAAGTCATAAGACAGAATCTGCTCCTCATTTTTTTTTTCCGTAATATGTACATGTCTCAATCTGAAATTCAATATCTGGTGCATTATTTTGCTTTTCCTGGCAACCTGTAACTCTTTTCTGCCTGTGATAGCCACAGCAATTCACTGACCTGTGATGCATGTTCTGTCTGATATTTCTTCCCTTGAATTTTCCTGCTCTACAGTAAGTACCTTTGGATCAGATTCACTCTCTCAGGAAGAAAGAAGTGCAACTGGCAAATTTCCATCAGCAAAAAGCTTGCTTATTGAAGAATCATCCTTAGAAAATCTATACCGTATCCAGCTAGTAGTTAACTTTTCAGAGGATTTAATGTTCTAAGGACATGTTCTTTTCTGAAAATACTACCATATATTTTTATAGCTGCTCAGTAATTTTGGCACTGGCATTTTGGCTGCTTACAAATCCTAAGTACTATTATGATAGCAAGCCTGAGGTTGCTTCTCTTATAAAGCAAGCAGCAGATTTAACAATTACATATCTCACTGCTAGATTTCAAACGRGGTTGTAGACATTTTGAGACTTGTTCACTCTTGACAAGATATGGCTAAGGGGAGATGTTATTCCTGTCTTCAGATACCTAAAGAAGGGTATAGAAAAGACAGAAGCAGACTCTTCTTGRAGGTATGCAATGACAGGACAAGAGAAAACAGACATAAGCTATCACAGGGGAAATTTCATATATATATATATGTATATATAAATCATCATGAGGGTGGTAAAATTCTAGAACATGTTGCTAGCAGAGGATGGGGAGTCTCCATGCTTGCAGGTTTTCAGGACTTAACTGAAGAAGACCCTGAGCAGCTGACCTAGTTGGACCTTTTTTGAGAGGGGAGTTGGACCAAATGACCTTGAGAGGTCACTTCCAACCTATACATTCTGCAACTCTATGAATCAGATCTCCTATAACTGCTTTTGCTAAACAGTTACTTCTGTGAAATCAGTGGTGTCTGTGAAGATTAAAGCAATGTTCAGTGAAAATGGTAGAAAATGTGTAGCCTCACTCATTAATCACTATTTGTGAYTTTCATGCTTCTCAGAGAACCATCTACCATGCAGCTTTTTTGTTATAGAAGCAAGTGCAGGTGCAGACTTCACCCTGAGCAACCTCATTCCTGAACTGTGCCTGTTAGTCACTCAGCAAAACAAACACTACATTTTTTAACTTTTTTTTATATGTTCACAACCACTGTAACCCAMAGAATGACAACTTATTATGCAGTATTCCTCAGTGCAGATAATATCTGCTATGTGCTTTATAAAGTGGCTTGCATGAACAAATTCTATTCACTATTAGTAATTATGCATCAAGGGTTTAGCTGAAGACTGTAAAACACTTTTCCTTTCAGCTCCTTGCCAGCATGCTTTTGATGATGACACAGASTAGTTATTAAAAATTCCACAGAAGACACTGTTTCATTTACTTTGAGAATAATACAGAAGTTTAAGACAGCTGAGAGGCATATTATTTTTGTCGTGACGTGTTATGGTGTGCTGGGCATCATGGTTCCTCATGGCTACACTCTATCARCAGCAAAATGGTATCCTTAGTCTGGCAAATACATTGGAACTTTTAAGGACTCTTTCTACCGCTTGCCGTTAGTTCCTRGTTTTGGGTTAAAAGTCTGGAAGGGTGTAGAGATATTATGGAATATTCATAAACACTTCCTGAAGATACGGACTACAATTTTACTAAGTATTAGGCTGTATGGTTAAAGGCTCATCTCCATGAACATGGAAGAGCAGAGGAACAATGACAATGATCTGATCAGAGAAAGGGACGCCTTGCCCCAGGCCCTCCTAGGGCTGTCACATGGGAGGGCTCAGCCCTGTGGGTCAGGGTGAAACCCATCAAGGCAARATAGACAAGACAACATGAGAGGCTCTCCAGACTGAGGGGGGTTGCTGCCAATGGTATGAAATGCATCATGGGATGCAACAGAAGTATTTTGGAGTAGCACAAGACTTTGATATAGGATGTTTAGGGGAAGAACCAAAGGTGGGGAAAGGAGGAATTGAGGTGATCTGGGAAGAAATAAATGTGGGGAAATAAAAAGTGGAGAGGCTAAAAGGGGCCAGACAGATGCAGGCAGGCATCGGRTATGCTTGTCTGGCCATGTCCCACGCCTGATCAGCACAGCCTGTCTTCCTRTTAAGCTCCATTTCTAACTATTTTCCTGTGTGAGGGAACTCTGTTCTGTATGCATGTGTGTGTGAAGGGGCATCTAAGTGCCAGCAACTGAAGCARTTGGAGAGACCTGAGTGTGTGCATGTCAGCATGTAATATCAAGAAAGCATTAAGCCTGGCTAGCCAGTGAGTAGATGTTGCTGTGGAGCCAAATATTGGAACAGCCAAAATCGGGGCTGGATACTGGACAGACTAGAGGGGTCTGTGAGTTAGYTCCTGGAGGGCCCAGTAGGTCTAAGCCAGCAACTTGAGAGACTGTGGGGCCTGGGGGCTGGGTTCTCTAAGTCTGGACTTGGCTATGTATGTCTGGACCAGCTACTAGAGATCCATTTGACCCATTTCCGTGTGTGTCTCTGTGTATGAGGCAACTGTGCGACCAGAGGATCCAGGGCCAGCTATGAGGTAGACTGAGCATCTAAAGCCTGCTACTGGAGGGATCCACAGCGCGTGTATCTGTGTGTGTATGTGTCTGCACACGTATGTGCATGTGTGCAAGACCAAGTGCCAGCAACTGGAGTGGGGCTGTGGGCCTCAGGGGCTTGCATGTCCAGCTGTCTTGCTGGGAGACCTGGTGATACAGAGCTAACTGAAGGATAGACTGAGTGTCTAGCCAGTTACTGGAAGGATCCATATGAAAATATATGCGTATATGTATTCCACTCATGCTTTTTCATCCTGATCCTGAGCCAGAAAGGGGAACAAGGTGAAGTTGTTTGTGCTGTTTGTGTTTGCGTGAGTGCTTTGTTTCATGTCTAAGTTGATCTGTGTGGTCAGCTGTGTGCATAAGTATAGATGTACGCGTGCATGTCTGCCTACTGGGAACTCATGCTCAGCTTCCCTGCTGACTGAACCCGGGGACATGGAGCTGCAGCAGCCTTGCCTCTGTTGGGCTAGAGGATTCAGCAGCTCCTAACATTAACGATGTCTTAGAGTCCAAAACATTTTTTGCTTCTTCAAGTAATATTTCCTAACCAGGTTATTAATGTGTTTCAAGTCACCTAAAAGAGTCASCTCTGCTGATGAATGTTGTCATCCTTATTAGTATGTCCAGATTTCATATATGACCTGGAGTCTTGAGCTCAGACTGGTATGCACCGTTAGCATACCATTATCTGCCAATATGGCAGTGTAAGCTCACATCTTCCATATTCTGAGAAATTGGAAATGCGCTATAAGTGTCTCTAATGATGTGTAAGTACCTGATAAAAGCTGCTAATGTCTGCCATAGGGTAATTACCTCACRTGTTATTTCACGGTGCTTCAGCTAATTGCACCTCTGATTGTGTTCAAAGGAGAAGAGAAAGGAGGTGAGTAAAGGGAGATAGAAGGGAAGATGAACARCTGGCTGACTGTACTAGTCATGGGCAGGAAATAAATTTGGAGATTACACTGTATGACATCACGTCACATTGCTCTTTAATGATTACTGACAAATCTCTGATTAGTGTTGTCAGCTTGCTTAGTAATCAGGAAAGGGTCAATTCTCACGTCCTGTTGCATAGCCAGTGACAGATACACTACTATTAATTTTCACTTAGTATGTGAAGCAATTTTCATTTAGTATCTGGAGCAAAACTCCAGAGACTTTATGATTTTATTTTTATTGCTTAGGYAGTCATTTGACAATTTGTAATGTCYCAGCACTGGTGAGATTAGAAATTGTGTTGACCAAAGGCTAATAAAAAGTTTATAATGGGAAAGAATAGAAARCTGTAAAATGATCCAAGGAGGAGATTATCTCAAATACTTTATGCAACAAATTGATCCAAGATGTTGACTGCAGAGGAAGATAGTTGTGTTTGGAAACCTGGGATTAACAGAGCAAGGTCTCAGCTTTAACAGTGTAAAGCAAGGCAGACTAGGTTTTCTCCCAGTTGTAACACAAAAGCATGAGTTATAGACTGAAGGAAATGGCTTTAGTTCCTATTTATTGGTTGTTCAGGTGACTGGATGCTAGGTCCAGCAGAATTGAGTTTTGCTTCCTATATATGTTYRAAAATGAATGCTTTTGAACTTSAASGAGCAGAGATTCAGTCCCAGTAACYAGTGCCTCCAAGAGCACTTCATGAAGCTGTGGAGTCTTCTTTCACGCAAAAGCTGGTGTCTGTGCCCAAAACCTTTGGTCAAGAGTTTTTGTCGTAAGTAAATGACCCATTGTTCCTGAAAAATATATTTKTGCCTTGACAGCCACAGTGCTTTTATGTGAACATCGTAATATTGATTTAAGTAACTTCCTGTTGATATTCAGGTTTGAAAACAGTAGCTTACTCTGAATAAACTCCAAATCTAGAGGAGATGATGAAATTAATGGAGAATGAAAACCAGAAGGGTCAYTTGATTTACAGCCTTCTTTCTTTTGCAATTTTTCTATGCTTGACATTTTGGGCTCTGAACAACACAGTTAGCAAAGTCAATTGATTGAACTGTCTACTATCAGTGTTAAAGTGGATTTGCACCCTATATTGTAGTATGATAGCATCTAAATTTGTGATATTTGCCAGGTATCAGAGAGTTATAGAGGTTTATTATACAAATATTTCAAATTGCTAATAATCCATTATCAAAAATTTAAACATCTGCCTAAGATTTCTTTGGATGTGAGTATGYGAACATGCTGATGTGCTGCCTAAAAAGTTTTCTGCATTTAAAGAATGCAGAAAAGAGTATTCCTCACAAGGAAGTTTAGAGCAAGAAACAAACACACTGGAAGAGAGTTTGAATCAGCYGTATTAAAGCCAAGGGAAAGATGCACAGCAACTTTTAGGGAGCTTTGGGTAAGTTCCAAGTGTTTTTACAGGTTCTACATTTACCTATGACTCAAACCATTTATGCTGCTTTAACACCTGAACATTATGTTTTGATATTTTATGCAGTGTGGCTCCTACATTCGCAGGCAGAGCAGTGAGTGAACTTTTGTGACATAAAGAGATGTTTCACAAGAGTCAGTTAGTGACACACTGCTGGAAATGCCCTAATGCTTGCTGAAAGCAGTTTTGTTACCTGGAGGAATAGTGCTTCCAGACAGGAAATATCGACTTCTGTTCATTTAAGAAGACTTTGACCCCACTCTGCCTTTCCCCTTTGTCCTCTGCTTTCACTRTGTGAAAGACATGTCCACAGTAGAAATGCAAAAGGCATACTTCACCATTAGGAATTTAGCCCTCCCACATATTCCCCAGCTACACTATGGGTCACAGCACCACTATTTCTGACTTTGCACCTTGTTCACAGTGAGTGAAGGATGTTGAAATATTTCTCAGTAGTTACACAATCAGTTCCCGTTAGGAACAATAGCAAAAAAAAAAAATACTGGTTAGCAGAGGGTTTCTTTAGTTAACCAATGTAGCTATCRTCTATCAAGCCTAAAGTGATATGATTTATTTTTGATTAGTATTGATGCATTTACAACCTGGCATTCATTCTTTTAAGCACTGCTAATTACTCAGAGCTGCTACTTCTGGAAAAAAAAGGATATGAGTTTCTTGTTTTATTTTTATTGTTTCCTTTGTCACAGACAAATCKAATCTAAATGTAGTAGTCTAATTTTAACATTGCTACCACTTTTATCATTACAGCGAGAAAGAAGTTCACAGGTGTTCCTCATGTTATCAAAAAGCAAACTGCATGATTTAAGCTATATATTTTATAGGCTCCATTCCCACCTGTTAGTTTGAGAGGAACTGTTCCAAAAAGTATTAGCAAATGTTCCAGGGAAAGTATATTTCACACTAATGCCTGTGAAAGATAGTAGGTTCTTCAGAGTAATGTACGTATCTTTCCTGAAAAGTATCATAACATATACATACATAAATATGAATACATTGAGTCCTATTCATATTTTTAACAATATTCATCATCAAGCATAGCATTTTATTACCACTTCCTAAAGCCGTCAGAATCAATATGCACAGTATTGACAAGTCACAAAGAAAACAGTAGAGATTAGACTATGTCAGGATACTAAATGGTGGAAAAATTCTATTTTTTCAAGACAGATTCTTATAAGGTCTAATTGACACCTTAGCTTATGCTAGAGAAAGACACACTACCAAGGACAAGCAGTAAGGCTGCAGCACAAATGTACAGCCTTCTCCTTGAGGAGGGGACCTTGCAGAGTCAAGAATTTTTGCTAGGAATGCATGAGACTGTATTTGCTTTATGAGTAGTCTTTGCTCAAGTCAGTAGGAATAGCAGTTTAGCAATATTGGTGATATAGAGTCTTGTGCTCAACTGATTTTCTGCTACTGGTAGCTCTGGCAGTCAGAGTAATTTATGGAGCAGCGTAGTCCAGAGTTTCATAAGACAGTAAACCACTTTGCAACCCTAGCTAAGTTTGTTGAGTCATTATCGAAAAGCCACTGAAACAAACGGTTCTATCCTCATAACCAGGCACTGTGTGAATAATGAAATGGCTAGGCAGCAGCAAAAGCATATCTGACTTTTGAGCTGCCTACWCTCTGAAATAATTTAGAAATACTAAAAGAGAGGACAGAATCATTTCACTCACTCTGCAGCTCTCTTATGCAGAAAGACCGCTTGAGCACTCAAGCATTTCYCTTGTTTTAAATGGGAAGACTATTCAGCTCAGTAAGAGTTAGAGATGTCAGTAGGAGACACAAGATGGGTCCCATTATTTTTGCACAGCCTGGAGCTGTTCTGGCTAGTAATCAGCAGAGAAAGCCAGGTGAATGGAAAAGACTAACTCTAAAGCAAGGACTGCTTTATGGCTTGCACTACCTGCTCACTCTAGCTCCAGCAATAAAAGGAAGATATAGCTTTGGTGCTCATTAATTATTTATTATCAGCTATCCACACCTCTGAACTATTCCTGCTGCAGGAGTTACTGTGCATTTCTGGTAATTTATTAGGTACAGATGCTTTCAAATTCCCTTTAAAGCCATAAACAGGGATGCCAGCTGTCCAGCTAAGTTAGAAAAGCCTTGATTTATTAGAACAGATTTTTTTTTTTGTTTAAAAGACCTAATGTACAGACTCTGAGTAAGATGTACAAACACACCCTAAATTATTAAATAAAAGAAAAGAACAATAAAGAGAAGTTTGCCCAGTCGTGTGGTTAATGAAATAAAGACATATGGAAAAGCATAAACACCAACTTTTTAATGGCAATTCTTCTACTGCGGGTTCTCATAGAGCTACTTAACTTTCTTTTGCAGTTTGCAGTCATACAYTTGCATCCTAAAGAGCCAAGCAGCTGTCACTACCCTGTACGAAGAACTGGTACTGCAAAATGGCACTTGCCTCACTTTTTTTTCCTCTCYATTATTTGTTTTCTGTAGGACTTGATAATTCAGAAAATTATGCATACCTACCCATCCCACTGCAATCACCTGGGCTTTTCATAGGAACAAAAATACCTGCAGTCAAGAAGAGACCCAAGCATTCTCGTAGATGTAAAGATGGTTGTTACAAGATTTCTCCAGTCTTCTGCCTGCTCTCACTTTCTTTAAARGTACATTTCTATTTCCAGGTCATGGTATTGACGTTATTAAAAGTTCTTCAAGCTTGAAATATTCTGACTCCCTAAAAATACAGGTTTGGATCAAAAGGACTAGCCTGAGATCTGCTGATATAAATGAAAATATGTCTACTGAACTTTGAATTAAGGTATATATGTTGCATGAGTGCTTCAGGTGTCACCTGAAAACCCTTGGACTTGTGTGGGAGAAGATATTCCTGCAGTGGTTTTCCTAAGAGMCAAATTATTTCTCTTTTATTGAGACTATAAGCATGATTTTAAGTAGATAATTAATTTGTAGCAGGAGGGGCTTTTTCTTTTCCTACTGTATAGATTACCTTTGGGGATSAAGTGAAGAAAATGAAGTGGAAATCACTGTGCATCCTAGTTTTAAAAACTGATCAGTCTCTTTTAGACGTTTGCTTGACATCTACGTGAAYGACATGGCAAAATGCAGACAATGAAGCAGCAAAGTAGTGCTCCACACCAGCTAACCTGAAAGGCTTACACTTACAAGGCAATGTCCCAGGCTGACAAAGCCGATAGCTCACTCAGTGCAAGCTCAGGCGAATGTGCACAGCATACCATTGCGCCATGCAGACACATCACAAATGAAATAACAAACTTGTGACCCTCATGTAGAAAGGACAAATCCAGAAAAAACAAATAAGGAAAAGAAGGACTGTATTTGCTGTGTTGTGTTGTCAGTGAAACATTTTCAATTCCCGTCTCTCCTTTCCCTCGTTTTCTGAGACAGTCTTGCAGGCTGGAAGAGTCCTACTGACCCTCTTCATACCATCTCCTACTACTACTCATTATAGGTCACTGTGATTGTTAGTTTCAGTGTATTTCAGTATTTTAAAGCACAGAAAGGACACCATAATAGACCAATATGATGNAAAAAAAAAAAAAAAAAAAAAGGAAAGAAAGAAAGAAAGAAAGAAATTGCCGGTAATTCCAGAAAAAGGGAAGAAATTCAGACTTCAAAGGAAGAAAAAATGAGAAGTAAGTTTTGATCCAATGCCTTGCAGAATATGCATGTTCTAAAACAAAGTTCATCTGAGGAAAAATGACTCCTTCTARATATCCCTGAGTCACAGATAGCTGGATTTTGGGAAAGTGCTCAGAAGAAGTATTATATTCTCTTACTTTGGTCTTGTACCTTGATTGTGCACCCACTTTTGGCAACTGTCAGTGACTGGATGATGAACTAGATGGATCTATAGTCTAACTCTGTGCAACTTCRCCCATGTTATTGTAATGTCCTGCTTATGCATGCATGACGCAAGAGTGGCAGGACACATATTTTAACTTCTGATAATATAGGCCATGGGATTTATATCAAGAAATCATTTCCTGGACTGGAATAAGTATGTTGAGAAGTTTTAAGTTTGAAATATCATCTCAAAATGTATAGCTTTCATTAGCAACTTTTTTCATTACACAGCCAGTTCTACAACAAGATTCTGCACCTACAGTGACACAAATAAATCATGCTTCAGTAGTGTCTTAGCTAATTTTAATCAAAGTCTACTTTAATCACTACCCTTCTCACATATTAATTTTCAGGTGCTATTCTAAGCCAAACAAGCTTCGATTTCAGCTGCCTTCCAGATAATTAGTTTACTTAGTTATATGTGCCCAAGCAACCAGAGTCATGCTTCCAATATATATAATTCAAAGGCTGCATTATGTCTGAACCTGCTTCAGACTGAGCCTGGAGTAACACTATCCACAGGCAAAAACCTGCTAGTAGAACTGCCCTAATATGTGATATTAAACTAGGTATTATAACACTAAATCAGTTTTATCTCAGGCTTATCAYAATAGATAAAACGTATTTATATAAAAAGTTGAATCTAGAAAGCTAGATTTTGCAGTATTAGCCACAATACTGTAGTTCAATATGTTGCTTTTTGCTATTGGAATATATAGTTAGAAAAAAACAAGAAAAACATTTATTTACATCATTATATTTCTCCAAAATYTAAAGGTCTGGAATAGCTGATCAAAGTAAGGAGATACTGTCCATACGAGAAAGAATGAGCTGTATGTGAATAAAAACACATTCAAGATTAATTATGAGTGCATAAAACACAYAATCAAAATATTTTTGACCGAATCCCAAATTCAGAATGCTACYTTTTAAGTTCCCTCTGAAAACATATAGTTTTTATTTTTAAATTGTCCCAGACATAGAATGAAAGAGTCCTGAAATAAAATGCACAGTGCTGTGCTGCTTCCAAATTCCACTTCATTCTATTCTGTGTTGAATATTGATATAATTATATTTCAATAAATCCAAAAGTCTATTTTTTTAATTTAAATCTAACCCACAGAAACTGTAAATATCCAATTAATTTTTGTGAAGCTGCCTTCAAAAACCTGTAAAGAACCTATGTCCTAGTTCTATTCACTCCCAATCTTTTTCTTGTGTCCATGTTATTGGGACATCTCTCTAAAATTTTTAGATGGTTGAAATGTTTGATTTTTTCCTAGGCTTGCCTTGGAGAAATAGCTTGCTATCTGTGGTTAACATGGACCAATGTAAGCAGGATCCAAACTCTAGAGATGTCTACCATAGTCTTCTCTTTGAACTTGGGAGAGCTGAGTCGTTATTGGCTATTTCAAAAAGGGTTGTCTATAGAGCAATGGTTTCATAGTCCCTACCTCCTTGCTYGGTGCCCACACTGTGTGTAAACTCTCCTGACACCATCCCCTACCAATTGCTCAAGACCTATACACTGTTTTTTCCTCTCCCGTGAGGAATCCCAGAGCCCCCGACACCTTTTTTTCCCTTCTCTGTGTCCTCTTCCTGTGATGAGGGGTCTTTAGCTCTTGCTCATTGCCTTATACCTATAAAACTGAACAGAGATTTACCCCAAACCTCTCCTCTCACCCTTGAAAACTCCCGCCTGCCTCAAACGACCCAGAACAATCCTTCCTCTACCATTTCTTCATGTGCTTCCCAGAAACATCCTCTTTATGAGGAGTCTTTCCTTTTAGATAATCTTACCTACATGAAATCCCATCTAACTGCTAACTCTAAATGTTACAGTAACCATTACTGCAGGAGTACACATAAGGATATGGTAAGTGGTTGAACATAACTATGTTTATGCTTAACCTAAAACTACTTCTCAGAAACTACCCTCACTGATCTAAAACTGAAGCTGAGCACAACTGAGATTCAGTGCTGAAAATGCAACTCTGATGGCCAGGAAAATATACTGAGGGACAGATAGACTGCCACCGTGCTGGGGTTGCGACCAAGCTTTGGGCTGGGTAAGGGGGCTCTCCTAGGCACGGTGCTTCTTTCATGGCAGCTGGTCATGGCATGTTGAGGGAAGCAAAAAGAGAAGAAAAGAGAAAGACAAACTTATAGTTTGGCTGGTGGAGAAACATATTCAACATAAGGGTTTGCTGTGCACACTCTGGTCTCTCTAGGCGATCTTTGAGCAGCAGGACATCACAAAAGAGGTAAGAAAGGACACTGTTCTCCTGGCTGCAGTCACCTTTCCAGGCAAGTGCTGCCCATCAGGGAGCACAACATGCAGGAGCTGTTCCCTCCATGCTCMCTGCGAGGATTCAGTTCCGTGTATGTTGGTACAGAGCAGTTCCTTAGAAGTGCACGATCTGGGAAATAATATTCTTTTAAATACTACAAATAACGCTCAGGCTTATGCACATCTGTCATAGAGCATTACCTCTGTTTATGTCCCCAAGGTCATTTTGAAGCTTTCATACTTTTACACTTTCACAAAAGGAAGACAAAGGTGATTATTCTCAAAGGTATAAAAATTATTGACCAGACTCTTTCCCCATTGCTGCATAAACAGAGTATAAGCCCGCTAACTCGATAAAGTCACAGGAAGAGGATTCTTGGAAATACGTTGTTATTCTTTTATGAAATCAAAATGTCCCACTCTAATTTAAAAGGTAGTCTATTTTTGTTATAGGTAGTACAACAAAAATTGTAGTGCTATCCTTTGAGTCTCTAGAGTCATGAAATCATAACTTATCCCTGTGAGTGTTCACCACTCATCAAACACAAATAACTAATCTTTAATGTTTGAAAGAMATATAAAAATATTGCATATTACCCTTTTAAATTCTGATATTTCTCTTTTTCATTGATGTTTCACAAGCTATGGAGTTTTCATTGCATATTGCAATTGCTATACGAAAGACAAGTATTCAATACTAGATAGAAAACAAAACAAAATGGCAGTGAGTTAATCTCCTATTTAGAAATGGGTATACGATCCCAAAGCAGGGGGAAAAAATATATGATTTTTATTCCATAGTAGCCTATCCTTTGTTTAAAAATGGGCCTTGGTTAATAATAAGGGAACCCACAACTTGGCTTAACATTAAAATTGACTTTTGTGACTTCTTAAGTCCTTTACTGTACCGCCATCAGGAGTCTGTGACATTGATTTAGAAATGCTATCAAAGCATTGACCCATCCTCAACAGATCCTACTGTTCTCTCATTTTCTCTGGGCTATTTTAAGAATCAGCTGACATTGTTCCTCCTGCCTTTCATCTGCTTATCAGTCACGTTCAGGCGTCAGTCAGAATTTCCCACATCAGCTTTCTATTTGGGTATTGCTTAAGCTTTCTCTTCAAGCTGTCCTGTCAGGATTTCTCAAAGGTTGCTACTGCTTTCCAACACTGGGCTATAGTCTGTGTTAATGCAGCTTCAGCAAAGAAATARCACACCTCAAAAATGGTAGAAAGAGGCTGATATTTGTAATTGCTGTAATTTTTACTGTTGTTGATAAAAAACAAATTTCTACACTTTGCATTTAAAAGTGTGGGGTATCATCTGCCTGATAGTGTGCTCTCAGTTTGAGAAGGGCATGAAGAAGCAGAGAAGCAGAACCGCAGGTCAATTGTGATATAATTAATTACAATTATGTAACTTAGAGTTCAGGCTAGTGATCATTCAATTACATTTGCAAGAGACGGAGCACAAATTGATTTTGTCCTGAATAGTTAGGCAGAAAGGTCATTGTGTCTTTCTACTGTGAAAAGAAACTGCTGAGGAACTGCATTTAAAAGAAATTTGGCCAAAATGATTTTGCGTATGTTTTTAAAGTTGATAAAATTATGCTTTCCTAAAGTAAAAGCCATAATGTCCACAWTTTGTCTTGTGTAAATTCAGAGGGCAATCAAGTTTACCAGTCTTTCAGTCATTGGCTCTCAAAAAGCACAAAATCAGGATAAGAAGCCTGAAATATGATGAACTACAGAACTTCTGAGAAATAATGCATCATTTGTGACACTGACTATTCACCAAGGAATAGCTTGCTATTCTGCACAGGTAATTACTCACTAACTTCTGAAAATGATTTCTCTGTAATTTGAAGCAAATACTTTTCTGAATTCACCCAGATGTCCTTACGTCACCTTCCTTACTGGTGCAATCATTTGAATTTGGAGAAATGCAGAATTACAMAAAAGCAGGAGACCTAAAGATAGCTTTAATTTTTATAGCTCTCAAAATCCCACACATTAGCTTTAGATAGAAATTTGCAACATGGCAATTTCCTATTTTAATATATCACTTTCTCACTGTATCAGTTGATTTCTCAGGCAGACAGCTTGTACTTGTCAGGCATCATAAAAAGATTGCAACAAATGTTGCTAGCAGAGGTGGTTGCTGAAAATCTTCAATTCTCCATCCAATTATTTTTTTAAGTAGACAGTATGTAGATTGGCAAAGCAGATATTGCAGCTAAAACTCATCACTTCTTTCTCCTGTCATGTAGTTGCTACAAGAACAGGAGATTATTGAGGTAGAATGGAATAAACTGTGTATGCTAACTAAAGGTAAGCCTTGAATGATAAAATTGATTTCATATATCTTTGTTTCTCCRGAAGTTCAGTATTTAGCCTAAACTGATTAGCTTGGCTCCCTCAACAGAGCAAGGAAAGCAGGAGATCAGCCTTGATCAGCCGATCCTGCCCTGGACACGTGTCTCAGAATGGAAGCAGTCATGCTTTGGGTTTTTATTCCGTTAATTGCAGAAGGCTTCTGGATGATTGGCTTAGATCAAAATGTATCTTTAGAYGGCTACAGTCAGGGAAGGTGAATCCATCCTTTGTGACTCCAGGCCTATCACAACAACTGGCGTTGAACAACTTCACATTCAGGGGAAACATCTAGCATCAACAACAAGAATTTAGAGCATGAAAAATTTCTTGTGAGGACTTCAGAAGATCTTTTTAAGACATTGTAATGTTCTTCTGAGGTATCGCAAGCCTTACCCATTACATTGTCATTAAATTAAATAAGATTTAGCCCTTGGGATGCCTTGGCGTGTGTTTTCAGCCCTACTTACCAGCAATTAAAGAAGCTCCTGTGGAGATTGCCCTTTATTCCTGCAAAGCATATACAGCATAATACTATTGCTACTGATGACATTCACAACAGGATGCTTAAATGGCACCATAAAATTATAAATTATGTAAATTATTTAAAGTTGTAAAACATCATCTTTTCCACGTGATAGCACGCTATAAACACATCAGTTATTGTGCTTGTTTACCTGGAAGAGTCTGAGTCACTTGGCAATTATGAACACCTATTGAATATAAATATATATTTAAATAAAAATGGAATTGTGAAAGTCAAGTTATCTGAATCTCCAGATGACAGATTACAAAAAAGTTAAATTTATAACCGATATATTTGTAACTACAGGAATTATAGACCAATGGAATGGAAAAACCACCAATTCCCACAAGCAGGAGATAAATACTTGCTGATAATCAGCCATTGAAATGTCATTAAATTGCCAGTGGRAATACACATTGCAGTCTTTGGATAAGGAAATATGAGCTCTATTCTTTGAATCTAGATCTACTGATCGCATTTACTGGATTTAGTTCAGCAGATAATTTGCGTTGCTTTGTTCTTGACCAGTATGCTTATTTCCAGATAATAGCTATCAAGCTCATGGGAGTCTGCAAAACCTGAAACCTTCTTAGGTCCAGCAAGATATAAATACTAAAAGACTTGCACTGAAGAAATAAAGTAGATTATGACAGTCACCAAAACAAAAACAATGAAGCAGCTTGCAAGATCTGAGTTTTGGGGTGCAGACTCTGTTTGTGACCAGTCTGCTCCCTCAAAGAAAGAAACAGCTTGCTACTCAAATCATTTTAAGGACTAAATTTATAAAAAAGGAAGCCTCTAGCTTACCTTGTTTTTTCCACATATAAGAAACATATCTATTGGAAACACAGCCTTGTGACTTGTGATTTGCACTAAGATTCCRTGTGTCCTTTTTTGTCTGATCCTCATAACGATTTGATAGAATAAACTAGCTGTGTGTATTTTTATGAATTTAATTAGAAGAACACACAAATACACATTCACATAGATATATTATAAAATAAAAAATGAAAAAATGCAAAGATTATGCTGGGATTACAATTAAGACCAACTAGACATACGTAGGCTTAAATTGTTGATTTCCACGTGGAAGCAACACTAGATGGAATACTGGATGGAATATTCTTGCCAATAAAATATGGCAATCAACATGGATAAAAACATCTCAGTTTACCACAGACCCTAGGTACACTGCAGCTATATTCTGAAGCATTTTGATATATAAATGTCGGAGATCAAATGACAAAGGTGCTGACTTTGTTTTAAAAAAGTACTACTTCAGAAGTACCATTTTAGTGCACCTACTCCTTAAATGTCAGATTTATTGAGTCTGTTCTTAGTGCTCCTCATCACCATAAGCCAAACAGGTTCTTTCAATAAATGCATAAAAGATGTAAATCAGAAGATTTGAAACAAATACTGTTTTTTAACATAAAAAGATCAAATAAGTAATTAAACTATAGAAGACTACACACTTCAAAAACTTTAGAACTTTAAGAAAACTATAAAATATATTTTTTTCTATATATCTTTCACATATGCAAATGTATACACCTGCATTCTTTTTAAAAATTAAAATATTGCTTAAAAGCAAAAGGTAGAAGATTGCACTCTTTTTGTTCCAGGACAATTACCACATGGGGGCTTTCAGGARCAGGTAGTGGAGTTTCAGCCTGAATTCTTAAGGAACGTGAGATCTCAGATAGTCACCAGCTGATTGAGATGGCTTGTGGTCCCAAGTAGAAATGTCTACGGATATTTCATCCAAGGCAAATTCATGTATTATTCCAAAGTTCTCAGGTGATAATASTTCCTATTCTCTAATAATCATCTTAATAGAGAACTTTTTTCAGCAAAACTACCTTTAAGAGTGAAAATATTTTTACAAACATATTTTTTTTTTAGATCAAATCAGACAAAACCAAACAGAACTGAAACACTGTAGTAGCAGCAGAAGTATGAGACCTGGCAGAAAGAGAAAACCTACCTCCCGTCTTGTCCTTCTATGTTCACATCCAATTTCTTTATTTGTATCAGAAAAATGCTTATGGATCTCATATGGGATTCACTCCATGTAATGTGAGGAGCACACTAAGAAACACTTGCAGCAGGAAATACATCCTATCACAAATCCAACTGAAATAAATTTGAAATGAAAAGATTTTATGTTCTCTAGGACTTCTCTATCTTTAGTCTTACCTCATTTGTCAAACAGAAAAGTATCTTCAGGATTTCCCAGAGAGGTTGTGGAGTCTCCTTCTCTGGAGATCTTCAAGGCCCACTTGGATGCAACCCTGTCCAGCATGCTCTAGGTGMCYCTGCTGAGCAGGGAGGTTGGAGTAGATRATCTCCAGAGGTCCCTTCCAACCTTACTGATTCTATGATTCTATGATTCTATGATCAAAAATCCAAAATTGGAAATATTTTACTGTTACAAAACTAATGTAGCCTGGGCTAAGTGTACAAACAAGAAACTTTTATATTTATTCCTAGCAGCCATATTTTCAAAGAATGACTTATGGTAACACACACTATCCCTCCAAAAATGAATGTGAAATACTGTTGATCTTCATCTTACTTTGCTTTCAAACTCTGAAGTAAAGCTCAGCTAAAGAAGAAAAGGAAGAAGAACAAAAACAAATTCTGTGTCAAAGGAATCTAGTTTTTTTGTCTTGTGAAAACTACGGTATTTGGGAAATCTCTGTTCTACATTATCAAGAAAAATAAATGGAGTCCAAAGAAAGGCTAACTTACAGAAGATTAATTTCTTGTTCTTTCACTCTGAAGTAAGAGTTTCTAGATATATAATACCCTTTTCCTCCACTTAATATCTTACCTTTCCCAGCATACTTCACTTGCACTTCTATTAATGACACTAAAAAATTCATTAGCTGTGCTTGCAACAGATTAGGGAAGCTTTGAGAAATTCTTGAAATATATATATGATTACCATGTAGCAATACACACTACGCGATAAATTTGTGGTAGCATAATTTATGTGAATATAATTTATAAAATGTCTTATTTACTATAAATAAAATGCTTTATTTACTATTGTAATGATTTAATTTAAAATTGCGGGTCACAGGCAATATCATTACAAGATTGTTTGCTATAATGTCATCAGTTCTGTAATCTTCTCTTACRTAGTTTATCCTGTATATAAAGTTGTGCTCAAGTATGTATTCTGCTCTGAAAGTTATTTTCAAATATACTCACACAAATAGTAAAAATYCAGTAGTTTAGCTAGTACTCTGACAGGCATATAATAGTCTAAATCAATGTTCGAGTGTAGGCACAAAAACCATCATTACTGATTAAGATGATAGAATCATAGCCTTTATTTTGACTTATCTCAGTTACTCGGGGACCTAGAACTTAGGGTAAGTGTAGGAGAATGGAGGCCCAAATGCTCTGCTCTAATCGTATCYACCAAACTGGACTTTTTTCAGTCTTAAGAAAGGCTTTAATTGTTTGGACACGTGTTGGGATCCGTGCAAGATTGTGTTCTTTCTCTGTCTCTCTGTTTCCACGCCAAAACTCACTTGCGTTGTGGCCGTGATGCTAGGGTATGGTACAACTGTCTAACCACAGCACAAGGAGGATGGCGGAGCCACCCGAGACCACTGGAAAATTCAATCAGCTGCTCAGAGCCCCTCCAGTGATGTTTTGTTCACAGTGTAAAATTCAACGGCAGGCTGATGTGCGGTCCTTGATTTGGAAACTGATGTGTTCGACAAGGGTCTGCGCTTCTCTGACCTTTGATGGCTTTATTTTCTGCTTGGGATCACAGGCAGCTGACAGCAGGCAGATGTGCGGCWGCTCTGGGCTGCAGCGTGAAGCTGGACCCGCGTGTGCAGGAGCCAAGGGGAACGTGAGCGCAGCACACACGTCCGTCCTGCTCCAGGCGCTGTGCTGCCCGGGCAAGGAGCTAAGTTTGCACCTCTCTATCTGCAAATTTTGAGGTATTTAAATACGAAATGTAAACAAAAAGTGCGCTATTTTGCCCTTTCCCTGATGGCCAAAGGGAGCTAGACTGATTGCRGTGCCAGGAGGCATTCATCACGAGCAATTTCTATAGCAACAGGGTGACACAGGCTGACTCATCAGGTGCATTGTTATTCCRTGAAAGCATATATCTGAATAATTAACAAGTAAGAGGAAAAAAATGTACGTTCTATATTTATACACTGTCTTTATTAATAAAAGATGTAGAGACGCCTTTGACTAGGGATGATTTTTTTTTGCCTTCTAATACTGGTAAAATCTGCAAAAACAAACAGTTAATGGCAATTAAGTTCCTAAGGGTCATTCACTCCAGCCATGCTCTGCTCTCCACACTAGATACGCTTATTTTTTGTGCTACAGAGCTGCTCTTACGCCTACTTATACAAGTTGAGTTCTATTTTCAAAGGGAAGAAGTAGCCAACTAAATTTTTCTGCGTTAGGCGTAGTAGGGGACAACAGAATTGCTATTCTGCCTGAAGCACCAGACAGGAACCTGAAGCTGATTTTCTGCCCATWACACCAACGAGGTGCTGTATTTTCAGCTTTCCGGTTTTCACCAGAATCAGTGGTCTGTACCTATGGATGCCTTGGATGATCAGCAACATGCAGTACCGCAGTCAGACTGACAGCTAAATGGGAGAATGCCGCTGAACTGAAGTAAAGGCTTGCTCTACTTGAGAAAGAAAAGGATAGATAAAATCCATGGCTGTTGTTTTTATTTTCCTGTTCTGGTACTGGTCTGGTTAGTTGACTGTGCTTTAACTGATAACACTTCAAAGCAATGCCTGGTCCCTCTGGAAAGGACCTACCACAGCAYATTGTGTCCACATGGACGTGTCTTTCAACAGGTTTCATATTTTTCAGTAAAGAAAGAAGCTGAACTTTGAGACCACGCGATACAACGGGTGTGCAAATCTTAATGTGTATTATGCCTACCTGTAGAGCAGGTTTTATTCTAGTTGCAAACAGAACACCACTGTTCCACCTTTTATTATCAGATCTAACTGTTGGTCATTTTAAAGAAGAAATTTAAGGCATTAAAAATACATAATTGATACATAGACAGACAAACAGACATTTGTGTGTGTGTATTTATTTTAAAATAATAGATTTTCAGAAAGGAAAAAAGTGTATTGTTGGAGCAAATGAGATCACTTGGTGTGAAATTATGTTATTTRCAAGCCCTCAAGCTCACTGCTTGAGTGAGTCTCAGCTCTAGGGGGTGAAAGGGAAGCAAGAACGGAGCGCTAAACGACAGCAGTCTGACTGATCGGGGCTCTGGGCAGCAGGAAATGCCAGCTGCACGTAGGTTAATTTAGCACCTGTGAACAGCAGAATGAATGGACTTTGCCTGACTGATTTTGTGTGGACAAACATGACATTGCAGCTGCTTTCTATATTGACACGAAGCAACGAGGATCATCAGGACTCCAGCCTATAGAGCTGGATCAGAGCTGCCAGAATACAGGACTCAAGGATCGACCCATGTTTTAGGGCCAGAGGGCTTTGGTTGTGAGTACAGCCTTTCAGTAAATGCCGTTGAATGCTGAAATTGGAGAGCAGATTAAGCTGTGCATGTGAGTATCACAACATATGGGGATGCTGTGGACTTTACAAAAGAGCATTAAATAATAGCAGCAATAAGGAATTACGCACGAGTTTCAGAAATAACTAAAATAAATTGAAGAGCTGTCCAAGTACTCTTACTTCTGCATACATGCACGTCTCCGTGTGAGAGAACAACCTTTACTTAACACCTTGCATTGACGCATTGTGACATAGTCTTTAGCAAACAGGATGACCAAGTATTTTTCCACAGATCCCTCTATGCAGTTCCTGCAGAGGTAGTATTTTTCCTACAAGGCTTCCAGAGAGTTCAGTGGTTTGTTTCTTTCTCATTCTTTGACCCCATTACTTATTTACTCCATGCTACTCCAACTTTATTTCCGAAGACAGAAGTACTAACTTCCTCATGAGTTTTTCTATTGCACTTGTTATTATACTGTCTAAATGCTCGAATAAGCATTACTGTAATTAATTTATCTTCATAAAATGCCAGAGAGGTGAGAGCTGATATTAGTGCCACTCAGCAGGTTGGAAAATGAAGTTCGGAGATAGAGTACGTCCTTTTCCTGTCTGACACACCTATTTAGTACTCCTGAGAACTAATTTTAGGCATCTGTCTTTCATACATAAATTAGAAGGCTTTTTTTTTAAGCTCTTTTCATTATCAATGAAAATGACTGCTCAGCAGATGATTCAYAGAAATGTTTCTCAGGGATTTTTAATTGGCCTCTGCATAAAACAGAACCATCTTCTGACTTTAGATATTTGAAACAGTACTGTTAATAAAAATATCTGTTCCCTCTTTTTCTCCCTCCTCCACCCTAACCAAGCCTGATTTTTGTAGTGTTTAATAGTGTATAGTATTTTCTGTTACTCAAAAAGCAGCCTTATTGGTTCAGTTGCAGCTCTGAACCGCTCCTACACAAGCAAGAATTCAGGACTCAGTGCTGGATAAAAGTTTATGATCAAGAAAAAAAAAAGAAATAAAGTACTATTAGTCAGCACTTAGTGAAAAGCTTAGTTTCAGATATTCACTTGCTATAAGAATAAGTATAAAGATATATATAAGAATAAAGAATAAGTATGGACAAAGATGTAACTCCTTGGACTATACTGACTGTGAAACTAGGACTGGACAGAGCAAAAAAGGCTTTCTACTGTACAGGAACTGCTTTCACTTACAGTGAAGTGTTGACAAGGACAAAGACTTGTTCCATTTCCACATCAGCTGCCCATCTACTCCTCCTTCCTGATGTTCAGTTTCTCATCCAAACCTAGTGTTTTTATGCCAAACAGATCATCCCCCCACCTTGTTATTTATCCTCACCATCCCATCCTAATCTCTTTGTTTAGGCAAATACCATCTTCCATGTACTTCTAATCCCAGCATTTCCTGCTTCTTTATCCAGATTACTCTTTGGCACTTCTATCATCATCTTGCTTGTTTCAGCTTATACTTTACCTAAGCACTACTTCAGTGTTGTCTCTTCTCAGTTTGGGTCAGAGAGATATGCTTACAAAAACAAAACAAAACAAAAAATTTCTTTCCAGTTTCCAGACAAGCRTAGTCCAGGACAGAAGGGAACATCTGCCTTTAATCATGGCATATATTTGGCATGTGTTCAATCACTGTGTTTGGAGAGCACAGGTAAAGTTTGCTCACCATAAGTAGTTTGTGAAGTTCAAGCCTGTCCAACCAGGACAAAATCTTCAGGGACTTGAGCTCTGTTAAACCTCTGCTTTGAGGACACAGTATGATTCCATAAAGATCAAGTCTTGCCCAGATAACTACCATAATGGCCAAAGATRTATCAGTGCAGCTGGATATTCATCCCAAACTACAAGCCCCGGCTCCAAATTCAAGACACAACTACTGAAGAAAAGGATATTTAAGATATGAAATTGTTTCTTAGTTTAATATAGGCAGTACAAACACCTTCTCTAACCCACCCTCAAAAAACATCTRCTATGTTTTGCTTGCAGTGAAATAAACAAACAATCGCCACGTGGTTAAAGTTTGGATGACTTAGGAGGTACTGAAAACAAGATCCTAGCAAGTATTTCGCAAGCTTGATAATAATATCAGCTTCAGTGCTTTTTGTACGATTTTAAAAAGACTGTAAACTTTCCACAGAYGTGCAGAACATTTGCACACCTCATATGACGCTAAAGCATGGGGGGATAGGTATTTGGGGATAGGTTTCTGATTACATTAGTTCACTGACCTAGATCATCAATGAGTCATCAAAGGTCATTATCATCTATTCATAGTTATGGCAGACTGTCTGAAAAACACATAAGATTTAGTGTAAAAAAATAAAAAATTTTAAAACTTCACAAACTGACATAGTCCTACAGCAGAAAGAGATATRCTTGGACAAAAATGCATGTATAATACAAAAAATAACCTTTACAATGAATCTACCATTCACAAGAAAGAATAGATTGGTTATATTTGAACACTGTCTCATCAGATCCTTATTGCTTTGTAAAGAATAAGAAAGAAATGCTAAAACAGAGCATTACTTTATAAAGSATAAATTGCTTTTAAATGCTGAGGCAATGAAATAGCCAACAATAATGATAATTTGCTTTATAAGTCTTTGCAGATAATAGATAATATAGTGTAATATCTGTCATCCAGCATGACAGACAGTTCTATATGACTGACGTATGGGAAAAATATGCACGGTATGGAAATAGAAGAACAAATAACATAATTAAAATATGAGCAGTTCACTTCCACTAAAGATGATGAGAACTTTACTATTGACTGTTGCAGCCAGACTGGAGCTCACAGTATGTCTCTGCATCTTCAGAACTTACTAACTTTGAAGCATCTTGGTTAATGACTGGGTCAATAATGCAGACTGTGTTATTGCCATTCCCTGATTAGCTGAGCAAACAAGCTCTGTTAGCAGATGTATATATGTATATTAGTAAGAGGGAGTTCAAAAGTACTCATTGAAAGACCCAATCTGAAAACATTCAAGCAGATTCTGTTGTTTGCTCAGTGCTTATTGAAAATGAACATAAAAGGCAAGTAAATAAAACCAGATGGAATTCATTTTTGATGAGATTCAAAAGAAAAAAATTCAATAGCATAAAATGCATAGTCATGCTTTTGAGAACCAACAACATAAATGTCTACTACAAACTCAACTGGGAATCCATCAGCTAAAAGACTGAGGAAGAGAAGGACCTACTTGTCCTTGGTAATCACAGGAAAGGATTGTGAGTCACCCGGGAATTGCAGTCATAAAAAAGGCAAATGTGACCCCAAGGATGCTTCTGATGAGGTATTTCCAGGATAGACAGAGGTTGTTATTAGCACTTTATTTTATACTAGTACTGATGAGCTTTCATCTAAAATATCTAAAGCTGTGTACTTTTCTGGCCATGGTAATGGTTACAGAAAACCTATCTTCTTCTAAAACAGACTAAGATAAGCTCTACACAGGAACTGTAAAATTGTCTATGACAACTTTTTTTAAGACTCACTGACTTATCCTGTGCTACWGATTAATTCATGTTAATCTTTCCCCATTGTTTATCTTGTCTAGCTGCAATATATCTAGGCCCCAATGTTACACTCAACTACCTTGACAGATCCTTGTTGTACATTTGGAGCATTCAGTAAGATCTTCTTGGTTACCATAGAACAGTCATAGGAAGTTCCTGATCTCCCTCAGAAATGTGGGAAATACCAACCATTTATTTCCAAATCAAAATATCAGTTGAAAGAGATTCAGCAGTTTCTTTCACTGAAGGAGTCATTGATAATTCTGTCCTATAGCAAGCAGTACAGCATCAGGGAACTGCAAAGCTAAACGAATTCTGAGACATAGGCATATAAACATCTGTATTTCTAATGGCCATAATAAATCTTAACTCTTATAAAAAAAATATTTTGGCTGGATTGATAATTGGATCAATTTTTCATTTATGGGTTGTCAATTGCTTGACATTTTAATGCATGAACAACAGATCTCAAAAGTATTTTAATTAGCACAGTAGGACTTAAACCTAACCCTAGTCTTTTAATTGCAGTGCTAAACCATGTCTGAAAATCTATTTACTAAACAGAAGTTAATTAAAAGCATGGATCTATACTATACACACAGCATTAAACTGAATGCTGAAAGGGTACACCATCTGCAGAAAAATGGAACTAAAGTGACAATTAAGGATCTTTATAGACCCTTGAACTCCTTCTTCTCCCAGTACCACTTTACCTGGCTTCATTGTAGTCAAAATACAGACAAAAGAAGATGCTTGTTTTCTCTCCCTCTAATTCTTCTTGGATTTTTTTTTTAAGGAGCTACTGAATAAAAAACAAGATGGAAAATGATGCAGTTTAATTACATTTCCTCCAGTCGTTCCTACCAGCCATTGCTCCTAAAGTTATGTCAGTGCTATAATTTGTAAAACCCCGTTCTAAACCAGGGCAGTGAAGCAATCCGTGTTTAGAAAACCAAGGAACAGCTCTTCCAAGTGACCAGTTTAAAGTACAGGCTTGCAATGGTTTTACTGGGACGGCCAAGGAAGGGATTGCAACACAGGTTGGCAACAACAGCCAGCTATGAGAAGAGGTGTGACTTCTGTAGGTCAGAGTTGCCATCAGAATTATAACATTGAAATGATTCCTAACATCAAGAAAATCTTAACCTGATTTCCTAGAGAAACAAAGGCTTCTTTGTTATTTTGAGGAGTGGGCTTTTGTCTGTTGGTGTGTAATGCTCCAATCACTGATTATTTTTGTATGTATTGATCAGCTCCAGCCAAGAGCTAGACATCTCAAGGGGCTTGTTTGCACAGAATGCTTGATTCTGGGGAGCTAGGAGTTTGGACAAACATGTCTAGAATTGCACTAGTACTTTAGGATATGTTTATTTGAACAGACATATTTAAGCTTTAGCAAACCCATTCTTAGGGGGAGAATAGRAATACAAGAGGAAGGAACCAGGAGGACTTTGTGGTAGTGATCATTGGTCAGCTAAGCTGCTCATATAATCACTGCCTCTTCAATCAAACTATTAATTATTGTTCTTCTAGCCGCAGATAGTAGCCCTGCTGCTAATCTTCAATTCCCTGCCAAAAGCTGCATCAACACTCTACAGACATTTGATTTCTGTAGTGCTTAGTCACTAGACAACTTGTGAAGCGTCAAGAATGAGAAGTAGGTGTAGTTCAAGGGTAAATGTGCTGGGCCTGGAAGCTAAAAAAAATCGGAGCAAAAGCAGCTAAGAACAAGGTTGCTTGAAATGTGTTATAAATGAGTTAACCCATTCTAAAGTAACAGTAAAACATACAAAACATTTTAGGCACAGATTCTGAGCTACAGTAATGATCTGCTACACTCCATTTAGTAAAAAGAATTGTCAATGGCTTGATGAGTAAAATGCAAAACTACATTAATGTACTAGGAAGGTAGCAGAATAGAACATGAAATTTTTCTACATCGGATGTTATTTCAGAAAATAGCTACTATTTCTCTTTTTACTGCAAACTTAGTAGAGTTTTTATTGTCCAGTATAAAAACATATAGAAGCATTAAAGTTTTACATGCATTAATGGAAAAAAAAATTTCACAGAGAAACAGCCAACTTTGACTTATCACAACTACACTCTAGGATAAAATTCTGCAACCAGGCAGTTGCCATGAAGCAGTTATAGACAGCAATTTGTTTCCATGTCAAGTAGCAGCTCTAATTGCCAACATAGCTAGAACAACCTCCAGTCCAGACTTTATCTTCCAAAGAAGAGATGAGTTGTTCTTTTCATAAAATTATTTTGGTGTGTATCACTAAATCCTATTTAGCCTTATAAGACCCACTATCTATAACACCCCTCCGTCTGCGGCAGCTTAGGTTCCTGTTCTCCAAAGAAGTAAGTACCAGCTCTGATATGTCCCAGCTGTCTAGCTTTAGCAAAGACTTCTAAGGAAATTGCAAAGTTGTGAGAAAGAACTGTGAAAGGGTCTGCAGAGCAGAGTCATGCAAGATAAAAAAGGTAAAATTACAGAGGCTGGATTGTTGAGATGGTGATTATTAGTAGCTCAAATATTTGAGATGAGAAGCATCAAAACGGGAAAGTATAAAATCCTAAAGAAAAACACAGAGACCTGTAAGTGGATAGCAACTTAGGAACATTAAGGACTGATTTCAGAGGGCAGGGAGAGCTAAACCTTCCTCTCCTGACTGCCTAGCCAGCAGGATTCTTTGATAAGTATGATAATGCTCAGTATAGCTGTTTGGTAATTGTAGTTGTCTACTGCATGTTTTAGCCAATAAGTAATTGCTTTATACTTTTAAATGGTATCTATCCTATTTGCAAAAGCTCTTTGCACGTGGACAAAAGCTCTTGAAAAACTCACACAGAGAGGGATGCTTATGTCTATCGTATTACCTAAAGTCAGCTTTGTACGCAAAGAAGGACCCTTTAGACTATGCCTATCGTTTAGGTGTTCTAATCATTTAGAATGATTGAACACAGACACAACACCAGTAACATTCCCCTGATTTATACTGGTGTTCATGTCATCAGTATTGTTTTAAGGATACATGCACAAACTAAGCATGATTTAACTAGGCAATAGTTAAGTCAGAGGAGTTGTCTGTATGTCTACATACAACTCCTAAGTTAATATTTACCAAGGCTCAGTTATCACACTTCACCTACTAAACAGCCATAGTATCATGTGTTCTGTTTCTAAAGCTAGTGTACATAGAGGGAACCTGAATTGTGGACCAGGAAAAGCACATTTATAAAGGCTGTAGGCAGATTACTGTATCTTTCATTAATTTCAGCTAGTAGTCAGAAGCCTAGGGCAGTATTATGTATTCTGGTATGCTTCACTTAATCCTTATTTGACTTTCTCAGTCAGCTGTAAATCTGCTTTGTTCTCAGTGAAGTAGTATGAAGCTAACTTTTGCTGTACTCAAGTCTTAAACCATGAGTTTGCATAAAGATTTAACTCTGACATTGACCGTGACCTTCATCTTTCCTGCTCCCTTCTGTGGTGCATTATAGTCAGACTTGTAGTCTTTCATTGCAAASCAGACACTTGTTTGGGGCTTTTGGGAGGTTCTTTGCACTCCTGATGTGTTCTGGAGTAGATGGTCTATCAGTCTTTCAGTGTGTTCCCTGCAGCTGTGGGGACTCCATGATTGAGAACATGCAGCCTGGTTTTATGTTCTTCTGTGTCACCAGTGTCCCCATGGCTTTTATGAGGAAGTTGGGGTGTTTAATGCATGCAGCTTTCTAAACTCGTTAGAAGCAATATCCTAATTATTATTATGTCAGCTCAAAGCGATGTTTCCTGCTTGGATTTGCATTGCTATATTATGACTGACATATGGCACACTCAAAGAGACCAATGTGGCAGCAAGCAGAAGAGCCATAATAAAGATAAAAAAATATCAAGAGGCTGAAAATGACTTTTTCTTTCTCCTTTGCAGTGAAGGCTTGCTGTGAATTAAAAGGTATGATTTACCTAGCAGACAGATAGCCATGTTTGCACCATGAGATCCAAAGAAACTAGTAGCTCTGAAARAGAAAGAAATCACAGTATCTCCTGAATCAACTGCCCTCTGTATAAACAAGTTCCCAGTAAATCTTCTTTTCCTTATTTGAATGAAATACAATATTTCAACCTGCTTAAAATGGAAACCTGAACTCCCTGCTGCCTTACAAGGACCATCTATGGGTTCCTGAAATCATAAAGACRAAGTTCAGGATATGTGGTTTTATGTACCAGTTAAGGGATTGTCTGAGAGTGAGAGGGAGTCCCACTTCCCGTGGACAGAATACACATCTTCTCTACCCAGATAATTCTAATAATAATAGTTCATTCTGGCTCGTCACAAGCATTATTTACATACCCCAGCCGCACAGCTACAGTCACCTCTGTCTCCCAGATTAGGAGAACAGGTAAACCAGGGATTCCCAGCCTTGTTTATAGAGGGCACATAGGGGTGGAGGCTATACAGTTATGAGGACTGCCAGCCCCACACCTAGCTCCCCTTTTCACTACACAGGAAGATCTCTAGCTACTTAATCTTCTTACAGATCCACAGACTCCAGGTTTGCATATMAGCCTGGGCATCTCTTCTCCCCACCCTTCTCCAAAATCTGGGATTCAGCCTAGTCCTAGTGGTGCAAGGTCCCTAAAACTGGCCTGCCATGATGTCCCGCTGTCGTGYGGACCCAGCGTGTTGAAGTGGCTGTATCTACACACCAGGTCCTTCCTCAAACAGAGTAGCCACATCCAAGCTATCTCCTAGACTCTGGCTGTTATTTCCTGACTTGTGCCCATGGATTGTTTGCAAATTGTGTCGGGGACTGTGCTGGAAATGTAACCATGTGGATGATCGCATGCTACAACCCGGCCCTGAGCTCCAGCTAAGGTAACATTTTCAGAATTAATTAAACACAAGGAAACGAATTTAGAAGCCCGCTTCACCCAAAAAAGCAATGGGACTTWCTCTCCTATGTTCCTAAGTCATTTTCTTAAATCTGGGCTTACAKTTCTTAGTTACTTGAAATGCTTTTGAAGACTGTGCTTCAGTGCTTCAAATCCTGTGTGTGCTGAATGTCCCAAAGCCATCTATGACATACAAATTCTTTTTTCTTATTGTTTTTGTATTAATATCTTTTAATGCAGAACTTCTATTTTAATGGCTCATCCAAGATACTAGCTAATTACAAATAATAAAAATGCAAAATAATGCATAGTCAGGTACATGCAGAATACTTAATGAGATCAATTAGAATAACTCACATTTTCCTGTTTATGTGAGGTCTTGTAACTGTACAGAAGCTTCACACCAGGAAACATAATGATTTTAAAACAGCATTTAGACAAGGTACCCCCATTATGCATAAAGGTACTTTGATCTACTGTTAACTCTTGGCAAACCCCTTTCTCACATCAGGAAAGAAAACAGAAAGGTTATCACTATAGAAAGCTAAACAATAAAGTTGAGTACAGCATCAAAAGAAAGCATTTAATGAAATCTTTTGTGGTTTGTGTTGAATTATACTGCAATTAAAAGTGCCCCTACATAATATACAGAGAGGGAACACTTTGCCCTGACAATACAAAATGAATACTAGTGTAATCACTAACAATATTTGCTCCTACTAGTACTAGTTGTTTGTTTTATTTGGCTTTTTTTTTTCTAAGTGAAATAATTCTGTAATTGGGCCAAAAATCTAAAGAATAAATATTCAAAGAAAAAAAATAGATTAAGATACTCGGGTGAATCAAAGCTCATCTCTGCTATCAGATAATTCAGACACAACATGGAAAGTAACACAGAAAAAGTGTTCTTTCCTTCCAGTTCTCCTTTCTTTTTAGACAGTACATACATTTGCTGTACTTTTTTTACATGTGTTGACTGTCAGCTTCATATTTATTTGCTTCAAGACTTTTTTAAATTTATCCAATTAGAAACGACAGTGTCATTATCTGTTTTGCAAAGCAACATAAAACCAGATACATAATATGGTCTCTGTCCCAAAGAGTTTACAGTCTATTTTAAGGATAGAAAATAGATGGTCATGGAGGAGAGGAGAGAAGGTTAATTAATCTGGGGATGAATAAGGTATCAGCAGCAGGCTAACTGGGATGGTGACCAAAGAATTCCTGATAATCATAACTTCYTTGAATAATAAAAAAAATTGGATGTATAAAACCATGATTTATTACTAGAAGGTGAGATATCTTGAAAGTCTTGCAGATTGGATTTCCAAGATGATTCAACAAAATATGTTCCTGATTAATTCAACAAGGATGCTACAGGCTGTAAATATGCCACACACTGAAGTCTGCTGTGAAAGCAGAAAAAGAGATGTTTAAGATTTGCAAGGTTGGCAAAGCTTCTCAGTGAGAGATTTTTAGTTCCRTGGGTTGAAAGGTTTGTATAGGCCACAATGTACAATACTCTCAGAKGTATCAGCCAGACCTCGTAGTGGTACTTTTTTATTTTAAGAAGCTGTCTGTTTTTCTTGTGGCAAGAAGATCCCATTTTCTGTGGGCTTAAAATTAATAAACAAGTTGTAGTCTTTACTGATTTCTCCTTTATTTATGTTCCYCAATCTCCTCTTATGATTGGCTCTCCTTTTCCCAAGAAAAAGATGCTAACAGAAAGAGAAATTTTAAAAAGTCCTAGCATGACTTCTCGGTAATCTCCCCTCTCTCCCTGGCTTTCTTGACAACTCCTTCCCTCTTTTGCAGTCCTGAGAAGAAAGAAAATAGCACAAAGAGTCTGTAAAAGCTTCCATATCACAGATTGCTGACATGGTGTGTTTTATCTACAGCGAACTGCATGTGACCTGCTGACAGATGAAATTCTCTCTGCTTCCCTTAACTCTTGTGGAGTACTACCAGGAGCTGCCTGTGGTGGTCTGACCACCATGCCCTTGTTTCTGAGAGACCCAAGTGAGCTGCTAATAGCTGTATTTGGAAGTACCACAGGATACTTTCTGTAGCAATATCTATCAGTGACTTTTGAGGTCCTTCAGAAAAGATCATCACTGATCCAAGAATGTGTTGTCACAGGACTCAGGTTACACCACCGTAACTTTTTCCTCCAGTTTGTAGGGATCCCTAAAATCATATCCTTTAACTCTATCATTCCACTGCATCCAGATACACTGGCTGGAAGGAGTGCTTATACCACAAACCAGCAAAGCCCAGCTCACCAGCAGATACTATCACATTTATGTGAAATGGGAGGTGATCCCACTATCTACAACAGTCCTTTGGTGGTCATCTCTTGTTCCCAGCAACTTTCCCTGCCCTGACAACATGTTTGAGGTCCACTGACGTAAGTAATGAAGATATTATTCCCAGCTGTAACCTGTTTATGAATCAGAGGCCTCATGTTAGAATGTGAATAAGAAAACTGAGCAATTCAAGATTTATTTTATGAAGTATCATCTCTTCCCTTTCTGTGCTTTCTTTTTATTGCACTGTATATTCTTTGCTGGGTATAGCTTCTTCAGTTCCTATGAGGACTGGTATGTCATACAGTAAAAGAGGCTTTCACCACTGAGTGCATTAAATTCTCAATACATAAAGTAATATTGTCATAAACTAGTTCATATTCTCGTAATAGAAGTCTGAGACCAAGAAATCTTGATTACCTCCTCTTTTTAGATGAAGGGCAGAGYAGTGATAAGCACAGCATCCTTTCTGTGAAAGAAGAGATTGCACAGCTTTACAATTTAATGCAGGTAAAATGATGAACTTTGTTATGAAATTTTGGTTATGAATTGCTGCTCAGTTCACTGCAGCTATTTACACTATAATATTATAGTGCATGCACACACACCATTATTGAGAATACAACATGAAGAACTCAATAGCTATTAAATTGAAGAATTTAAATTATCTGTGCAAATGTAATTCAGCCCCCTTATATATGTAACAGAGAAGAATACTACAGAGGAAAGAGAAAGATTCAGAGCTGTATCTATCTCTGTAGACATTTTACTTGTCTTGCTGGCTCTCCTGCCAACTCATTCTCTATTTTACTATGCAGAGAAGAACAAGAACAGATTCAAGTGCCTCCTGGAGATCTTTTATGTATATACTTTCCTGGGAACTCTGCTTCATTCAGGGCCTACAATGAATGGTGCTCAATTAATGAGCACCCATTCAACATTTTGTTTTACATTCACTTTTCTGTACACATTCCCATGCTTTATTTTAATTCACCCCATTCATGTTATTCTCTGAAGACACAAATATTGATTTACTCTTTCTTTTTTTCCTGTGGCACTTTTCATTATATCATGCAAATGCTATGCAAACAATAATTATTTTCAGATCATGCAAAATGGCATTTGGTGTTCTTTGCCCATATTACAAATGTCTTGAAGAGGCAGAAATATTAACTTTTTAAAATAGTACTGAGGAGTTTTGCATGTCCATTTTGAGATATTTCTCATCTGATTCTTTTCACAGTAATATTGCATTACAGAAAGACTTAACATATCCCTGGTACTAAAAAGATACTGTGGTACTCTCAGGGTTTTTTTTTCCTCTGAGAAGGCTTTCTGTGGGCTTAATCTTAACAAAGTCGCTCTTTTTTCTACAGTTGTAAGTTTATACAGTCCACATCTACCATGTGTTGTAGCATATAAAGATTTTTTTTACAATTATTTGTCATTGTTAAATGGCCACCTTCATTTCTATGTTACACAGGAGGAATGATACACAGGGCTTGCACAGGGCTTGGGGAAAAATAAGTTTTTGTCTGTGATAACATTATGTTATCACAGACAATCTGAATAAAATCATTCCATTAGCATTTCTACCAAAATATTTAGTCATTGAAAGAATGKCAAGTCTGAAATTGTGTGAATAGGCCAACCTGCAGGGTTTTCAGCAAAGATTTTCTCTTTGCARTGTCTTAAATACAGTGAGAATAAAGTATAAGGCTAGGTATTTCCTCCGTAATTTTAGGTGGGTTTTACTTTCTTGTGCAAACTATGGTCAGAATTTCTTACTATGTTTGTCCAATGGCAATTCTAATAGCAGAATGATTTACTGGAGTCAAATTATTTTTCAAATTGATTAGGACTTCCATCATGTGAGATGTTAAATTAGCTTTTACATCTTTCCAGAACTTTGATTTAGAGTATGAGATAAAATTTTAAGATACGAATCGCTAATATTGATTTGTTAAAATGAATGCTGAGACTCAGAAAAAGAAATTCATGATGAGTATTGATTAGAAATTGAAACTGATGGCATTACCACCAAATTTCTGACCATCAGGCACTGGAAACTGAATTCTTTYGCTCTGTAAATTCTTTGGAGCGAATCAGTTCTCATATAGAAAACAAACTTACATTTCAATTCCAAAYGTTAAATATTTCCATAAATAAAAGAAAGAGTTCAAATATGTATGCATGTAGATCTTATACTAGGTATAAATCCCCTTCATCCTTAGTGTTCTCTCTGCAATTTGACAAATGATACTGAAACAATAAAGCAAACAATTGATTATAACTCAATAATCACACACCTGGGAGACTTCAAGCTACAGATGTAGCTGAACAGTCAGAACCACAGGGGAAGGATAATTTTTCAATCATATGTAATCATGTAATTTCTTTAAATTTTACTACAGTGAAAATCACTGCAATAAATAACTTTCAGCGCGAATAGATCTGCCAGTTAATGTCACAATATTTCACCTGCAAGACTTACAGAGATTAATGCACTCCTATGAAAACTTTAACAGCTATTATAATTAGAAAGCTGTTTCAGTCTAACATTCATAACATGTATCTGACAGTCTACATGAAGTCATAGYGTTTGCCCTCCCTCTCCAGTGGCAGCAGTGGGTATCAAGTTGCCAAGATTTACATATTTACTTTGTTGCAAAAGAGTGGGAGGGAAAAGYAGGGATTTAATTTGTGTCCATGATCAAGTTTTATTATATCTTTCCAGTATGATTAAATTTTTCTGTGATTAAAAATTAATATTGAACATTAAATCAGGTCATAAAGTAGACCTTGACTAGCATAGAAGGAAAAAAATGTCGCAATACTATTATATTTTTAATTTTTTATAATTATTTTACAGTTCTTTATTCACTGTACATTGATATGTCATCTTTGATTTTTTATATTTATATTTTTATATTGTTATTTGTCAAAGAGAAGATAATGATGAAGAACACAAAAGGTAAGGTGCCACACAGAGCACAGCAGAGGCTACAGGGGGAACGGAAAGTGGCTGACGTGGTTCCAGGTGAGCTAGCAAGTAACGGTGAGCATAAACTGATCTAGAGGGAATCGGACCCAAGTCAAAAAAGTGGTGAAGCTGTACACATCAGAACAGGGGATGAGGTTCAYACGTCTTAGATTCTGAACTGTACTCTAGAATAATGAACAGTAAACGAGACTCCGGACTTGTGATAAGTAATGAATCTTACACTCAGTTTAATGCTGTAAACAAAGGTTTYAGATGTAGAAATATGGGAAATGCTGAGCAAGTTTGGATGATTTACTTTGTCTCTGTGAATGACATTAATGAGTTCATTAATAAAATTTTCTATATGTTCTAGCACCCACATTTAGAAAAAGGTTCRGAAGAAGGATTTGAGATCTGCAAAACATACCTTACTATAGCCAAGAACATAAAAAAATAGACYCAAGAGACTTTTGAGAAGTATCTTTTGTACTGTCTACAGCTGTAGGAAGAARTTTCTGATAGTCCTCAAGCTGACAAAAAAAGTTGTTGGAAGCTGGAGCTAGACAAATTTAAGTAGAAATAAGARTTCTTTTTTCAAAAGGAAGATACTACCTATGAAACAGCTTGACTCGGGGATATTTGGGCTCTCCATCTTTTGACATCTGGAGTCAAGWTGTAGATATTTCCAACATTTACTATGGCTACAAATCAGTTCTGAGTTCATATGAGAGGTTCTACAACCTGTGGTTTGTGAGAGTAAACAGAGAATATGGTTAGAGAAGCTGAAAAGGTGATAGAGTCCATCCCATCCTTAACCAATCTGAAGAGATTAATTACAAGAGTCTTATTTAATGCTAGTGTGGATCTGGGCACTGCAGTGTCAAGAAACTAATTGTTAATACACTAACTACTAATCCTGGGTAAGCCTTTGGAATGCAAATCAGCAAATTATTTTCCTTAACTCAGACTGACAAATCGGGATATATTTGAACTTGAATTTTGTAACCCTGAATATACCAGCCTGAAGCTCTGTAGTCGGTGGAAGAGCATGTGAACATTTTTCAACACTACATCTCTGTGAATAGAACATTTTCCTGACTGTAGAGAAGATGTGCTCCATGAGCCCGCAGCCTTAGAGAGCCCTACAGAGAGCAGCCTTGTGCTGCTCAACTCCAGGATTAGGGAAAGAGTACATTTTACAGCTCTGTACAGCCCCTGCTCCTGGACTTGTTGGGGCAGTAAAAGACAGAATGAGAAGTTTTCCGGTATATTTATTTCTCAGGGCCTTGCCAAACATGAAACAGATGTCATTTTGACTCAGTTTTTCTAATATGATAATTGCAACAGAAAGTATGAATCACAAAATTCTATATAACTTTGTTAGACAGACAAGCTTCCATAAAATGTAAGGGAGTCTATTTTCCATATGAAAATAGCAGCAACTTGAGCAACTTTTCAAGAAAATCAGACTTCCATATAATAGACAGAAATTGGCAAAATCCTATTGGAAAATTAAAGTTGTGCATAACTCCATGAAAGGGTCCACCTTTACCTTTTTCACATTGATTCACCTAGAGAACAAAGAACAAGCATTTCTCCTATTACTCTATGAAGTGCTGAATAGTGATGGCTATACTACATTACTGAAGCAGTGATTCACAAATGAAGTGTTTGAGAAGCACTGTGTACAAAAAGTTTCCCCTCCCCCCCAAAAAAAATAGACCAAGAAATAGGAGACCAAAGGTATGTCATTATAAAAAGATGTAAAATGAATTAAAGAGGTAAAAATGGAAAGGCTGTGAATTAAGAAAAGAAAAGGAGGAGGCAAAAWTTTTGTTATCTGTACATAAGATAAAAAGAGCACCTGCTTTGTTTGTTTTTGGTCTTCCCTCTGTCATGAACCACTGTCTTCCTTCTATAACACTTTCAAATGCATAGCTTGCATTTTGAAGATACTGTTTTTGTGTYTGAGAAATAAGAGCCTCCTGACTTAATGAGAAATACTAGTTAAAATTACTGGAAGAAAAAGATTGGGTGAAGTTTAAAGGCAGTTCATAAATTCATAGAAATATTAAAATAGAAGCTATGCTGTAAATTAATTCCTGCCACATGGGTTGATATGAGGAATTACTGTAAATTAATTTACTGAAACTGTTTCTGGAAGGCAAGTACCAACACCTCACCTGCAAAAATCAGCTGGGATTTGGAAAGCAAGGTATCAGAGCTGCATGGACACCTCTTTTTTTTTATTGATTCATTGGGTTCTTTTTTTTTTTTTTTTTTGGAGGAAGCTCACAAGATTCATCTCCAATAATACAGCTTACACACATATAGTTTCAAAGACGTCTACATAAGACAATAAAAGGTACTTTACTATATAAAAGGGGTGTCTGACTGGGCTGGAGGGTATGAGCACTGACCACCCTGCCTGTCCCCTATGTTTGGCTCAAGCTAAGAGCAGGCACACAGTCAGATATTATGGCTCAGGAGAGACCTGGTTACATAGTGAGACAGTAACTTACCCCTGTGCCTCAACTATCCAGCTTTTGAAATGTTATTTTTCTTGGTCCATGACCGTGCAGTATCCCAGGACTCTCCCAGGGAATTTCRTAGACTGGTTGGCCATTTGCAGGAGATGCATTACAATACTGAGGATATATCCACTTTATCCTGTCTGTGCTAGCTAAGAAAACTTGGCTGATTTCACTCATTAGCACATTAATAAGATAAGACTGTTAGGCTATGCCAGGTCACCGTATCCCTGTTATTGCAAACCAGCATAACATATAATCCTTTTTTTCTAGCTATTTGTTCTTCAAGCTATGATTGGGAAGTTTATCTCCCCAAATAGCACAAATCCTAGTAATATTTTTAATAGCTATACAGGGAAGATTCTCTAAATCCAATCCCAGGGTTGCACAGCAGCTATACATCTGTAAAATCTCTCATTATCCTTCYCCAAAACTGATCCAAACAGTCATTTTTTTCCGCACTATCAATCATTTTCTAACTTTATAGCTGTCATCTTAATAACACCCATCGCTTTATGACTTCTGGGAAGTGCTGCTGTAGCCAGCGCAGCAGCAGGGTCTTGCTGCCCTTGCTGTAGGCCCTCGCCTGGCCAGAGGAGAGCAAGGGCATGGGAGTGGGTGGGGGCAGCATGAGATGCCCACGCAGGCTGCAGGGCCACAGTTGCTCATTAGCAGAGCCTTTCTGTTGCTCCTAGCTGTTCTCTGTCCTGGGCAACAGCTTAAGGGTCCTTTACTAAAGCGAACGAGAGAGGAGAATAAACAGGTCCCCAAAACTCTGGAGTATGGAGACACACAGTCTTAAAGCTTTATATATATGTGTGTGTGTATATACATGTGTGTATATGTATTTGTTTTCCTCTGACTTTATTGCAATCCAAAAAAAGAGGAAGAGTGCTTTGCTGATAATAATCTGAARGCTCTGCTTGTAACCTATGCAAAATTACTGACGTGGATAAGGCAGATGACTGGTTTAGTACAAATGCAGCAAATTAGGCTGTGTTTACCATGTCTTTAATGGGACAGAACATTTCCGTTCCATTGATTTTTGTCCATCATTCTGCCCAGTTGTCATTATAGCATTTCAAAAGGCCCACATAATTTGCATGTTTCGCTTAAACGGTGTATGGGATTTGATCAGAATCCATACCAAAGCAGTTGCAAGAACAGAGCATCTATCTGTGAGGTTGTGACCTAAATGAGTCAAATAGAGAGAAAGAGACAAATTTTCAATATGAGATTTCTAATTTGAGGCGTACTTTGTTGTAAATAAGCATAGAGAGAGTCTGGGATCGCGCATGCACAGAAAGGCAAATTTTTACTATTTGCTCTGCTATGCTAGCAAGACAAATTACTTCATGCGTAAATCCATGAAGTTAGCTAAGGGAAGGTTTTTGAATTAAGACATGCATCACAAGAATTTTAGACGAGGCTCCACGTACTTGGAGCAAGACATTCAGAAACACAWCAGTGGTTAAATGGCACTGGAAATACCTGGGTGAAACCGCAAGGGTCCTGTTAAGTGGTTCCACAAAGAGCCTCAAGAACCCTAGGAAAGGGTGACTTATCCGAGGTAAAGTAAGAACAGCATTTATCCCCCACTCTGCATTCATTTAACACATACTTTCTATAGTACACACTAAATACTGTAAAAAACAAGCTTAGCCTGTCAATACTGGTTCAGAGAATCCAATTAGCAAGGTCAGCAGGACTTGTGGTATAATAAAGTCTGGTAGTAAAGTCAGTCATCAGAGTCTAGGTTCTGGATCTTTTCTGAGTACCAATCCTGAGAGAGARCATCCAAGATGGAAAGATTTCAAGAGGGAAAGCTTCAAGAGCAGGAAGCAATWCAGATCTCCCTGATGCTAGAAACTCAAAAAAAGCCAATAACCATGCAYGAGGTCAGCTCAGATGAGCAGCCCTTAGAAAGCAGTTTTCCAAACAGAGGTAGACAAAGGTACATCACGTTAAACAGAGCACATTAATTCATTTAAAGAATGAACAGAGCACAGATTCATTTAATGAATCTGATTTAGGTGCTACTTGACTGCAAATTGTATCTTTCCGGAAAAATAACCCAGACTACTTGTATTTAGCCTCCACATTTTCAACTCACATGGAGTCTGACTTAATACTACTTCAAAAAAGACCTTGAAATTATGAAAATTTCACATATATGCTATTGACTCTGTACAAAAAGATATTTTGCAGCAGYTGAACACAAGGAAAGAGTAAATGGAAATCAGACTCTTAAGAGGGATGATGCTTACAGTTAATTGAATATTTCCATTGTGTAAAGACTGCTTTAAAGTTATTTGCCRAGGAAAGAGCATGTTTTCTCTGTATTTTAGTCAGTGCAGACTTTTCGCTGCTSTTGCCCCTCAACAAATGCTTTTCTTCTGCTCCGCTCTCCTTGTGCAGCCCTACTGTGAACCCAGTTGCTTGCCCCTCCCAAGTGGATAAAAGGACCTTTCTTGGTTTTTAATGAAACATGCGTTTCACTTCTTGTGTGCTCAAAAACAGCTAGATAAATGTGTTTACTCTGATGCTAACAGGAGCAAGAAAGATATGACATTTGTTTTCAATAATTAATCTGCCATCCAGATATTATGCAGGGTGCCTTTCTCAGGAAGTCAAAAGCACACTAACTAACCCTGTAAGCTTACAAATGACTGTCCTGACAAGGGACTGGCCTGTCCCCGGAGTTAGAGGTCGGTGCTATTTAGTCGGTACAGTTCATCAGTCTTGGCTGTTTTAAGAGAATGCAGTAMCAACACTTTTTGCAACTTGCAGGGTGTATTTGGCATTGCGCTTGGAACTGCAGACGTGATGATTTTAGGACCCAGGAATCCCGTCCCAGTCCTGTGCTTTCACAAGGAGCGGCGATACTACTAYGCAGAGCAGTAAAAAGGCTAGAGCTTGCTTTTCAGGACGCAAATTCTGAAAGAGGATCACAATTTAAAATTTCAACTGTGTTTTCACCACCAGGTTCCACCGAGAAAGGAAAAAAAAGCAAAATAACGGGAATCAGCACTTTTTCACGCCAAGGCTTTCCGCCCGCTCCGCAAACGGTGCCTGTGCTGCCACCTGCAGCCCGCGGCGAGGTCCGGCGCGAGGCAGCGAGGCGGCCCAAAAACCATCGGCTGCTCCTCTTGCCGTCAGTGCCGGGAGAGCAAGCAAAAACAGTCATGGGATTAGGACAAGTTTTTAATCTCCTAAACATGGTGGTGCCTTGAATCCCATAGCAAATTCAGTGAAAAAAAAAAAAAAAAAAAAAAAAAAGTAGCCCAAGACTGAGAAAATATTTTCCTGGGGCTAAATCAGACAGCAGATGCAGCAAAAAGCTGTAGTCTCACTGTTTAACCAAGGTTACTTTTGCATCTTGCAGAAAAAGAGGAGTGAAATGGGTATTGGTTTCATCTGCGGAAATTTCTCACAGCAATGCTTTTAAKGAAACCCTAGGCAAGGATAGCGAGTTCAGGTAAGCCCATACGCCTGCCACTAACAGGGATAGCACCTTTATAGAAGTCACTGCTCTCAACCTGAACATTAGCCTGAACTAAGCACCTTAATTTTACCCAGCTGGTGTTACCAAACCTCATGGTGGGCATGACAAGACTGATATTGCTTCTCAGCTGGGAGGGTAGTATCTGCCTTCTTAAACTGTGTGTGTGTGGGGGGGGGTAATTCTTTCAAAGACACAAACTTGATCAGCAGTCACTGCGTGAGTATGCTGTGATAACTTTTAAAATATTTAAAGACAGCTCTGTAACAGTATGGTAACTCATGAAAATATCCAGTGTCTGCATCGAACAATAGGTAGCTAAAGCAAAAATGATGGCTATACRGACAAAAACTCCCAACGTATAATAAAACAGAGCCCATCTAGCTCTATTTCTATTAGAGGCCACAGTAAAGAAGTGACAAATGGAGGAGATTTTATGTGGTTTATCTTGCTGGAATAGGAACTGTCCATTCGTTCCCTGTTTGCATAGCGTCTAGCTACGTCAGCAGGGGACCAAGGCTGATGCTATGGTGATACAAATAAAAAAGGGACCTTCTAGCATTCAGAAAGCCCAGGCAGAGCCTGTGCTAGCCCCACCACAGGGTTTCAACATTTCCTGCAACTTCTRTGGTTTGTGGAGCACCTATTGTGTGCATGATCCCAGACATAGCTATTAAGCTATGTAATGCCTTTACAAATGACTGTAGATTCATGGTGAAATCTTAAATAATGATCCTTTCATGAAACGGTGATTTAATGATTATTTTCAGAGGTGATTACGGTCTGCTGCGCTGCTAACAGTGTGTCAGAGTGCTGAGTGATTTAGAGCTGAGACTAATTATTCACTTTCTAATTTTATCAGTATGAAACAACACAAGCTTCTACTTAATAAAACATTAAATAGCAATTCTCCAATTCTAATTAAAATGATGTACATATTATTTGAGTGGGTTAGATTTAGGAAGTTGTTAAAAATATGTAGCATTTCATTGGAAAAAAGTTGCCTATTTGTTTCCTGTTTAAAATTTCAGTGTTTTAATGGAACCTGTCACTATAAACAAATTCATTTTTCTTAAGTATTAATCAAATTAAACAACTCCGTTTTCAAAAATTTTGAGGAATCTTCACATACATGTGTATGCTATTCAAAATAGCTTTTGAATAAATGAAAAATTTATGGAAATGGCCCATTGCTTTTCCAAATGCTCTTTCAATCCTTTTCCAAAGGATTTTTTTGTGTTGGTCAGACAGAGTTGTCATGTGACCTATTAGCTATGTGTAAAACATATAGCTAGAAAAGGTCACTTTCTTTTAAATGTATTTATTAGCAATACATACTAAGAAAGTATTTGACCAAGACTCCTGATTTAACTTCTACTTTCCCATACTATTACACAGATACAAAGCCTGTCTTTCCCAGAAGCCTGACAAGCACATACGTTTTTAGGTACAATTCAGAGGTGATTAAATTAMAGTCTTTGCACCAAATGCAGGACATAAGATCTGATGATAAGCACCTTGTGTTGGTATCTTAGCAGCTTTCCTGACTCCTCAGCCAGCAGAACTACTGCTAATGATATGTGTGTAATAGGCAACTGCTAATGTACTAGATTAAAAAGGGAAGGAAGTGATCYGATATTAAATAGATCCCCAGGAGATGTAATAATTCATTAAATATGTTCACAGAGTGGCTTTCATACTCCTCTCTTACAAAAGCAGAGTGATGGCAGAGGGTCTTTTTTGTTCTTTGTTTTCTAGGGAAGCAAAGTGGTACTTGTAATCTATCACACCATTTCTTTGTATAGCCAAATGCAATTGCCTACCTGAACAAATTATAAAGTAGGCCCAGCTAACTGAATGTGTCCTTCATATCTCTTCTCCTTCATATCCACCCCATTGATGTGGACAGGCTACAAAGGTCGAGTGGTCAAAATGACAAGCTGTGGAAAGAAGGATTTACAGTATATGTTTTGACATACAAGAAATTCTCTCATTCATGCTATTGAAACAAGAACTAGACTAATTATCAAGAAAGGCTTTCCTAAGAAGAAAGTATTTTCCTTTGTACGGGCTGAAAACTTCAGCTTTTACTGAAAGCCTTGACTATCAAATGCTTTAGTTTGGCGTACAGTAATTCCCATTCCCAATAGCTCCTCTCCACCCTTAGGTCCCTCCAGCTTCCTCAGAAAGCAAGACTAAATGGCTTTTAGAACTGTATATATTTCTTTTTACTACTCCAATTCCACTGCATTTATACAGGTGTAAGTAAGAGTGAATTTGCCTACAACTCTGGAGTGACAGGAGGGCTTAAACCCCTGATGGGAGTACTGTTAGGGGATACTGATAGGGCAGTATGCATAGTTCCTTGCTTTTAGAAACAATTATTCACATATGATTGTTTTAATTGGAAGAATTTGATCTATTTGATAATTCCATTTGTAAATCTGATTGCACTTCCAAGTTTAACAGAAAAGGGACAAAATGTAACTGATGGTTGGAGGATAGTTGATTTAATGAAAGAATAGCAATTCCAGTGATAAATGCCTTCAGGATGAATATAGATCCAAAGGACACACTACTTTCCATTGTGATGGATGTATGTGCTTAAAGGAGAACAGCAGGACAGTTCCACATTTTTTACAAAATGTGTCAGACAATGCCTGTAGCCACAGGACGGACCGTGTCCATTTGCCAATGCTTTGGGGCTTCTCAAAGAGTGCTCCGTTTATAGACCAGACAGACAACAACGCAGAGAACTATAAATAGAGAGAGTATTTGTAAGCCTGCATTTGACTGGCGTGCGCACAAAGAGTCTAAAGGTTAAACTGGAAGATATAGAAATGTCACTTTGGACGAACACTAGCCCATGGCACTGTACTTTGTAGAAGAGCCTATCAACTCAAATAATGAGCTAGTGAAATGTACATATAWACCATAAGGTATAACCTTGGGACAAAACATCTGGGCTGTTCCATATTTGATTTTGCACATTTACAGAAACGACAAATTAAGAGAGAGGGTATTATCAGGGCTCACCAGCCCTCATGAACCTATGAGCCACACACCAAAATCTTCACATGGCCAAGAACAACAAACCATAACCCAAGTCCTGTGGAGAGCCAAGAGGAGGAGAGGCTCTGGGAATGGCAAGAGATGACAGTAGTTTGCTTGCTGAACGCAGGAAGAGACTGAAAAGGGGCCTACAGCCTGGCCTGACGACACTGACCTCCACAGTTTTCATCCCAGAGTGAAGAAGCCGCCTTACCCCAAAGCCCCGACAGACGCATAGCCTGCCCCTGGTCATAGTCCCATATGGGAGCAATCCTCAGGAAGTATATATAGTTACAACCTTTTTTTTTTTTCCTAGTAGGAGGAGAAAGAGGAAAGAAAACAAATTTCTTCTAAAGATTTTTTTAAAAGACAGCCTTTGAAAGCAATAAAGCATGAATACTGCACTCTCACAAGCAACACTAGGTATATTTTTGAAAGTTTGTGTGATGTTTGTTTGCAGTTGACTTATTTTCTCAGCATAATGCTTACACTTGCATCACATTTGTCTTGTATTATTGACACTTACGGTTAAGCACCATGCACTGTGCACCATTGCATCTACCAATTTCTAGCACATATCAATAAATGATAAATACCATGTAACTGGCTCTGGGTAAGCCTTAGACATGGCTTGTTTTAAAGACCTGCATATGCCTATAGAGTCTAAGGCAAAAGTTTTCCGAACATGTCAATTTGCCTATAAGAGGCTTGATGTAGAAACTAGTTTCATATTAAACATCCTTATCCATAGTAATGACAAAATGTAATACCTTCATCTTCTTGAGAAAGAGATGATCTCCAGTAAGAACTCCTCCTCATGATCACCTAACTAAATCTTGACATCTTTAATACAGGACACTCCTACAGATTCATTATTCAATCAACATCGTATCTTGACATCAGAATGAAAAAAATTCAGAAAGTAAACATACATTGAAAATATTCAACCAWCACAAACTTAGGATAAGTCAGTAAAAATCACAAAATTATAAATTTATACAGGATTTTGGAAATATCCCTGAAACTTAAAAGCTCCTGAAAGTATACTTACTATAACTCAGAATTAATCTAGTTCTTACTTCTTATCTTATTCATATACACAACTGTGTATCTAAAGAGAGGATCTATTCAAATCCAGATGTTCCAGTCACTGAAAGTCCTGTGAATTTCTGGACTCAGGATTTCTCTGGACAAGCAAACAAGAGCATTTAGCCAGTGTTTTGTCTGTTCAGAGAACTGTAAAAACCAGTAGTGTCGGATGCACATCTCTAAGCAATCAGAAGGTGGCACCTTATTAACACGACTACAGCAGTGCTGTGCTTGGCTTACGGGGTTTTTTTGATTGCGCAGAAAAGGTCTGCYGCTACAGCTAGATTCTGGCCAAGCTCAAAAAGAGCAGTGAGACTTGAACTTCTGTAAGTTCAAGTCTGTAAGTTATGAAAAAAGGAGAAAAGAAGAATCCTCTGCAATGTGAGACAAAAGCTTCTGGTGATGTGACAGACCTACCAGTATGCAGCAGTCAGTGTTCGGAGGCATATAAAACACATGACACAAATGCCTATAATTTGAAGACATAAAAACACACCAGATATTATTGTTGTTGTTGTCATTATTATTATTGTTCATTTGAAATACTGTTCTTTTACTAGCAACCATTTTGAGAATTTATATTGTATTCAAATGCTTGAATACATGCAAGTTTACCTTAAGGTACTGGGTTAATTTCAGTCCTTCCCAGATATGCAGGGATTAGACTTTGAAATATAGAGTATACAGTACAACCATAAACTCTTGAGTTTTGAAAAACACTGAGGACAGCTTTTTAACTTTGCAGACTTCTGGTGAAGGCCAGAACTTTTCCATGACCTCTGATCCCCAGATCTGGAAAACTAGGTCTTTATCCCTATTAAACATCCCCTCTGACATCAAGGCACCATGGAAAGAATAGTGGGATAAGAGAAGAGAGCTGAATAACGTATCTGACCAGGTAGGCAAAGGGAGGGACTGTRCACCAAAGCAGGGTGTAGACCCAGCCTTACTCCAGTGTAGCCACATACCTGCTGATCTAGACCAGACTCTTATCTAGTAGGCCTAAAACAAGACAAACTCTGTTTTACCTATAGAAGACAATACAGACACTCTGTAATGCAACTAAGCTGGACCGCCCTCCTGTTTTAGGAGCAGAAGGAGCTACTCTACAGTTTGCCTTAACTGAACGCGGCTGGTTTAGTTAAAAAAGTTGTAAACATCTGAAATTCTGCGTTGTCTTCATGACYGGTGATTACTGTAAGTGTCTGACTGAAAAAGAAAGCAGTGGAAGTAGTACCTTTTAAGAGCTCTTAGCATGAGATAGATTGAAAATTGTACTGTTACACAGAGGTTCTGCTTATTCTGGGTTGTAAAAATTCCAACACCAAATGAAGCAGAATTCTTCAGCTCAGTACAGCACATTGCACAAGTGGTTAAACATGCCCAATGAGCTAGAAGCTTACTTCAAGGTGTTTAAAGACCTAATGGAAGAATGGGAGAATGGAAAAGATGGAGAAATATCACTCTCACTGCAATAAGTGGACCCTTCCCTGTCTGAATTGCTAACTGCATACTCGGGGACACAAAGGTACGTTCAAATTCAAACAGCATGTATACTGAACAGCATCAAGTCCATTTACACACATAAATATCCAAGTTTTTCATAAATTCCTAACCAAGATATAATATATACCTTATTTCTTTCGTGATGAAGGGGATATAAATAAATTCAGCATGGAAATTTGCATACCATGAAAAAAATGACAAAATGCTGGGACTGCTAATATTTTTCATTCAGATTTAACTCCCCAGCAGCAACGCCTTTGCATGGGCTAGCAGAGGGAATCTACCCCCTCTCCTATGATCTTCATGGTTTAAACATTAGTATTTTTAACCACATGGAGGGATAGATTCTAATTCTGCCTATTTTTCTGCCAAAAGTGGATTTGCTAGTAAAGTTTTGAAGGGGAAGTTAAAATAAAGAACATAAAATCAGGCCATATCAAGATTTAATAGCCTATTTTTAACTGCAAACAGAAGTAGTCCCTAAAGGTACTTACTCCCTGCCAGTTTCCCCTGATGCCTCATCATTCCTATAATGTCTGTGATCCCTGAACGACCCCTCCTTGCTGCTCACGTCTTCACGGGACTCTCATGTCCTCTCCCTTAGTCTCACTTTTTCCATACTTGAGAGCCCTAGCTTGCACTGAGGCTCTTCTATGTCTCATGATCACCAAAAGTTGATCATTCCTGGCTCTACACCTTCAGCCATGCTAGAGCTAGTCTTGCTAGATGGTGTCCCAAAGAGTCTTTCATGCCAAAATGAACAATAATGAGCTGTTGTTTCTGGGCACAAGTTAAAGCTTTCACTGGTAGCTGAGCCAGTCTTTCTTTGGTCCTGCACCAGGCAAGACTCCGCCAGACAGCATATATCTTTGGATTTGTTTTTCTAATAAAAAAATAAATGGGAGGATAAGGGATGGCTGGGCGGTTGACCAGATTCTGATTTAACTTAGAATAAATTTTAAATTGGCATAACCCCACAGACTCCAAGAATGATGCTGGTATAAACCAGCTGATGCATAAGCCCATTTGGTAGTGATTGTTTAAAATCACAAACAACAAATACTGATGGCCACTGTTAATTATTGCCTTTTTTAAATAACAGTGCTGAAGAATCACTTTTCCAGTAAAGGCACTGTAGATGATGAACAGTTGCTGGGCAAGACAAATTATTCCTAATGAATACATGTAAATTATAATTGGAGGGAAAGATTGAGATGAAAAGTGTCCATTTGCTGGTTCAACAGATTTGTTTTGATTTTAGTACTTTAAAAACATGTTATTAACTAATGCAACCAAAGTTCCAACAAAGGTCAACTCCCATGGTTCTACAGACTGGCCTAAATAATCTTAAATATGCACTTAAAATGTTGGGGTTATTTGTAACGTATGGTAATAATTAACATAATGACACCATTTGGCACTTTTTAATATAACTGTCACACTCCACATGCTGCTTCTGTAGGAGCTGAAATACCACAAACTGTGCTGAGTTATTATTTCATTAGCTGAAATTCTGGCAATGCCTTAAATCAAAAGGCACAAATATCGTGCTGATAATCATTACTTACAAGTATACGATCTTCATCGCTAAATTATAATAATATAAAACATTAATGAAATAAAACAATTCAAATCCCAGCCAGGGACTGGTAAGTTTGAAATAGCACTCTCAGAATGACTGACGTGATCTCAGTTTCACAGCTGTGCAATTAGGCATCTAAGTTAAGTAGATAGCCAATCTTTATCATTTAGACTCCATATATAGTCATGGAGAAAAAGAAGCATTTCCAGGGGCAATTCAGAGAAAATCTCTCTCTCTTTCCACTTGCAATCTGTTGGAAGTTTAAGCTTTAGATTACTGAAACTGAGAGAATTTCCAGTCAAACAGGAATGTGTTTTTGGAGGCCCTAGCTACAGCTGGAATAAACTGGCTTATCTATCTCCCTTGACACAGCAGAAGACCTTATGTGACCCCTCTGGAGAATATCACTGTTGCACATAATAGACTGAAAAATGAGGAGTTCCTATTTAGAAGATGTAAATCTTTAATCTTTACTGCATGCCTTTCACCACATAGTTAACTGATCACCTCACCTGGAAGTAAAGAGTATACTGTGATACCGTATATGGTATATGGTATCACATATATATGATATATACAAGACTACACACCATATAATTTATATTACTGAGATTTAAAGTCTTCAATCTTGCTCAGTCAGTATTTCTTGAAAACACACTAGTTGTGTAGTATAAAATATTTCCTTTATAAACACTGCAGTAAAGTCTGAAGAAAATCATTGCCCTAGTCTGAACTGACTAACATAAAATAAGGTAAAATATTCTCTTCTGATTATGAAGCACATATAAATGAAAGCCACTTGTTGTAAAAAACACCTTTATCTGTCTTTCTCTGCTAATTTGCTGGTACTGCTCCCAAGATTATACAAATTTCAGCAATTTATTGGGCAGTGTTTTGTCAGGTGGATACCACAGACACCATAAGTAGCAGCACCTGCAGAAGACCAAGGCTAGGACCTGGCATGTCAGTGTCCTTCCTTTACCCCTGAGACCACATTCCTCTATAATGTCTTTTCACTTAAATGCAATCTCTAAGCCTGCCAAGACTCTGCCGTCGTGAATAAGTTTTACTTTAGGAAGGTGAGGTGCCTTGACGTGAGAAAAGAGCATAGGGATTCAGGAGAGGCTGGATATTCTTCCAAAATTTCCAGGACAGGATAAGTCCAAGACTGTATACAGTATTCCCCCTCCCCTTGTCAGAGCAAGGTTACCCAAGACTTCATATCTTTTATATCACTGACATGCTTACTTTCGCATCAAAACATTCATTTATGTATTTTTCTTCTCAATAATTTCATTTTTTATATAATAACATCCTTTGAATTAAAGAAACTCTAAAGAGAAAGACCTTTGCGTATTACGCCAAGTCCCTGAAAACCAGGCTTATGTGGACATTTGATAGCGCTGATTGTCTAACTAATTATTTTGATTAAGTGAGTTGTCTCCAAGATTTTATTTTGGCTAATGGATACTGACTCTTATTTCATTCATGTCCACTGAGACTTTCATTAGGAATATTTTTGTTAGCGTTTTTTTTTTTTTTTTTTTTCCTAACGGGCAATTCAAAATTCAGTGGGTATTCAAAATGCACACCTTAAACTTATCGATTATTTTGATTTGAAATGCTTCAACTATAAGTTTAAAAATGAATTACTCTTCACTTCCCCTGGCTGAAATAGCTCATCAGAAGACATATTTTCTGAGAAATGATGCAAAAAACTATCTAAGTAGTTGGCTGGCTAACTTTAAGATATATTAATCACTCCATGTGATTACTACCAAATAATATTGTAAAGTACTCTGCTGGATTAAGGCCTTACAGTAATCTTATCTTGCCAGTTTTTAACATACTTTGCATTTCCATAGCGATTTGTGAAAATTCATCTTCTGCTTTGTATGTAAGTGAATAAACTGTTTCGGTGACTGAAGTGAGACGTCTGACAGATCCATATTGCACAACAACAAAAAACCAAAAAATGTCAATACATTGGACAACTGTTGAAGAACTATTTTTGATTCTGTGACACACTGAGAACTGCAGGTTTGAACACTATAGATGATTCCTAGGAACACAGCTCATTTCTTGGGCAAACCTACTAGAAAAATACTGTGTTCCAGGTATAGGACAGAGCCTCAGGTAGAACCTGAAAAGGCTGAAGACATTCTTTGAAAACCCAGGCAAGACAAAGGAGTGGCAGTTATGCCATTTATAATAGTAAAGAAAAACATGATATAACAACTTCTTAACCAGAACAGATGCATAGCTTCTTAGTCAAGCATCATTTCTCCCATCAGTGTCAAATGCAATCGAAAGAYGGAGAGAATTTTCTTAGGCTACTTTTCATGAATCATTCACACGCCAGYCCTTATCTTAATGCTCCTTTTCCTCATGAATGTTCTCCCTTCTTATTTAGCCAATGATTGGACAAAAATAATTTAACTCCTGAGCCTAGAGATTATCTACATAATGTTAATTGCAGATTCTGCTATTAATTATTCCTAATATATGGCTGATCATCTTACCAATGTTATGGTTTTCTGCTCTCTCCTGGACAGCATGGGATTCCTTAACAATGGATTAGTGAATGACARTGCATTACCTGAGTCCACATTACCACTGTTGGAGCCTTACTCCCATGTTCTCTAAATACCTAGGCTCTATTCAAAGCTAGAGAAACCAGTGGAAAGATATTCAGGACCTTCTCATTATCTTCTCATCCTCATTGCAACATCATCTGTTATTATTTGTTCTACTATTACAAATACCATGTCTGAAATGAAACTGAGGGGTTATTCTTCATCATTTTAAATTCCAAACTTCATGAAAGTTTGTTAATTTTTCATGACTTTTCTAGTTCACTGTGACTTTTTAAAATAATATTTATTTTTATACACACATGCGCATACACACACTCACATGTACATACACACACAATTTCTTTCAAAAGAGTATCTACCTTATAAACTATTTTTCTTCTGTCTTATCACAGCATCCATAATAACTTATCTCCTTTTTAGACAGTCCATTAGCAAAAAGATATTGACAAATGGGAAGGATCTCAGAAAATGATAAGTGATTGAGAGCTGATGGATTTAGCTTCTGAAATACGACTGAAAGAAAAATAGATTGGCTAAATAAAAAGTAATGTGCTAWGGACAAAATGTACATGGACAAAATGTATGGGAGGAGGAAGGATGAGAATATGCTATCCATGTGCAAATAAATAACTGAATAACGTAAGTATCAAGCAAAGAAAAGAGTTCACTAGGGGTAGAAGGGTACCCCAAGAGGAGAGGGGAGGGAAGGACAGGGACTAGAAACAAGATGGTGAGGAAGGATCAGGGCTATTGCTAGGGGGGTAGGTAGATGAGTTTGGTAACAATAACCACTACTGCTCAGCAGGACCACCCCCCAGCCAGCAGTGACCATTTCCCAYACTCCCAGGTTCTTCCCCAAAGAAAGCTGTCCGGCTTGCCAGGACACAAGCCACACACAAGTTATGCAGCAACTCTCTGTGCATGCTGCCTTCCCCAGATATTTGCCTCCTGCTAGCTTTGCTCTAGCTTATTGTTGCTGATTTTGTTTGCAACTCCTGCTGTTTTCTTGCCCCAAGAGCAATACACTAATTTTTCAGGGAACTGAAGAGTAAAGCTCTGGATCTGTTCTTTCTTGCTGCTCTTTGACTGTTGATACTAGGGAATTCCACGGAGCCAGTTTTTCTCTTTCAGCTGGCAGGTGAGTGCTCTTATTTTACTGATGTTAGCAAGATTATCTCATTCCCTATCTGTGCTGCATCACCAGACTCCTGCAGGATAACTCAGACAGCAGGGCCTGCCTTGCTGACTCCTGGAAGTCTCCTTCTTTGCATACAAAGCAGGGAAGAAATTTGTCACCAGCATCTCAGATTCAGTGATGTTAAACAGAAAAGCAAACGATGAGCCCTGTTACTACTCTGTGTATATCAATAGCTAGTTGAATCATACATTGCACTGGCATTTGGCATCAGAGAAAGAGGAGCTGTTTCTCATGCTAGTGGTGGCTTTGGCCACCTTGTGCWTTGAGGAGGGGGCTCCATCTGCACTCCAGCATTCATCTGGTCATTAAATAATTTTCATCATCACCCTGTCTGCTAGTTGAGTAGGACTGGATACTCCCTGGCTAAGCAGTGTCAGTCCAGTAGCTAACCTTTGGCACACAGTTGGACCATACAATTGTTTTGTTATCAGATGAGAATGCAGGAGTATGTCTAAAAAAACATAGTCTTATGTCGCTTCTTGAAATTCTGTAGATGTGCCGTTCCTGGCTTACACTGCCACTGTCTGCTGACTGCCGGGAAACATCCGTGCTATCACACGCAGTGCAGAGCACCCAAAGCGGAAACTCTCTGCCACCGCCGATTTGTCTGGCTGCATCTGGATATAATCAACATAACAGGATAAAATAGGACAACTAATATCAAATGGCATCCTGAGCACAAAAATCAAAATCTGTGTTAACAAAAGCATCCATCTCTGATACTTACTGATGTTCATATTCACCTTGAATTTTAGTTTTTCACTGACAGCTCACATTTTCCTGTGCCATAGCAAACTCACCATTTAGTCTTAYAGCTTCTCTGATAACATGAGTAGTTTATACTAATGCTGATAGTAATAATAAAGCAAATACAAAGCTATTTACATAAGTGTAAATGAACAAAACAGCAAGGGAGACTRTTTTTTACAGTAGCGGAAAACTGAAAAAGAAAAATCTGAAGCGGGAAAAGAGCAGAAGTAACACATTTAGCAAGAATCTTTTTATAGTACCAGGTTGCCATAGAAATATTGCAACAAACCACGGAGGGAAGCTTTAATACTTTCAGCTCCGAACAGTCACCACTTCAGGCTGTGCTCTGTTCACACTGCTTGCACGCAAGGCACACGGCGCTTGCACCGCAGCGAAGCTCCCGTAGGCCCGGTCAGGATTCTGGTCTCATCACAACTGCAAAAAGTAGCCCTTCACCTGGAGGAGGGTCCTACATCTCTCCTGTAAGCAAAACAAAAAGAGCTCATAACAAGAAATTCTCTGTCAAACTTTTCTTTTGTCCTTTATATATTTTCTTTATAGGGGGCAGAAATAGAGAGATGACAGAAGCCTCTTCACACTGACAGCACATGAAAAGCCCATACTATAAACACGACAACACYTTCTTTGGGGATAGTGCAGTCCATCCGCATGGGAAATTTATAAACTTYCCTGAAATCTCTGTCATTCTGCCTTGATAGCTGCCTACAGTAAGGCATAATGCAACACGGGCTCTGCTCCGGCAGCTCTGAGCTAACGTCAAACCGTGCAAACTTCTTAGGACAGGTAACGAGCTACAAACGTAACAACTCCTACAAAATGTGTCAGGTTTCCATGCATATATATATTTATACGCATACATATTTTTATATATAACAAATAAATTCAGTTATTTAAAATTGCCTTGATAATATATAACCTACCCTGTTCTTGTTTGGTGTAATATCGGTGTTTTAAGCTTTACGTGCATGTACGTAATGCCTAATTTTCTGCTGAAATTCCCAACAGCCAAACACCATGAGAGCTGCTCCTGGTATGGAAACAGTTCCGAAGAGCTAGAAGAAGAGAGTGCCTCTCTGGCCTGCGATATCACTAGTGCTGGAACCAATTCTCAACTTCACTCACTGCATCGTATGGTGAGTTACGATGGTTGTGGATGACTCAGGTAAAAGTCCCCCTCACAGTTCGTTTGTGCTTCCCTACCTAACAGGGCTTCCCACCTTGTACTCCTGCTGTTTTTGAAAATTCATTTTAATATTATGACTTTTTTTGTTTTGTTTATTTCAGAACAAACTATTCAGAACATTTCAGAAAGCCAACACTCAGTGCCAAATCACCCTTCACGTTTTCTAAAATTCACCTTCTCCTCAGATAATATAAAAGTGCAGAGGTACTGGGAGCTTAATGTCTCTGGCAGATCTAGAGTTCATTAATYGGCTATTTTCTTTGGAAATGATACACACAGATGATCTTGTGATGTGCACATTAATAAAATTAACTCCCAGTGGTGCCTAGCAACCTTTCTACATACTGCAGTATAAGATATGTCTTAGTTTAGAATTTGATCACATTCAGAAATAACTGATGCTAGCAACATTGGCAAAATGATGGTCCAATATTAGTATAACCCTTCATGTCAGCTTCTGCTTTGAGGAAGCACATGGTTCACCCAAATTTGTCTGAGTTAGCAATTTATTCAAGCAATTATCCTCCTATTTCACTTTTTRCTCAGAAAAATGTGGACTTTCAAAAGAGGCACCTAATCCCTTTACCTCTTTGACGTGGAAGTACAGCCATGCAAGCAGTCCACTTGCGTTCATAGTTCACCTCTTGATCCTCTTGAAGTTTTAAATGACATTTTTCTTATAGGCAGCTGTAGGCTATGACTCACAGCAAAATACTGCAGACCCAAAGTCATTTATCAAGCTATTTCTTTCATACCACTTCTGAATGTGGCATTTCTTCCTTTTATCTCCCTCATTATAGAAATATGCTGTAACTTTTCTCCTAAGGGACAGCAGCCTGCCAGGCACACCAAAGCTGTGATTTTTTTACCCTAAGTATTGCAGTATGTGCTACTTTTTTCAATGTGACATTTAAAATGTTCTGTCATTAAACCAAGAAACTTTAATTCAACATTCTCTTCAAAAAAAAAAAAAAAAAAAAAAAAAAAGAGAGAGAGAAAGAAAGAAAAGCTTTATGATTTTCCTATTAATACAAAAAATAATACTTTCCTCCTAAGAAAACTCTATTACAGAAGGTGTATTCTTGGCTTTATTAAACAGAGAAAAACATGCTAGAAATTTTTTTCTGTGTTTGTCCTCATGATTGCCTTCACAGTGACTTTCAGCCCAGCATCCAGGGCCAATCCTTCACGAGTATAAAATATTTCAGCTCTGTTCATTCCTGGACATCTCTCACAATAGTCTCTTTAGGAAAGATCTGGAGCATCTATCCATCTAWATTATTTCAACTAAGCAACTAGATTAGATTTGAATCAAACCATTAGGATTGTTCACTGCTGAATGTGCAAAATCAGTAAGATCCAAGACATTTCTTATCATATAAAGAAAACTTAGGATAAGTAATTTATTTATAACAGAGTAATCTCAACTCATTCCTTTAAAATGGTTTCAATTCCTATTTCAACATAATAGTTTAACTTAGCCTTCTTTCAGTAATTCTGAATGATATGATTCTACTCTGAAATGCATTATTGTATTTTGAGGCTTTCTGGTCTTTACACAGAAGACAGGAAATTATAAATAGAAGACTGCAAAAACATAAGGCAGACTCAATACCATTTCCCCTGTGCTTGTTGCCCTCTGCTCATTGATCTACTCACCTAGAACTTATTGAAATTCCAAAGTTTTGAGGAATATCGTATTAAAATACAAAACTACTTCCCACTTTTCTCAGGAAAAGTGCTGAGATTCCTCTGAAATGTTACAGTGAGTTCAGAGTGAAGAGAACAAGTTTCCAATTTAAACCAATTGTTACTTTTTTTAAGCATGCAAATTAAAAAACTGGAGCTACAAGACCTAAAATAGCACTTTTAAACTATTGGGGAAGTCATTTTCTTAGCTTCCCAATGAGACCCATCAATCACTTTTTTCCAGTAAAGTACCAAGATGAAAGAGACTGAATGCTTTGCTTATTTTAGTATAGAGTAAGTTCCTTCAGGATATTTTTAAGAATTTTTTTTTATGTCTCTCTCTGCAGAATTGGCCAGGTGGCAGTGAAGGGACTCAGTTTTACAGCTAAGGAAAAATTAAAAAAAAATTTTCAAATATTTTTAAAAGCAGCTTTCAAATCTTGTTCCTATGATGTATGTCATGCTGTGAATATAAGAGGGTGAGAGTTAGTTCTAAAGTTTTTTGAAAATCACCTACAGGAGGCCTTTGGGACTTAAAAGGTGCTGATGAAGAAAGGCCACCAAACCTTCAGCTGATAAGACAAAGATTACTTTGTATCTACTTCTCTTCCTCTAGTACAGAGTGTATATGGTTATATACAGAGATACAGGCCAGAATTTATATGCATTAAAGCAAGTCTCTAAACATAGGCAGCCTTTTCCCAGAAATTATCAAACATTCCGATGTAAATCATTATAAATATGTGTAATACACAAGGCATTTTATAACCTAAAAATTTCCTTTGAATTAAATGTGAATAAATGTCAAATGAAAGTGGCTTTCTTAAAGAAACACTAGTCATTTATTATTCACATAGAACAAGGGAGTTTATCACTTCTATATAAAATCTTGAGAGAATTAATGATTCTGAAAACCAGATGTCTGCATACACTTGTCCATATCCCTATTAATTTCATTGAAATAAAAACAAGATACTGCAGTGCCGTGTTTTTCACTATCTCTTTCCCAGGCTTCAGCTACTTGATGCAGCCAGCTCAAAAACAGCCTGGTGAAAACTATTTTGCTCCGTTGTCACTTTACCTCTAGCAAACTCCATAGAGGGAAGAGGGTGGAAAAGTATGGAGGGAGCAGAAACTGGTCTGTTGATTGCAAGCTGTATTTTCAGCTTTTCTGTAAAAAAATCTCCAAGTAAAAGAGATGATTAATTTCAAACACAGGCAAAGCCTTCTAGTGATAGCAGTGGATGATGCAGGGCAGCAACTGTCAGTGCAATGTGGCCTACCGCACAGACGAGAGCGAGGGACAGGCACACGAAGCTGCATCTAGAAACTCTGCAGACCAGCAGCAAAACATGACCGATGCCCCTGGGAACAGCTGACTTCCAGGGAGGCAGGAGAGAAAAGCAGGAGGAGGAAGCAGTGCAGAGAGAGAGGCAGGAGCATGAGGTTCATTTTCACCACCTAGGAATAATTTTATTTAGCTCTGCTTCCTGAGCAGATAAAATGGAATATGTATGCTTTTCAGAGAGTCTTCAATCATTATTAATTTCTTAGGCATAAATCTGTAAACTGTACAGTGCACTTCTCATTTCCTGAGATCTGGAACTTAACCTCAAACTTTTACTTTGATTTTTACATGAATTTTTTTCCACTGAAATTGATTTCTCTCTGGTGTAAGTAATTAAGCTCAAAAGATGTGCATATACATATTTCTAGAAAAAAGGCCAGTTTCATACAAGTAAGGATTTCCTCATTTAGCATTGCACTGACTGTAAGTTTTGCATTGAATATCATCTCATTTTCAGGAAGATGTCAAAAGGAAAGCAGAAAATTTTTATGCACAGATTTCCCCACTATTCACACTGCCTCAGTTTCCATTGCTAAGGGATCTCTATTATCTTGCCTAGTTCATACGTGGATTAACTAGTTGAAACCCCAGCAGTGCATTTGTGTGATTATCTATAAATACATGGCAACAGCTCATGATATGGGACAATGAGTCAGTACCCAGGAGAAGTAGGGAGAGAGAGGTAATATCTTTGAGTCTATAGGGCTAGGAAAGCAGAAGTGCTTCCACCACATGGTCCTTTTGATAGGTGATCACAGCCTCGCTCAGCCTTAGCAGTCAGTGCGCAATATGAAGGTCCGGAAGAATTTTTTTTTTTTTTTTTTTTTTTTTTTTTTTTTGTCCTCAGAGGACTCTAGCATGCACTAAACCTATCTTACACCAGCAGACGATCTGATTCACGGGAATTCTCATACAGGGTCTGTCTAAGTTTTCTGTGCAGGATCCTGTCTCCATTAGCAGAAAGTTTCRGAAACAGGGATGAAAATTCCTGGAGTGGAAAGTTATGCATTAAGCTGCTCCTTTCTCTTGCATAATCATTCTTTCCTCTTTCTGTGCAGTCTATAATTGACATATGAAACTATCTTACACTTATGCATTGGTTAAAGACWCTGGAAAAGTCTAAGGGAAGCAGTGTGAGTTTTACAGCTGTATTCCTCACCTACTTTTATTTTACAGCTGTATAGCTCACCTACACCCATATTACTTTTCACAGATGCCTTATCTATTCCCCGTAGCATCTCTTTTCAGTCTCAATGTATTTGATGCAGTGCAGGWTACACATAATCTAGTGCTTTGCCCACTGAGAAAAAATAACTTCCTTAATACAGACACATTGGGGTCCTTTGCTGGTCCTGAAATCAGCAGGAGGCTTATCCACATAAGGATTTCAGCATGTACCCCTCCGTCCTGAGCACATTCACTCTACAGACCGGGAGGGAAGATTCATCTCACCTGTTCTGAGACGTTCTCAGGGCAGATGTGTGCACCAAGGCTGCATTAATGGACAGACTGAAAGAGGCATTTGCAGCATGTGATTCATCTCACCTATCTCCAAAAGCCTACTTTAGGATAAGAMAAATTGTGCCCTAAAAGTGGCCATTTTTCTCCACTGACTATAATGGAGACTAATAAGCTCGTGCGCATCAAGTGATTAGCTCAGATACAGGTTTCGGTATTTGGTCAAGGATGAATTCCAGTCACTGTGAGCACTGTTTAACGAAGACACATCCAAGCTAGCTTTAAACTGGCGGCTGTTTAGCCCCATACCAGCACGGTACTCTGCACAGGTAGCAAAATGAATCTAAGAAGGTGGCCCAAACTTGTGGCAAGTGGCCCATACTGAGCTCCATGCACTACAGTGCATTGATCTCCTTGCCTGGGGCTAATTGATTTAGCCCARATTTGGATCTGTGCAACAAGGTCTGGCTGCAGGGCACAACTATCTCATTCACTGAAAGGTAATGCTTCTCAGTCCTTCCTGGGCCCTGGTCTAGCCAAAAATAATGTGGCAGTCGTCATGAAGTGCTGAAACAGAGCTAATCTGTTCTGATTTTCAACATAAACAGATTTTATGCATCTGATTTTCAAAAGACTGTTAGGACACCCCGAGTCTGCCACAAAGCGGGTTCTTCACGCTGACTTCAGAGRGGCTGTTTATTCCTCTCCGGAGACAAGATTTTCTGATCATGGCATCTAGAGCTTTTCAAAATCTGCAGAGGGGTTAGYTCAGCATCTTATAGTATACTTTTTAAAAAAGATTTAGTAAAATTCTCCCTTCTCTATTTTACCTTTTGATCTGATTGAAATCAGTCTATGTCTTTTAATTGCCCTCTTATTGTAACAACTTTATGTGGTGACTGACTCCTTGCCACATCAGCCAAATTTGATYTAAAATTACAGCTGCCAAACTGGCATGTTTGATGTATCCTGTATTTATTTACAACATTCTGCTATAAACACAGATGCAGATGAATCTCTGATGAATGTTTCCATTTTATAAGTATATTCTCAAACTATTTGAACACTACAGCGAACTTCTGTCTGTATATCTTTACTGCGATTGCCTTTTGGAGGGGAGAGTGGTATATTATATAATGGTAGAAAAATGCCTAAGAACTGATGATTGTCAATATTATGTTTTACTAATATGAAATTACAGATCAGAGATGAACCCATAATTCCCTAGGTGGAATTAATTATTCACTCCTCAGTGAAATATGTTTGCAGTAAACATCAGAGAGGCTATCTGTCAAAACAGAAACTAATGGTTGTACTGCTCAGAGAGCGTAAGTTCTGCCTGCTCTGCAGGAAGTACAGAGTAGTGGGGAATAAAGTATTTGATAATGATGCAGAGACAGACCTGATGTCAAATTACTATTACTGTTCAGATTTCTTACTGTCTAAACGAATTTTTAAAAACTAGATATTATTCAATCACACATACCAAATTCAGCCAACTGTCCTAGGTAGTGCATTCTTATCCTTATAAAAGGTTTAAAGATCAAAAGGATATCCTGTAGCTTATTAAATATACTGTATACTTCAAACAGCCCTAAACCTATGGCCTAAGAAGCCTTACAAAATCTTATGTTTATACTTACTGGCAAAAACACAAATAGATTTACTCACATTTAAAATTAAACAGATGTGCAGTTCTTTGTCAGATAAAAAACTTATGGAATAAAAACTGTCATGGAACAATATTTTAAAGCTACTTTATGAAAAGTACAGGCTGCATATTTTGTCATTTCCTCTCTCTCACACTGCCTTCTTCTCTCTGGAATATTTTTGTTTGTGACTTAGGCTGAAATATATCACTTCCCATAATTCTTTGACTATCAGTTCTGCTCACTAGTGAGCTTTTGTATTAAACTAAGTGCTGTGTTTTCAATGGTATGGTTGTCTTAGGAAAGGAATTATATTTCAACATTAATTTAAAATCAACTTAATTTCTATCCTGGAAAACAAATTAAARTATGTGATGGAGTTGAGGGTTCTGGTAAACTTGGGCTCTAAGAAAGTCTAATAGGAAGCTAGGGCAAGTGGACAGACATAAGAAAAGTCAAGCAGAGCTACTCCACAAGAATCTGATCAAAAAACAATCATTCTTCACTACTCTTCATGTGAATTTTGACAAATAATTCATCCTTGCAGATATAAAGGTTACACCATTACCATACTGTATGAATAAAAAGTATATTTATGTCTCTATCAACTGAGATGTGGTAACTGCCTGTATTTACTCTACCTTATCCCAATTGCAAAATAAACCAATAATGAACTGGGATGTACAGGGATGACCTCCTCCCGATCTACTGATTCACTCACCCGTACCTTCAGAGAAAGGAAACACTTCCAACAGTACTCAGTGAAAGCTCTACTCCAAATAACGCTTTTTATTTGCACAGAGCAAATATACAGGAACAAGATTACGTGACAGACTTGATCAAAATGCCTCCTTTTCATACAGCAGTCATTAGCATTCTACATTGGTCTTGCTGCAGCATAACAGAGCTCTTTGGGTAAGAGCAATAGCAATGAAATGGCATGCCTGTTTGTCAGGGACTAATTTGGCTGTCATCTCAGTGGCTATCAACTAGCTAGGAGGTAAAGAACCTCTCCCTGCAGCAACTGGAGGTAATCCAGTGGCACTTTGTTTTAAAGACTGAGCGGTCCTGTGCACTGGCTGGGGCTTACAGCAGCAGATTCTGGATCTATGTACGTGTTACCCCTAAGGATTTATGAATTGAACTTAGAGCCCATAGTTCACTGCCCTGCACTTCAGGGTGAGCTTGTGCTGGAGCATGTTACATCAAATAGARGAAAGTCATCTCTTTGATCTATTTGATGAAAAACAACATCTAGGAGTTGTCACTCCCTACCTTGGTTCTTATTCCTCCCAGAAGTCATATTGTTCATATTTAGCTCATGAGCTGCTTCTGCTCTCCTCATCCACCCTTTTTTGACTGAGGAAACCTTAATTTCCCATATATATACATGTAGAGAAGGTAATTTCTGCTACCTCCCRTCTGGTCAATATGGATTCATTTTCCCTGGGCAGAACATCCATATCCATCATCCAGTTCAACAGAGTAGAATAAGAGGACTGTAAACAAATCAAACAGCTGGTACCAGATTTGCTGCCTATTTACGGGCGGATGAATTGCAGCCTTGAAGCTCTGAATACAAGAGCAGGGAGAATGACAGCCATGTTTTTAAGGCAGAAAGCACAGCATTTTGTGTTTGATGACAAATAGACCATTCTTGCACCCACAGCCCTATTTCTAAAGTACTTCTCACATTTCTGTTTCTGGTAGGATTGCCACATTGGCTCGCACACCTAATTTCTGTTTCTTTACAAAAAAGAAAGGACAGATTTTGTAGAAGAGGAGCTAGGAGAGCCACACTACTTTGACAGCTGAAGTCTCTGGCCCATCAAATTGCGACTCACCAGTGGTCTACAACAACAGTCTAGGTAAGATGGAATAGGGGAAAACGTGTTCCTGCTTTAATAGAGAAACAGCTAGAAAAACAGTAATCAAACCAGGACTACATGCCTGTTTGAACAGAAAGCTTTATGTCCAAGAAATTTTAATTCTTCCTACATCATACAATTCATATTTTCTGAATATAACTCCTGCTTACTGTTTATCTCCTTATATTCAACAATTATCATGTCTTGGGTGCAAGATGACTATTCTTATTGCCCTTTATCATTGGTGTAATCACAAAAGCAACATACGGCACTTTTAGAAAAATTATGTCGGTCCATTATCAAAAGGAATAATTAGCTTGAGTTCTSATTTTCACATATACATGATTTTTTTCCACTTATCTTTAAAGCAACACTATCATCCTGATCCCCMCAAAAAGGGGATAAAAAAGCCTTTGGACCTCTACTGCAAAATTCTGGTTTCAGTGATTTACATGTGACCAGAGTACCAGCCTGTATTGTAATGAAAATTATGACAGATTTCTTAAGGAAATTTCAGTTGTATAGGTATTCTGCCTCTATAAGTATGGTTTTTAAGACCTACCATATTTCACTTAGTACATCTATGAAAAGGTAATATTATTACAGAACAGAAAACAATAGTATTCTTTAACTAGGTCAGACTTTGAAGTGACAAGAATCTGTATAAAACTTTTTTTTTCAAAGAACAGAGAAAATAGTCCATCATTGTCCAAAAAGCACACTCTGATTGAACTCCTCTGTTTTAGATACATAACATGCAAAAAAAGTAGTACATTATTTAATCCAAAACCTGACGGTACATAAAGTTGGTCAGGCCTGAGGTTTAATTTAGTTCTCAGTTCCACTGAGTCTTGTTACCAGAAATGATATCATACATGAGCTGAGTAATGTCTTAGATCTTGCCCTTGCCTAAAGAGATACAGCCCATTCAGAATTATTGGTAATTACGCTATAGTTTTTCTTGCTGAGGTAGAAATAAAGTTCAATTAAATACAACACACAGTGCTTATGTATCTACAGGCAAAATGAGCTCTAACAATGTTTCTCGACACACTTGAGATAGCTATAGATACCCCTCCAGCATTTCCTGTATCATCTCTTACATTGCTTTTTTTTATAGGTGGCTTTTTAAAAATTCATACTTTGACTAGCAGCAGTTTTGTTCTTCAGTCATGCATAAAAATGAGACTCCAGTGCCCTGGCCCATTGTCAAGATAGTGTTTCTTAACGCAACGTAAATTGGAGGTGGCCTGATTAGCTAGTTTGCTTTGTCTTGCATTGTGCTAGATGTTGTTTCCTGAAATCCAAAATGCTGCTGTTATTTTTCAGGCTGGGAAGCAGTAACTTACTTATGTTTCTGTGAGGTCATTCTTTCTGTGAGCAGCTAAGCAGATTTGTATTGATGTGATGTTCTGCAGTGCCCTAGAGAGTCAACCAGTAAAGTTAAATGCCATTTTAATCATTCCCAGTGGAGATGTCTAAGGCAACGACCTGCATCGTTGAGCTATATTACTTTTTGATGCTATCATTTATTCTGTAATAAGCAGTCCAGTGGATCTACCCTCTACATCATCTGCCTATTTAGACACTCTTCTGGGGAGTGTAATTTATATTAATTTTGTGCTATATGCTGGTTTAAATATTTTTAAGCCATTTTATCAGATTTTCTGTTTGCATTGTGGAATTTCAAAGTCCACAGTTCACCATACCAGTTACTACATTCTAGAATACATAATATCATATAATCATCTGTCCATCTTTATAAGAGTCAGTTAYATATTTTGGGCTAAACATGAGAAGTAGAAGTTGAAATGGTTCCTAMAAAATCCAAATCACTGGAAACAGTGAGAATATGCCCGGTGACTTCAGCTAATTTCTGAAGACTGTTGCAGGCATAGTTGGATAAGAAATGGTTGCACTTGTCATAACTAGAGAATAAGGAACAGAAAGGTTGAAGACTGTGCTTTTCTAGCCATCATAGTCTAAAGAGAGAAGTAAGATTACATTTGCAGGGCAGTAACATCTATTACTAGATGATTAATATGATCACAGAGAATGAAAAATTTGGAGTACCTCATGTTCATCTTCAGGTCTCAGACAGAAGTATCAACTTGAAAAGCTAACATAGACAGGAAATAATGAATTTGAGCTTAATTTGTTGAAATGTACAGGGACGGGTTCTCCTGTCAGAGTCAGTCTCAGATTCCTTACAAGTCAGTGATAGTTTCATAGGCAGATAGGCAGCTTGGGAAACCTTCTCTTGTAAAATACCTGTCAAAATTATGATAATATATTTATTATTCCAGCTTCTGACACCAGTATTCAAGAATATAAATCTACTTTGTCTGCCCCTTAAAATTTACATGTGAGGGTATATTTAAAAGTATTTGTAAAAAGCACTGAAATTAAGGCTGTGGTATTTCTGTCTGCAGAGGAACATTATTTTTATATTGAATGTTAGTTTTTAAAGCAAATATGATTGATTAATTTCATGATTTTAAATATATGACAGTACTCAGCAAAGGAGAGTGGTTATTATATAATCTTTATACAAATTTGTTTGATTTACAAATAATAGATGATTCTTTTAGCAATTTTAAAAAATGTCCTAGTGTGAGATTTGAAAATTAACCCTTTTCTTGTGCTGTGAGTACAAGTGCTATCAATAGAAATTCTATCCATTTCTCGCTGAGGAACTCTGCGAGATCCAGCAAACTCTTAYGCTGTGTCCAGGATGCAGTGAGCTATTTCAGTCTTGGTCTTCCTGCATGGTCCTGGACAGTAGTGTACCAAATCTCTCTCAGCCAGACAATAAAAAGTGGTTGATTTTATAGATATTCAGATGCAAACTGCCAAGGACATTCTACATCAAATGCAAAGGAGCTTCTCATAGACAGATCCACTCTTGATTTTTCTGACCGTCTCAACAATAAATATATAGGCTATTTGAATGACTGGTCCACATCAAGAAATGTAAAATATTGTAAAATATTAAGGAACTCATAGATGTAAAATATTAAGGAGCTTGGACAACTAGAAAAAGATTTGACCTTCCCAAGTAGAAAGTTAGAAGGGAAGAGTGATGGCTGCTTCTTTTAGATTCCTCCTTCAGTTGTGACTTCTGTCTTAGTGACTGAGTTTATCTGTGACAGATGTCTCATCACAGTGCTCATAAGAAAGCAGTAAATATAAAATTACTCAACATTTCTTATTAATTACTACATGTAACCGTGTGATACCAATTAGAATCAACTTAGATACAAACACTTTCCCACAGAATATCTTTGGATCCAACATACTTTCATTCCAGTTTTATTGCTTGTYCTAATTGTAAAACGCCACAGCCCTTCATACACATATGTGTAGTGACTGCTGCAGCTGGTCACTTTTCTGTAACAATCATTTTGGGGTTTGTATTTACCATCTGAGTGCAAAGGACTTTCAGTGCAACCAGCTCAGTGCAGCTCTGTCTGGAGCTGGGCACTGAATTCCAGATCCTACCTGCAAGACAGATTTCAAAGCCAAATGCTTTGTGACTCAATTTAACAGTCCAGATGATTTCTCTTGTCTCTTTTTCCATTAATTCAGATCCATCTCACTGCTTGGAGAGAGGCACATGTTCTTTTACACATACCTTTAAAGAACAAACTAATTGCTCATCTTCAGAAGAGTTGTGCCTTAGCAAATTTTTAATTAAAYGTACATCCTTGAGAAGAAGACAGCGTAATTCCTATCCAGCTGTTTAGTGCTTATAAATTGAAAGGTATGAACTCAAACAGAAATTTGCTGCTTGTGTAATATTCATTCTCAATTTATAGCTAATTTGTTCTTCTCTACATGTCTTCTGTCACTGTACTCAGTCACTCAGCCAAGGAGCAATCTAATATTTGTAACTACAGATTTTYCTTAGAATTGTTCACTCTTTTTATGCCCAGTGGAAAGCCTCTTTATTAACTCTCCCATGTCTTGATTTAGTTKCTTGATTTTCCATATCCTTGTATTACAAAACCACTGAATATATCATAAAAAACAATAACAAAATGGACTGGAATGGCTGCTGTCCTCCCTTCCCTCATTTACACTATGAGACGRCACAAACAGGAGAGATGTGATGTACATAGCAGGATCAGTTTTATTTAGTCGTTAACACCAATAGAAAGCAAAAAGCTGATCTTTTTTGTATGGTCAAAACAGTAAATTATCTTTTACTGTTTTTTATAYTCCATATTGCTTTCCTTGGGAGTCAGTAAGATTGCAGAAGAGTGCTTCACTTTCAGAAGATGTCTTCAGAACCATAAAAGATAAATTAAAAATAATAGTAATTAAATATTAAATTTGGCAAAACCTTTATCTGCCAAGACAGATTAATAGGTCAAGTAGGTCCAGTCTGACTCTTAAACCAGGAATTTGCAGATCTCCTGCAGTTTCAGACTGCACCCTAATTGACTTTCTTATCCTGTTCAGCTATCAAATTATATTATTCAATTAATTTAATCTCTTCCTTTTTTATATCCTCCAGCTATAATTGCAAGCATATCAAACAAAGTGCAAATTTACTAAATCAATTTTAGAGTCCATTCTACCCTACTTCCAATATACAGTTTGTTCACAGTATTTCTCTGCCAGGTCCTCCTTACTTCCTCCTTCTCAAACTTATGTAGAGTCTGATTTCTAATGAGGTAGAGCCACCTGGTGTCTGCCACTTATGTCACACATTCCTCCAGCCTGCTTAAAAAAGGCAAGCTAGTTTAATATTATAACCATCAAATTCAAGGATCGTTGGTTACTTTGGTTTTCTTCCCCCCGACCTTGTCCAGTAATTAAAATATTTTTAAATATTCTTTGCACTGTTGTCTAATGTTCTCAGCAGACGGAATTTGTCACAGTACTTGAGGAGCCTTAAGTACTAGGTTAAGTGATATTTGGACATGGAAGGGTAAGTTCAGAAGGGCAAAAAGGAAGTTAGGAATATACTGGAAAAGCTGTTTTCAGGGAGGAATAGAGTGAACAATTCAACAGTACACATGAAAAGCTTGCCTATTTAAATGCATAAGGCATCCTAACTTAGAATTTACTTCAAGACCACTAAAATGGCACTTCCTGAGTACTGAAGTATTTTTTTCTAGGTAGAACAGATCATCTAAATACAGTGCACCTTCTCGYACTGACCCGGGTTTTAGAGAACGGGGGCAGGTTCTGCCCGATCCTGCCTGTGGTGTGCTGGATACCCGGCTGGGAGCGTGATGGGCAATGGGCAAGTCACCTGGCTGCCCTGCAGCGCTGCGCCGCCTCCGCTGCCCCGGCAGGATCCCGGTCTACGTGTTCACCACACCGACTTTGAAATTTGATGTCTGGGTCTTCACAGAGGATGAAGAACACTGATTGCATTAGATGGTGACAACATGAACAGAATGAAAGYGAAATCCAGGTGCAGTGATGAGTGCATAGGCCCAGGCTCGGCCAGAGGTCTACACGACATGCTGTTGGCAAAAGGCATCTTCTCRTCTGCCCCCGAACACAAGGTTACGTGTTTTAGTGCAGCACTGATTCTGTTARTAAGACCAAGTCCTCATTGTCTAACAGGAGCTAAGAATCTGATYTTTTTGCTGATCTGGTCCTTAGTAGTTCTAGGAATGAACGATGTTATATATTTGGTAGAACTGTCATTAYAATTGCATCCAAAAACCTCAATGGGAATCAGAGACTCATTATGCTAAGTATTATTAAACTCCACAAAAGGATAAAAGGACCTTTTAGGTGGGCAGAAAAAGACTGCCCTAACGTTTTAGATGCTCAAAATATCAAAAAAAAAATCTTCATGTCAGAGCACTGAGTGTATAAACACTAGCATTCTTCTTAGCCTGGTGGCTAGGATGAAGGTAGATGACATAGTCTTGAGTGTCCAAACAGAYGGCGCCTGTAGAGGATATATGCAAAGGAAAAACTAGGGTATGGTTGAGAAAGGGACTGACTTTGTCAGCCCCTGTAAGATGAGAGTCTTGAGCACGTAAAGGAGCAGAATTTAAGCAAGGAGAAAAATGCATTAGAAAAGCTTAGGAGATTACAGGGCAAGTTAAAAATGCCCTATGAGTCATGACAGCTACATTTTATGGGATGCTGTTTCATCATCACAACATTTATTCTAAATAATGAGACACCTTCTCCAAACCATATGCATAAAAACAAAGCATCAGTTAATTTCTTTTATTTCCATTTTAGGATAAGAATAGCAAGCCATTTGCAGTGTCTGAAATAAAAATATCAAAACTAAATAGAACTCATTGCATCAAAAAGAAGCAATTCAAACTTTCAAATTTTTATGCTTTAAATAAAAACCAAAAAAAWTATTAGAGTTAAAATGGCAAAATAAAATGAATGATCCTCTCAGAGGAGAAAGCAACCAATGATTCCTATATTTTTGTACTCTTATTGTAGATTTTTAAGTTCCTTTGCCAGGTAATTGATTTTAAATTGTTTGGGGACATTGATATCCCTAAGTCTGGTCTTAAAGTGCAAGTTCAGTGAATCATCAACTTTTTTTAAAGTCCTACTGTAGCTTAATGCAAAGCCTAGTGACTAAATTTGTACTCTTTGCAAGGTCCACGGTACGCTATAGGGTWTCAAATAAATTAAGATATGTGTAAGAAGAGGAGGTCTAATCCCTTTTAATCACTCACCTTATCCACATTCTACATCCACAGTCTTGTTGCTTTCTGTTTATTGTTTTTTCTCAGTCAAATAGCAGGTAAAAAGGTATGTATGAAATCATCTGAAAATTACCTTACTGAAAAAAAAAAAAGAAATGATTTCACTCTTTTTATAAAAGCAAGTTAAATAAATCAGAATGTTGCTTCTTGTGTGCTATTTCTTCTAATCATAAGACAGTTTTTTGCGTTTTACTGAGAGAATACTAATTCAGCTATATATTCAGGTTGCACATACCGCTTGGCTTTATAAATCAATACAGCAATCTGAAAAACAATTTGAGTTTTTTGGCAGCAAGTTAACAAACCGCTCTCCGCACTGACCTGGCACAGTCCATTACTTCAGCGTGTGAATTCAGTATTAGGCCTTTACAAAAGCAGTCTCCGAAAAGTTTCCTTGCCACTCGTGGTCCTCGGGGCTCTCGTAGGCGAGCCGTCACAGGCAGGTCCCCAGCGGGCAGCCTAGGGGGGACGGAGGCTTGGACATGGGCGCGCGAGGTGGGTGCAAGGCACGCGTCAGAGCCAGCTGCAGCCAAGAGCCATGGCTCACGGGGTCTCCTCTCCCCACCGGAGGTGGCAGAAACACCCTGGCATCAGCTCTTAGACACATCTGCAGACTCGGTGATTTTCACCTTTCTGTAACACTCTTGCATAAGCCCATGAATAAATTCCAATTATGCTCTTCGTGGCAAGGGAGAGACAGAGAACATAAATTATTTAACTCCTCTGTTAGATGCTTTAGTCAATACTTTATCAATTATTATTACCGGTATGAATAGCATCTGTGCTCCTTCATAGCAAAGTGCTTAACTGCATATCTAAACTCACTGCTTTCTATTTAATTTAACCTCTGCCACAGGCAATTTCCTATAACCATCAAGCAAACTGGGGTCCTAGGGCCTTTACCATGAGACAACACATCCTGCAGTCCAAGGCTGGGTAAAATGATTGTTAATGAAATGTCACTTGTTCTCTAAGTAACTTCTGCCTTATCAGAACTTGATGAGTAATTGCTTATTTTTTCTTCATGAATAATGTAGAAAAAATAAATGATGTTTTTCYCCATATCTTTCTAAAATGTTAATTTCCCCAGTAGCTTAAGACAGTAAGCTTTTCAAATATACTAGAAATATTTTCTTAAGAAAATGTGTGTTTAGATCCTGTAATTACTTTTTAAAATACAAACTTTGTAACTGATATTTTCACATAGCTATATTTGTTACGTTTCAACTGATCACAAGGATGAATCATACTCAAAACTTTTCTGACTCATAACTCTCAATGAAAGCAAAATCAGCTTCTGAAACTTATGGGGTTCTTTTTTTTGTCATTCATAAGAAAATCTGAAATTCCTCTAGCAGGTAATTGTTCATTTAAAATCAGATATAACATATTTTATATTAAACTTGATCATCATTGAGCTTCATGTGACTCAACTTCATTTGACAGGTGATTGCTAACATGCCTGTTTTGATTATTGCATTCTCTAATGAAAAGATACCTAGAAAACGAATCTTAAATGATATTATTTGACAAATAACCTTTCCATGCCCAACCTGCCCCCACGAAAGACAGTAAACTCACTTAAAAAGTCAGTCTTGATGAATAATAATACACCTTCAGCTGTCGGATTGATATGTCACGCTGTATGGCACTTGGGTACTAGAAGATTCCCAGCTATGAATATTAATTCCCATGAAGAACTCTCACTTATTTGAAGAAAGACAGGTCTGATTATCATATCAAAGTCTTGAAAAAAAAGTCAGTTTGGATATTTGAGCACTATAGTTGTTATCCAGTCACTGCTGCCACTTTTTAGCCTATAATTCCCTATAGGTGTGGATAGGACGCCCCCCTTTTTAATAATTTACCAAATAAATATTTTGCAATATCAAGTATCTGGAGCTTCTGTTTTCCCCTGTGGACACTGAAGCTTTCTTGTCCTACAATAGCCTARAGATGGGTTACGTGCAGGCTATTTTTGTCACAGCTCCATTTAGAACGTCCTAGCTGCAGTCAGCTGCTCCGAAAAGCAAAGGTCTGCAGGTGACTGAGGAAGAAACACTGAAGAAGGAAGACAGGCAGAAAAGGCAAGGACCACATGTGCATTCCCTTTGCAAAAGAAAGCTGCTTGGCCTCACTTTATGCTGGCTGGCTATGGGGAGGGCAGAGCATGCTGTAAAGGACTGCAAAACATCCAAGTGCAGGTGCAATTTGGGGACATAATGTCTGCTGTCTTTACTAGCAGAAGCCAGTGATTCTTTGGGTACTTAAACATTTTTCACTGCTGTTGTAGATGTTTTTAGAAATGTCATATCTGCAGCCCACTATATATCATATATATGAGCTTGGGATTTTTTCAGTCAGCACTTGTATAGTCTTTATTTCAGCTGCCTCTTTGATTCACAGAGTACCCATTGAAAATCCCTCAAAGCTTCATAAGAAAGAAATATGTAATCTCTTATTGTCAAGTGATGAAGCATACCTGAAAGCACAGCTCAGGTAACTGAGACCTCAACTACACCTGCCCAGCTTTAACCTATTATATAATTCTGTTACGTGCAGGGAAAACAAACTACAAATAATTGTTATGGGAGAGGCTTACCCAAAAGCTTTGGGCTATATCAGCCATGCTGTAATGGTTTAGATACATGCAGGAAAGGAACAAAGAAGCATGGAAGAACTTTTAAGAGCTTTGTGTCTTCATGACARAATTGGCGTAGAAGGCCAGAAGATGGTAACGGCCCAGATAACAACTGCTGACTGCATTTAGGTAAGGAGAGAATCTAAGAGATTGGCCAGCAAGGACATTGGCAGCTTATGCTGACCATTTAGGTTAGAAGAATAAATAGTGAAAAGATAGCCTCTTGATAGGAACACATCCACAGATGTCAAACACATCGCAGAAAGCTGAGCTCAAGGTGGAAGCACTATGTGCAAAAGCCAGGCCACCAGCCAGGACTCAGGCAACTCAGCCAGCTGGAGGGAGCATCCTGCTGCCCTGAGGCCATGGTGCTGATCGCAGCTGGACTGGACGGGTGGGATCTTGGCTGATGGGAATGTGTATTCTACACAGAAATGTGACTGTGTCATAAAATAAAAAACATAGAATAGAAATTGCTATATCAACCGCACTTAGATAAAATCTAAAACGTATGTCACTGAGTGGTGTGGTTCTATTCTTGTAGCTACCCCAACCCTAAGACCCCATGACACTTTTCTAGACCCTACAGGGCATAACAGAACCATTCTCAGCTCTGTTAAGAGGGAGATGAGGCATCCAGCAAGCAGCCTTGTCTGCTGCATGTGCAGAAAACTCATTTAAAGCATTTGTTTGATGCAGCCCTGCACAGTCTCTGACATGTCTAGCATCAAACTGAAACTGGGTATCAGATGGAAACCTTGCTCTTCCTCTAGCTTTATGGACCACATGGTGTTAGCCTTTGGGAATATAAATAACCTTACATCCATGAAACTGTGGTCCTATTGTAGTTAACAACCATACGACTTGAAAAGGTAGAAATCTTAATGGGGGAAGGGTATGTATACAACTGTTCTGAATATATGCCATACTAATATCCTTCCTCTTTGTCAATATGGAACAGCACAAAGGATCTGCTACTTTCATATTTTATTATATTTTTTTAGGGAAAATTTTTATTTATTGAACCTGGTCATTTGATTCTTCCTGAAAGATTCATTCTAGATGAAATTTTGCTGCCAGGAGCATGCTTTCATGAATTATTTACATAGGTGATTAATTAAAGGCCTCAATTTACAAGGAGGTTGCTGCTATATTTTACTTCTCATCAAGATCCTAACTATAGCAGAATGATGGCAAGGTGCAGCTGGTCCTAGTAAGGGTAAATATCAAATGAAGCACTCTCAAAATATGAGTGGTCTTTCTCTCCCTCTTTTACTGCACAGTATTTCCAACCATATGTTGCCAATGATTTTAAAGACCATAAAATAATAATAAAAATAAGATTTTGTTGGCAGCAAAGGAAGGATACATACTGACTGGGAACTGAGCATTTTTAATAGTTTAACTAAATTATTTAAAATCTTTTTGCAAATAATTTTTAAAGGAGTTCAGAGAGTTACTTTTGCATAGAAAGCATTTTAGCAAGAAAACAAGAAAATTGCTATCTGAAAAGCTTTTTTTTTTTGAAAATCTAATTGAAACTACAAAAATGTTTTATATTCCTACTTATTTATTATGGGCATTAYACAGGGATTTTATGCAGAGTGACGATAGGGGCTGCTTTTTATCATAAACTGAAATTACTCAGTATGCAGTATTTATTTGAAATGTTAAAAACAAATAAAGTTAACATACCTGCCAATTTTTCTACAAAGGAAGAACATTCATCAGAGACTGCAGTAAGGGAGTAAAAATCTTTGCTATCATTGCAACTCTACCTAGATTTCCCTTGTTCAGAACCAAATTTGACTTCATGTAGAGCAACTCAATACCACGTCATTAAATGATTTCATTTCACATCATTAAAACATAGAATTTTAAACATGAACTATAACAGGATCTTTTCCATTAACTAGATATCTTCTTTGGAACTTCCTTTTATTTAATTGGTTCTGTAATAGGCTATTTGACTGACAATGAAAGACTTGGCCTGCACAGTCTTTGACCTTCAAGGAAACAATCTAATCAATAGGTCCTATGGTTATTCATCAAAAAAACAGTTGGAAAATCAATTACATTAGAGTTTAAAATCAGGAACAGCAGCCCATGGGAGGGAATGGCCTTAGCAGAAGACAAGGAACCTTATCCAAGTCATAGCAAGCTGGGAAATGTTGCAATTTTTTGTTGAAAAAGGTTATATATCATGATAGACAGAAAGTACCAATTTGTAACCCATGCAGGAGCGATGCACAAGAGCAATGTGAGRTACAAACTACCTATGAAATGAAAGGTAGCTTCCCTCTACAAGCATTCCCCAAACATTCAGCTCCCCTGTTGTCCAGTGATCCCCTCCTGGCCCAAATTTCTGTTCTCTCTGCCACGAGAGAACAGGAAGAAAACATTGCATTTTTGTGTCTTCTGCAGCCACAGTCCAAACCCGGCTGAGGAAGACACAAAAGCTCAAGAGACGGCAAGTGCTCACTGGTCCAAATATCAGACAACCAGACAACATCCCTAGGAGCCCCCAGCCCTGTATCCGGACTGTATTTATCCCACAGGCAGAGTCAGTACAGTTGCCCTATAAGCTATTTTAAAAGCAGATTACAGTGGCTATGCCTCTGATATTTTTTTCCCCTTGATCTGAGAAACAAGAGTCCACACGGACGAGTACGTGCATGGGAAATTGGAGCACAAGTGCTTGATCACGAGTGCTGAAGCACTCATGCTATTTTAGCACTTTTTGCTTCTGGATACACACCTCGTGCAACATGTTGCCTGGTATTTTCAAGGAACAAGCATATCACAGCACAAGCCATAGTAGCTACAAGAGGGACTACAAATACTTCTTAGTGCCCTATTCTCTTGACAGCATTCTTCATTCCTTCTGCCTTCCCTCCCAGTTACCCTAGGTATATAGTGCTTCAATTTGTCAAGGAAGCCGAGAGCACAAGAGATCACAATAGTTCTGACTATATAGATGGACAGTAAGCCAATGACTTAAGACCGGCTTTTGTGACTCCTGTTTTTTTATACTACTTTCTCTCAGCTGAATTTACATGATTCAGTCAGTCAGGTGCTGAATGAAATACCTGTTTCTGCTCTGCTAACAGTCTTTATCCAATCTCCTTTCTAGAGCTGAATTTTATGCCTCTGGTTAGTCAACTGTTTTTCACTCCAGCTGTATTACTGTACCCAGGTGAGCTTTTATCCCAACAGAATGGCCAGTCTTACTGCACAGGAGAGAGACAGTCTGGTATGATATACCCAGCTCAGCAGAACGAATATATTCTATAAGCAAGACTGTCCTAAAATAACCACCACAGGAATGATTCCCAAGGAGCAGCTGGCTGTGTTGTTCATTGCTTTCTCCTCAGCTATTTTAACGATAATGTTTGACAGGCATTTCTTCTGAAGTCACAGGAATGCAGGACAGCTTCACAAAAGACCTTTCAAGGGACCAAAATATGCTTAGTTGATCTTGAACGGAAGATGAATAGAAGAAGCTCCTTCCTTCTCTTGTTTCAGCTATAAATAAGGCTCCCACCGTTCTCTCCAATCTCTCCTTTCTAATCACAAAAGAGCCCGATTATATGACAGGGCTATTGTAGTCTTTGTTCTTTTCCCTGGCCAAATTACAGCTGTAGGGTGAATGTCGAAGGATTCTCTGTTTCTTCCAATTTTTTTGCAGCTAATGCTGACCAAAGAAAGAGCTGGTGTACTTCACCAACTACCTTTCCTCCCTGACACTGAAGCTGACCTGTAAGCTAGCCTTCCTAGGTAGCAAGCGGTGACATCGCGCATTTGAACAGCATTTTATCCCTTCTGCAGCATTCAGAATCCAGGACTGTGGCAGAGCTGTAAAATGACTACAAGTCACTCTTCCACTTGACATTTATGACTTTGTATAATCCACACTTTCATAGAGGACAAGTCGTATAGAGTGTTTTGTAACATCTCTTTACCACATTTCCAAGTTTCCTTCAGTCTGAAGCACTATTAGTGGAAGTTATAGTTTTGAAAGCTATGGGAAATGCATGAACTTTTCTGTGTGACTTGTTAAAATCATTTTCTTCTTTCAAAAGCTAATCCATAGGGAAAAAGAAAAGATGAAAGGAAATTTTGTCTTAGGAACTTCATTTATACACCTCTCTAATCTACACAATAAGAGTATAAACCTTCCTTCCATCTGACTTTTTTTAGAAACTTTTCTTGGTAGCAATTTTTCTTTTAAGCCATAAATTTGAGTAAAATCACCCATCTAAACATAAAAATTTAATTCCAGCTCAAAATTGGTCAGTGCATCAATTAAAAGATGCAAAGAATTTTGTTGAAAGCATAGGTTGTAACCTTGACCTGATTTCTTAGTAAGACAGCTTTTACATCTTTTGGACTGCAAGATTAGTAAAACTCAGTTTGATTTTTTTTGTTTTTTGTCCCCAGAGGTCTCCTAAATAAGGATTGATGTCCTATCTCAGTTAAGAAGAAATGTTCAAAAAAAGCGTACTCTCTTAAAAGCAAATAATGATTTCCTATATACTTATAAGCTATGTTTTCTAAGCAGAAAATTCTTCAAAACTGTAAAATCTTTCAGCCAGAGGAGGAAAACTGCCATTTATTGCATAATGATCATTAAGATGGTGGGAGTCAATATTTATAAACATCATCAGATTAAAATGGGAGAAGCCTCATTGGAGTGTACTCAACTGGATTGTTTTTTACTTCTAGATTAAATAATTTACTAAAGAGGGAAAAATTAAATGCTATGGAGACTGACCTGTTGTCCCTATTCTCTTAATGGCTCCCCATTATTGTCTTCTTGATACAAGTGCTGTTCTGAAGGCCAGTGGCCTAAGGCATACTTCTGTTGCCAATAACTTCTATTAGCATTGCTTTTGTTCGTGTCTCAGCATAGAAGCTGCTTCTCATCTGTGGTGCTGGCATAACACCAGTAATTCTTGGGCTTACCATCAGTTAGTTTAACTGTTATTCATATTTGAGTTCTACTTTCATTGCAGTAGTTACAACTTGCATATGCCCCACAAAAGGTCTATTATAGTGAATGATGGCTGGTAAAACTGAAAGATACGTTTCAATCCTACCCAATTTAGACTCAGACTGGAATGACATAGTAATAAAGAGTATTATGTTTGCCTCTTTTTATATGCACTGGTGTCTGGCAAGTAATGCAGGTCAAAGAGAAGAGCCAGGTTATTCATTCTTCGTTCAACCATAGGATTGTTCCATCATGGTGGAGGCAAGTCTATCAATCAGGGCAAGAGGGAAAGGACCTGAATCTTATTGCCTACTCCATTGCCCACCTTGATGCAGTGACCTGAGGCATATTATGCTTATGCCTTAACTTTTACATGCCAGCAAAAAAGGTAGACCTATGTGTTCCATTTCTGCTCAAAATCAGATAGGAACATATAAATCTAATCCCACCACCAACACTGCTTCAGTAGAGCTACGAACTCTGAGAATCATCTTTTCCATTTTGAGGGACATGTCCTCACATACAGCATGGAGTGTGAAAGTTCCATGACAGACTTCTTTTTACAAGCCTCCCCAAAAATGCTCCAGACTTTGACACTACTCAGGTATGTAAAAAAATGAAGTTTTCCCTTCTCTAAAGGGAATATATCTTATAAAATCTAAGGTCATCAGAATTTTGCTGTCTTCACCTCCATTTTTTACTTCTACTTCAATCTTCTCATACATGTATATGTGTGTACCTTTATATGTTTTTATCCCCATCAATGGCTTCTTAACAAGGGTATGTTAATACTACTTAGTCTTCACAGGTAAGAGAATGACTGGCATGATAACAGCCAGAGACTGCAAGGAATACTGACAGGTATGCTTCAGCAGAAAGATTTACCTGTCTGAAGGAAAAGGTTAAGAGAGAGAACATAGTTTCAGATGTATTTTGCAAAACTCAGCCTCCCCAAACAAAGATATTTAAGTGTGGTCGATTATATGAAGAGTACAAGAATACTACTACAGTTTGTAAGTGAAGTTTGCTAACAACAGAGAGAAGCAGAAAAGATCTCAGAATAACCTAGACAAAAAGGTCACAGCAATGCTGACAGGCTTTCTTCAGATCTCCCCAATGGACTAATAGCAGAACCTTTATTACTTACCTGCGGCATACAAGTGTGGCACATTGTCATAAAGTGTACTTCTAAGGACAATGTCCTCCCTACTATCATAAAGGGTTCATTTGTCTGAAGCCCTCACTCATTTCTGTTGGGAGGATTCAGGTTTGTAAGAGAAGATGCAACTTGAAAACTCAATCTTACGTACTCTTCATCTGCTCTAACACCACGTGCGCCATGCTACGTAAATAGTAAATACAATTGTGCTATTCTTTCCATCAAAATCACAGAAGCCTTCCACAAATTAACAAAATTCCCACAAGAGTTCTTATTTCATACTAGGAAGCTTCAGAAAAGGATTTCTAAGTTCAGAAATTAATATTTATTTTATAACAAGCAGCTATATTTCTTAAGTAACAGAGTTAGAGGATATGTAGCACTATCATTGGATAAAACTTGCCAATGAGGTAGTAAGAAACTGCTCTAGTGTTATCAGATAATGGGAAATTATCTGAGTCAGGAAATGCCCAAAATGAAGAATATTATATGATTACTATCAAAAATTAAATTAGGAGAACACTTTAAACCACATGCCTTAGTTGGTAGAGTGGACAATCAGAGATCGAGCATTTTTCCTATACCGTTTCCACAAAGAGAAAAATCTAAATCTTGTATCTGTCTCTGGCTTTAAAATATCCCGGGTATTTTGAAGAAATACTTGTTTGTATGGCAGTAGCAGCAAGCATAATGTTTCCAGTTCTGTCACATTGACTTGTTTCTTGTGTCCGAATGAGATGTTTCAGGTATTTCACCAGTTTAGATCTTAGACTTCCTTGTAACAACAGAATAGGAACTTTAAATAAAGTGCCTGCCATGACCAAGAATGGTTTCATAATTAACATGCAGCCTATTAGTGTTGCATACCCAGCAGGGCAGAGTGTGGCCAGTATAGCTTTCTAACAGTCTGCTGTCCTCTCTCTGTTATCTTTCCTTTCTTCCACAAATGTCTCTTCCTCCTTTGTTGGTAGGATCTTCAGGGCAGGTGCTGTCTCCTGGGAACCTACCTGGAAYATTAATTGGCTGCAGGAGGTACATAGCAAGCCTTCAGGGAAAATATACGTCACTCGATATTACCGATAACCAGCAGTTTTAGGAGAYGGTAAGTAACACAGCAGAGTTACAGACCAAATATGAGACCCTGGTTGTCCTCTGTGATGCAACTCAAAGCCATCTCCGCCTTTGAGAGCAGGATTAACTTGTACTATAAAAGATTGAGGATCTCTGCTACAAAGTGCATTTGTGGTCTTGATATATTACCTGAGGTTATCAAAATTGCTGTTAAGCATGTCATTAACTAACTGTTTTATTTTGTTCTTGGTAAAACATAGAATAGAATCCGCTCCGCTAGTTGAGTAAAAAGGAGCCTATGTAGAGTACCTATRCAACTGGTACTTCGGAGCAGGTTGCAGAATTGTCCAAACACCAATTAGACAACTACCTAAGCCCAAAAAAAGGTGAAATGCAGACCTAAGTTCCATATTTTTGCTGCATTTGGAGATATCARGCAGCAGGGAATCAACTATTTACGGCTAGGACTCATGCTCCCCTGGAACTGCATGCTTGTGCAGACAAAGACAATAAACTGTCATTAGCTTTACTGGTCCAGAAAAGGTGACTGAAACACAAAACCTCAGCCAGAATCATTTTTCAAGAAACATCTAAATGGTCACTATATTTATTCAATAAATGCATTCATAGGTGCCTAATGTAAAGAGTATATATTATAAGAAACCATACATTAATAAAATACATCATGGAAAATCACTTTACTTGTTTAGAGACATTTTCAAATGTGACCAGAAGGCAAATAAGAGTGTTTTCAGAGATATTTCTGACTACTTCTGTTTAGGCATGTAGAACTGAATAACACAASAAGATGTGGCCAATCAACATAGAAAATTTTAGGCCTGGAAAAACAACATTTTTTCCTGTGTTTTAATTTTTTGAACCTAAAATTTCTTTAAAAGATCTTAAGTCTCTGTGATTTGGTATGACAGGTAGAGAATAAAATCCAGAACACAGACCTCTATTCACTCTCACTGCTTAGTACTCTAGGCTTCCAGCAGGACATCCATAAATACGATTGTAAAATTCCTAGTCAGCACTCCTCATTACCTCTAATCAGAGCAAACCATGACAATGTGATTATTTGTTTTGTTCCTATATCTGACCAGTTGCTGAAGCAGGTTGATCCTTCTATTAAAATGTACTCAATCAGAAAAACAATCCTGGCAGGCAAGAGGCAGAAAACAAAAAGAAATATGTTTTGGAAATTTTTCTTTCTTTTCAGTCCTCTCGTTGTGTAAATTTTTTTCCATAAATTATTCTATACACTAAATTTAGAAATAAAGCCTATTCAGTCCTGATTCACAGTAATGGGCTCATTCTCTTACGTATCTGTTSTTTTAGTTCAGAAACAGTATCTGATTCTTATAATTGAAGATTATCGTATAGTAGTGCATTAAGTACAAACGATTAGACTTTTACTCCTCTGCCTGGCAAAGGTTAACAGTCATACCACAGAGAAAGATAYAACAAGCCTTGATAGTAAACCAATCTGGTATAGTTTGCTAATAAAATTTTCTCATAACCTCTAACAATATGAAGGTAAGATACTCTGCAGCAATCAAGGGCAGAATTAAGGTTGCTTAYGCCACTTCAATTTTAACCTTGAATATAGTAAGGCCTTAAACAACTTTTTTAAATGTTCATGCCATTTACATGCTCTCACTGAAATTTTCTGTGATATTTCCCCTTTAACTAGCAAATAAACCATGCTGTAAAATGCAAACTACTTTTGCTCTTCCTTATTAAATTTTTATCTATCAGTCTTTTGGCTCACTGGAGGGACTGTATCTGGTGGGTGCTGGTTGCTAAAGGATGTTGAGATCAAAGAATGCAGGAGTCCCCCAAATCCACATTACATAAGTATTATGGGGAACTGAGGAGGAAAGACTTTACACAGAGTGGATACAGTGCCTCAGCCTCATAAGCCTTCAGCAGTTTGGCAGGGCTGGTTTCTACATAGCCTTTTCTTTCCTGCTTGTTCTTCAGGTGCCTGCAAGCACATGCTGCACTTGAATCTTACAATAAAGTATATTTTTACCCCACTTTGCTCCCCCGACAAAGCTCTCTTTGGAGCCTTTCCTTCTCCATGGCATATTTCTCCCAGGCTTCTGCCAGGAGCTCAAAGTCCCCTGAAGGTCTGCTCTTCTGCAGGGAAGGAGCAGCATCCAATAGCATTAGACTGCAGACACCATGCAAGAATGTACAAAACTGGAACGTGGCCAGATCTCAGCATTTCTAATCTGGGACCAGAGCAGTAGCAAAATACTCTCCACATCAGCAGGCAGCCTGAYTCTCTATATATAGCTTCCATATTTCTGCTAGTAGCTTTAAAGATAGCAAGAGCTGCATTGATTTGTTGCACACGCCCTCAAAAAGAGAAAAAATAGGCAGTTTACCTAGCTGCCTCAAGTCAATTCCTGACATCCTTTCAATCTGCATTTAATTATATTTATCTGAGATTTCAAATGGAAAAAGTTTCACAATATTACAGCTAATGAAGGGCATCACTGAAACTGGTTAGGTCCGTAGCCTGGGGCTCTTAAGATGTGGTGCCTGGGTTGACTTTGATCTCAAGCTCTGAAGAGCAATATCTGGAGTCTGCTCAATACTTACTGGATGTCCCTCCTGATTATCAGCGCAGGAATCTCATCCAGCTCTTACCTCTTCTGACGCTTATACCCAAAATGCTCTCTGATCATCTTTTCTGACTCCTTTCAGAGGAGCAACCATTTAGGTACATTAAAGTGTTAAAGTGTACCAGCAGAAAGTTTAAGAGCCCCTTGRTCCTCTTTGCGGAGTTAGAAGGATTGTTTAAAATATTAGAATTATATTCTAATAAAGATGATGAAGAATGGACCTATGGGTTCAAAAATATGGAGAAAAATATGAACATATGGACAAAAATAGCCCCACGGAATACTAGGATGATTTTGGAGCACTTTCTTTGGTAAAGGATTGATACCGCTGAAAGAATTAATTCTACTATCCTGATTCATAACGTATGGGAGATCCTTTGCGGGAGAAGGGTGGGGGAAGGGGAGAGAAATGGCAGCCTTTAAACTATATGTTTATGGGTGAATTTAGACCCCAGAGAATTTGGAGATTTTGTTTTATTTCTAGAATATCAAAGATTTCTGTGGAAAATTGATCYGTAACTATTTTTTTCTTCAAGCATATACTTCACTGCTTTTCAGAAYTTGAAATATATCATCACAAAAAAAATAGATTTCCTTTATTTGTCTGATCTTTAATTTCAGTCAAGCTTTCCATCCATGAATTATGATTTACTTTTATCTAAATCCTTGATCCTACTCTACTTCATATGAAATGCAGTGCTTTTATTTGTGTGGAAGTTATACAAAAGTCTTCAGTAGCACAGAAGATGCATATTCATATAAAATCAAAGAYATTGTCAGGGGAAGGAGAAGAACACAGACGACTGGTAAATACTAAGTGTCAATAGCTCTGTTAGCAAAGAGGTCTTTAAAGCATTCTGTAGTTTCTTTTCCCTCTTACTTTTRAAAAGTTTTATTAAGAGAAAAGAAAGAAAAATCTCATATTCATGAATATGAAAGACTTCAGGAAACAAAGAGCTGGGCTTAGCATAATTTGGGGAAATAGTTCACAATTGCACCAACCAGTCTCAGTCTGACCTGTAATTCCTCCACAATTTCAATTGCCCTTGCAGAACCAGAAATTGATAAGATATTGTTTCATGATTGATAAGATTGTTCACTTGACTTTTGCTCACATCAAAAAACAATTTCAAGGATGAAATTGCTGAGTTTGTTTTWTGTTGTCAGATTTGAACTTCTCCTGCAAGACTGAAAAGCTCATTACATTTCCACTGAGTATGGAAGTATTCATTTTCTCCTAGATACATTCCGAAACAGGCAAACAAACAAACAAAAAAAAACCCTAAATCAAAAACACCTATGGCATATAGAAAAAAAATCATGTGAAATAAAGGAGAAACTTTATTTTTTGCTCTGTTAATAATTTCTTAGAACTTTCTGGAAATGTGATGGTATTCATATAATTTTTGTCCTCTGATAGTTAACAGCAGGTGACTTTCTATTCACTACTTCATTGCTTGCTTTTTACATCTTGCTATTACGAATATAATCATGACTTCATGTATGCTGAAAGTCTGCTCCATGACTGYACAAATTGTGCAAAGAACGAGGGAAAAAACAAGCCAACAAATGGCAGGGGAAATACTTTTCTAAAATAAACATAAAAGGATAATTTAATGACCTGTGTTATCTCAAGGTCCAAAGCTCATGAGACACTGAGCCATACGAAGAAATGTGGCAAAATAAATAAATAAATAAGGAGGTAGGAATGGCAGTTTGCACCYGGAAATCTAAGGAAGATGATAGAATCTTCAAATATAAGGCTTCCTTTGTGAAATATCCTTTGGTTGTTCTGCCATCAAAGGGAAGAAGAAAAATAGGTTGCTTAAGCCATAAAATTAAGAAAGCTGAAGTCCACTAGGTGATTATTTCTGGCTTCCGCAGCCAGAGAGATGGATTATTCACTTTTGAATCAGGTTATCCTTGACCCTTTATCTAAATCAGGACACCCTTGACTRTTTCCAAAACCTTCACCTTACTATGTTCATGGGCTGACATTTTGATGCTACAGATAAGGCAAAAGTCTTCTTAGCATGACAAAAGTAGAGTTCCTCATCAGTCTTTCTACARGTTTTTTGAACAAACCACAAACCACCATCTTCCAAAAGCCTCAGAAAATCATTTTTGATGCTTTTTGATAACTTCTCCCCTTACCTCCTACTGATCATAGAAACACTGACAGTTCCCAGGATCCTTTTCCCGGACATGACACACTTTCCCAGCTCCTTGCAGCGAAAGAGCTGTCTCTGGCAGTTCAGGACCAGACTCAGTCATGGGGGTATTGGTGGTCTCAAACTGCAAACCTAACTTATGACCYTTGATTAGGCATTTGTAAAATTAGKGGATCGATCCAGGCCTGGGTCTACACTGTTTCCCTGGAGTCATCATCTCTAAAATCTTTCACTGTTACTTAGTTTTTTCACCAAGCTTTTTTTTCTAGCTTCTTAATTTCATCCAGTCACGTTTTCTCATATTTTGTTTTCTCTGTTATTATGAGGTCCCTTGATGGAGATCTTATAGCTAACTTACTGAGCCAGCAGCTGTAAAGATTGAACACAAGTTTATAAYAGAAAGGAAGAAAATGTGACCATTAAAGTACTGAGTCTGATTTTGCTTGTTATAACTTTTATGACCATGAAGGCTCCATAAACAGCGTAAACAAAATGTTATCATATGACTTTATTTTTAAATCATACCCTGAACTCAAAGGGTATCCAAAATAAAAGTAGTTATGAAGGATGTAACTGGTATAGCATGTAGAAAGTGAACACAACCATTCTAGAGAAAAGTTAATTGACTACTTTAAAATGGCACCAAGGATCTCTAATAAGCATAGCCCACAAGTTTTACAATGATCTGATCACATGAGGTCTGGACAAACATCTTCTGTAATTAACCAGTACAGTGTTTTACATTGCCAGGAGATAGGTCTTGATTCACTGGACTAAAGGATCCTCATCCTCCTACGGAAAAAAGGGAATTATGATAAACTGTGCAGTGTTTTGCAGAGAAAGGGCGAAGGATACAAAGCTTAGTTTCTGGAACACTATTCAGAATTTTGTCCAAAATATATTTATACTTAAATGAAGCTCCACTGCAATCTGCAAGTTCTGTTCTATGCCAACCTATTGCCAAATCTCAAGTGCAGACTGTATCTCTGATTTCATTTCCCACTTTGTGATTTCACTTGAAAGTAGTGACTAACATATGCTGATAAAAAGATAAAAAGAAGRAAAAGGTGAAAACGAGGTTTTTAGTTTGCAAGCACAGATGTTGTCCCTGTTGCTTTAACTTTTCCTTATTTGTACCATAGTAGCACTTACAGGTGCTGAGGCAGCTCCCATATATCCTTGTCGCGASACAGCTAAAGCTTTCTTCCAACAAGGCAAACATACTAAAAGGGAAGAACATAGAAGGATAAAAGTTATGTTTCCAGGATCACACATGGAGCTGTTAGGATTAGAACATCCAAGTTTCCAAGTTTCTCATTGAACCTATTGGGCCTTGGATATTTGTACGTATCTACGCAGAATTGTGTTCACTGTATTTACTAAGGCTGATAAACTATTCTAGGCCTCTATTTAGTTCTGGTGGAAAAGCAGTTTTATTTTTTCCAGCTAGAGGTAGCAGAAAACAGAATGTATCCTACCTCCCATCATTTAAGAAATATGTTAAACCCAAAAGTAGCTGGTTAAAAATTGCTAACATTTCACTGCATTTCAAAATTAAGCATTTAGAGTTCTAAGCTTGGMCTTGCATATATGCAAATAACCATGCTATATGTGAAACAAACAGTAAGGTTCATTTCATGAAGGCCTCTCTCAATTCACTGCAAAGGAAGTTAGATGAGGAGCTGAAAAGGTTTTTTCAACTGAGAGATAAAATGTAAAATGCCGTCTTTAAAAAAAAAAAAAAAATCAGAAAGTTCCTCTAGGAAAATAATCAGAGAAGAAATAAACACCACTTGATGCATTGTGAAGATGTGAAGAAATCTTGATTTTCTCATGAGTCGTTCTGAAAAGGCATGCAAGGGTCCTATAGCTCTCCCAGGAAAACTCCTATAGCCCAAAAGGAGAAAGGGGAAGARGGAGAGAAGGGGTGAGGAGGTGGAAGAAATGGGCTTTTAGTATAACACGTGAACAAGCGCAGGGAGTACAGAAATGCCTTCAGTACCTCACAGCAGAGCAGCAACCACAGCACGAGACTTCAGACACAAGTGTCTGCTTATAGAGCTCTAAGCAGTGGGTTAAAAGTGATTAAACTTGATCTGGAATTTATAGACTATCAAATTAGAAGTTATCCAGAGTCTTATATGAGGCTCTATAGGTTATATATGTTATCATGGTGCGTTCTTTTTTTGTCTCAAAAAAAAAAGAAGAGAGAAAAAAGAAAAAGAAAAAGGATGATGGCACATCAGTTTACCACCYTGTGGGAAGAGGCTGGCAGCGGTGAGGGCTGCCAGTGGGGCAGGGTGGGGGCCAGGGGCCGTGGCCAGGCAGGAGGCAGCACACGGGCAGTGACGTCTGGCCTCAGGCTGGGTTGAGCTAGGCTGGGTTGACAGTACAAGGACAGCAAGGCCAAGCCATATCAAACCTTGCTTCTCCATCTTGTCCATCCTTCTCCACCCCTACCCATATAATCACTCTTGTTTTTTCYTCATCTATTCTAGTGGTTTAGCACTTTTGGATGGGTCTTTCATTCACATAAGTTTTGTTAAAGGTATATTTTGCCTTACAGAGGATATATTTYGTCTTACTTAAAAGCACTTTAATAGCTATTTGGGAGCACACTCAWCTTGGATTTGGAAATGATTCTTAACATACCTAACATACGATGAAGATTGTTTGGATGAAAACTAGGAGGCAAATCTCAMAGTCATGAAGGAGAATGGTAAGTTCAATATTGTAACTATTCCAAGAAAAGTACTCTAGATGTTTTCAGATTAAAAATAAAAGCCTTTATTTGAGAGAGTTCACTGAAATAAAAAAGAAAACAGAKGTCTTGAAGACTTATCTTATTTTAGATGTGATTATTCCAAAATTGCTGATACCTGCAGAYTGGCTATTGGATTGATCTTCCAGGGAAAGAGATGTCTAAGGGGTCATATGTATTTAAATGAATAATAAGATGAAGAAGAATTGGATATTTTGAGTGAACTTTCCATTACTGGTGCATGATATTTAATCACTTACTGGAAAAACTGAAATGAAAGACTGATCATTCTCAATTCACTTGGTCAAAGTGATGTTGAAGAAGATCCTCTTTCAGAGATAATGCATGGAAATGAAGCTAATCAGAYAAAAACATTTATACCTCTTGGCTAAGTACTCCCTTTTGTTCCTTACCACAGGACTCAAAAGTAAGTTAAAACACCAAACCATCAATGAAATAAGCATGAACTGGGAAACGTGTATCTGAGCAAAGTGATCTCTAATGAGAAACAGGAACAGCTCCATGAAGGGATGTAGGCACCTAYATCCATCCATCTGCTGTTTAGATGATGCATTTCAAAACAGTGATACTCAGTACAGAACTATTCCTTCAAATAACATTTGCAGAAACTTGTCAATATTTAATGAAACAAGGACTAATATTTTCCCCTCCCCAAAAAGTGTTTTACCTTTCTGGCTAGATAGTCATACTAATTCTTTCCTTGTATCCTAATAAAAGTATTTCCAAATACAAAGTAAACTATACTCAACAAGAAAAAAATAAGGCAGGAATATTTCCATCTAATCACGGTTTGGGACACTCTCCTGAGARGTAGATAACACTGAGCTAAACCTCTTTACACAGAGAGAGGATAGGGTCTGCAGGGAAGGGACTAGAGCCCACAGATGTCCTTTGAATGCCCTAGCTTTGAATTTGACAACTTAGAAGCTGATAGAGATGCAAAATCTTTCTCTGTGGAAAGAGGGAAGGAAGAATGAATTATTTAGAAATCTGTCATAGAATTAACCTCTCCAAACATTAGATAGCTACAAGGCTCGTACATGCACCTGGGGCATCTACCCAGTTTCCTTAAGGGGAGGAGGAAATGAGGGTGCTTACAAAATCTGCAACATTTAGAACAGGTTTTCCTTCCCTAATTTCATTCTGCACTGCTGATAGATATTTCTTTCACAAAGATAACCTTMCCTCTCTCTGGAGCAGGTCTCTCCGCAGACACCTTCTAAGTGACAGATAATTTGGATCAGCGCATTCCCTCATTCTGTTTTCTGCAGGAGTAGAACATTTGCAATTAACATGATCTAACAGAAAGAATCACAAGGCTTTAATTGGGCTGTGCTACTACAATAAAAGTGAAGGTTTTCCCAAGTATCACATTTGTCACTGTTTCTTTATTCATAAAAAGATGAAGGAGAGAAGCCAGTTTTCTCAGTCCAGATGGCTGCTCAGGCAACTTAGGTTAAGGCACATCGGCACTTAGGCCAGAGATGCCAACAAAGATGTTATGTAGCCAGCATCCTTGCTGTCTTTAACCAGCCAGGTTCTCACTCACGGCTAAACTGACCACAGATAGCCTTGGACCATCACTCACCTCTGCCTGTTGTAAGCTACCTGCATCCCACATTCATCCTTTCAAGAACATGCCCCGAAATGAGCACATGGAAAAGACGTGCACTCTTAGTTTATGTACAGACAGTTCTGAAAATGCACTTTTGAGTGAATAAGAACCGGTGCTTTCAGCCTCCCCAGGAGAATGAGCAGTACTGTGGTTGCTTGGTCTAAGGACACATCTCCGGCGCTGCACTGTTCTAAACAAACTGGCTCTGGTAGAAACGCTTCCCAGCTGCACCAGCATGCAGCTCTGCCGAGGTCAGCGCAACCCCTCTTTGTTCACCCCGTCGCACAGGCATGTCCRTGCGGATAGTGTCCTGTGCAAAGTCGCAGGATACTGCGCTGGGAGAGTATTCAGGAGAACTCATGCTGAACACCAAAGCTGGCTCCCCAGAAGGAACAAACACAAAGTGCAGAAAGAGACGGATTTTGGCAACAAGGGATCGGGCCTCAGGATTTAATAACCTCACATCTGTGTGATTTTCATTTTCTAAAATGCTGAAATAAATGGCTTAAAAATATTTTGAAAAATGATACRAAGTGAAAGTTTCAGCCGACATTCAGAGGAAGGGAACAAAAAGGCTTTAGCATTTTGATGGGGATCCTTAGAGGCTAGCAGGTAAATGTTGTAGTCAATGAGTTGATAGGCACTGATTTTAGCTGTTTTTCTTATCTGTAATTCTGTCTAGCAGTTTTTAGTTTCCTGTAGCTTTATTACAACTGGACTATGAGGAATAAATATGAGTCCACTGAAAAGATGAGTCAATTAATTATAAAATACTGAAGCCCTGTATTATCTATCATTTATAAAGGACAACTAAAGTTGGATATAGTTATTGGTTCCATATTTATGCAATTTAAGGGCATCTATCAGAAAAGTAAATTTCAGAAAACAAATCCTCCCTTTCTCATCTTCTTTTATTTCCTTCTATTTTTTTCTTCTATTTTCCCTAAAATTGTAAAATGTTGAATCTGTTATGTAGTCAAAATCACTGTTAATTCATCTTGTTGTATTTCTTCTTATTTTCTGTTAAGAGGATGCTCTTGGTGAAGCTCCTATTTCTGACTCAGACCTGTTTTCTTAACATTACCTGAAGTGAACCACATTACGTAGCAACCTAATTTAGATTTTAAGGCTAGTCACATTTTGTCCCGTGTTTACTTCTAATGGTCATAAACTTATAAAAATTACTTACCTCTGTCACTGACTTTTCAGTGTTTTCAGGAGCACAAAGCAACTTCCTTTAGCCTTTTAAGGTGTTTTTAGAACTTATTATTCTCCCAGTACTAGCTTTTAAAAGTTGATGATGGTCTTTGTGTGGTTATTTCATTGGTTTCAGCTTCGATTTTGTTAGACACATTAACTGCAATGAAAACAACCATATAATGCTTAAATATTGGTTAGCTGTATTTGGATATAGGATATTTGTGCTGTTCAAATCACAGTTTTGTAGCTTTTCTTTCATATAATTCAGAGCTAGAATGCATATCTGTACTTTGTTTTATGGCTGTATGGCAGCAGGCCAACATCTGCCACCCCATATCTTCTAGCTGCAGCCATTTAAGAACAAGTCCCAGTTTGTCACAGGCCTGAGGTGGGAAGGAAAATGGTTCTCATCACATTGCACAGCCACTTGATAAGGAGTGCTACAACAGCCATGGTGGCAAGTGAACCCTTCTCTTTTACAGGTCTTTCRTTTCTGCTGTAGGAAACAGCAATTCACTTGTGAACGGGTGCTATGTGGAAACACTTAGAGCAGACACAGTCTCCTTACAGCACTCTAGGTAGAAGCTCCCAAGCAAGAAAGCTCARCTTCACCAAATCACTGCATCATCTTTGTTGCTCTGCTAGGAAGAGTTTCATCGTTCCTTCAGGATGCCGTGGAAGCACTGCGCAGTGACATTGTCTTCTAGACTGGGTGGCCCAATCATGTATGTTAATCACGAATCCTACAGCACACTGCACAGCTATAAGAACAAGTTTATTTAGAAACTCCAGTTCCACCTGCAGATTCAGATGCTGAGTGGATCATGCTGCTCTTGTTTGCTAACACACCGTGGCCATAAAAGATGGGTAAAGTGACTAATGCACACATAATCTGAAAGGTGGCTTTATAATCCATCAATATGAAAGCTGCTACAAATCTGTGATGTAGTCTGATTAGTTCCTTCCTGAACTGGAGACTGGTTAGTTTTAAAGGTCAGACTGGTTTTGACTCATCCATAAACATGCCAAGTGAATAAGGCAGCTAAGATATAAATCACCCAGGAACTTCTGAAGTAGTGCAGGGTGGAAGTGACATTTTTCTCAATTCTGCTGCCAATATCAACACAACTTCCAATAACCATTTCTGCCCTGTACCTGTGAAACTTTTGCAACATGGAAGTTTCTTTCTATTAGATGTATCTATAATATTTATTTTTCATGCTTTTTATTCAGATTTCAGAAGTTATGTTAAAAAAATTAAATAAAAAARTAAAGTTTATTTTTAATCAGCTTGACTACAAGCYTCAAATATCAATTTGTACTGCTGTGTTAATGTCACACACATTTATTTGCTGTCATATACAGGTAACATTACTCAAGATTTGGCAAGCAATGTGATTTTAAGGAATTCAAGCTCTGTTAAAATGCTTTTGACTTCATCAGGACTTTTCAAGACARCTCTTGAATTTTGATACTTTCATTTTGAAATCACATAGCATGCATTAGAGAYGCTGATTTTTGAGATATGGACACTTTGTCCTTTCCAAAAATCAGCCATTAGGAGAACTTTCTTATTTCAAACTCTCACTACTGTAGTCCTCTGGATTTGGCAGACATTTATGAATGAAGAGKTCTTGTGCGCAGAGAAATGTGGAACTTCTACATTACCTCCTGACTGGCRGTTTTCATTTGTTATTAAAAATATGAAACAGCAGTGGTAGGGGAAAAGTTAAGTGACAATTTTTGGTAGAAAAGAGCATTGTGCACAGAAGTTCAATGCTGTAGAGTGATCTCAATACTCACTGTCATTGCCTTGTTATTAGGTTATTTATTTTGACTGTATAAAGGTCCATGTCATAACCTCTATTCTAATGGTATGAGTCTCTGCTAAGGATTGAAGATTTTTCATATCCCACAATGAGTGATATCACATCATTAAGTGGGTTTTGYTTCCTGAACCAGAAATTTCTCTCTGAAAAATATTGTCAGAACCAACTCTTTCTCACAAAATGTCATTTTCCCTCTCAATATGCMCACATTCCCAAACAAAAATAATTTCTGAAAAAAATCCCCCCCCCCCCACATTAGCTATATGAAGACTTGTTTTTCCTTTTAGAACTCATCTGGTACTATACTCATTCCAAACTGAGATAACATACCAAACTTGTRGGAAATTTCATGTCATGTCATGATGCCATGTCCTCCTGGAGAAGTATCATGAACTAGTGCACTAACAGTGAAGATGTCTCACAGACTGGGGAAGGGTTGACGAGGTGTTCAGGAAGATATAAAAAACTGGTTGTKTTTTTCATGATATTTTCTACTGATGTTATGCTTCATCAAAAGGAAAATAAATGCAATAAAGTGTGAATTGTTGCATATATATTCCTCTTGCCTCTAGCAATTTTAAGGTGAGTTAAATTTTAATCCTCAGCTGTKTGATGGTGTTAATTTCATTCTCTAATAATTAATTTAGAGAAAATTAAATAGATCATGTTGAGTGGATGTATCAAATTCATTCTATCATTCAGGTTTGTCTCCTTTTGTGTTTAATGTCTCTACATTAATAATGATTAGTTGCTTTCGTAAAGCCTTGCCAGCACTCTAAATGCATCATACACACTAGGGAGAACAATTCCAATGATTAGGAAAACTGAAGAATCAAAAAAAAAAATCCAAAAAAGAAAAGCCCACAGATTTATGCAGTGCAGCTGCAAAGACAAGGTCACGGAGACAGAGTGATGCTTTCCTTTCGTCTAAAATAACCAGTAGTGAAATTGTTGCAACTCTCTGTCTTTTCTGTCTCTTTTCTGGGGGTTTTGCATTTGCAGTTCTTGTGAGTTTTCTAAGAGAAGTGCCTGCTGCATCCCAAACATCTAGCAGCACATTTACACCTTGATTTAAAGGCTTTTAAAGTATTACTGGGTGACATCTGTGATATAATCTTCAGGCATATGCAAAGACATAATAATGCTGATTTCTGAAGCCCTCATTTTTTATTATTAACTCCTCAGTATAAGTCAACTTCAATAAGACTGTAACTCCACATATTGCATGCAAGTGTGGAAACACTGACAGTAAGTAAAAAATATACATACTCAGAAAGAAAGAAAGAGAGGGCAATGCAATTTGAGTTAAAGCATTGCATAAAATGTTCAAGTATCAGGCTAAAAAGTGGAAAATAGGTGTGGATATATAAACAATAAGAATTCTTAATATAGGAAACTATTCTAATTCAGAGGCTGAAAGAGCATGATGAAGAAAAAAAAAAGCTGAGTTATCTGTCCTTATGTAGTCCATGACACAATAAAACAAAATTAAGAATTACAGCTGAAATGAAGGAACTTTTTAAACGGATTTGCATTCTTCTGTATTAGTTTATTACATTTATGTCTCTGCACTGTCTTTTGCATGGAGGCTTCCTCTCCAAGCTGCTTCTGCTCCAAGTTGCTGAGCACTACCAGCTCAGCCCCGATGGAGCTGTGGGCGCTCTGRGGTTTGCAGGATCATTCCCACAGCCGCAACTGCCCATCAGACCTTGCTCATTGCCACACAGCCAGAAGCAGTGTTAGAGTGACCACATGACAGGGCAAAACTCAAATGGTTTGTACCACTGAAGCTGGCAGCACCACCAGTATTTCATTCAGCACATCCCTTATATACACAAATATTCTTATCAGTTGCTTAGTAGAACCATCATACACTATGATTAGACAACAGTACACAGAAATAATACCCCCTATGTTGCTATAAAAGCATATGTATACACACACAGAGGTATACATACACATTTTGCGTTGTTCCTATGGTTAGCTAAGCAATATTTTTCCCTTTCAAAAGACTGTTTTGAGGCACTGTATTTGTGTTAGTTTAGAAATGGAAGAGTCTGTTCTGGTGAACTTTGCAGAGGGTGAAATGACAACTAGTCTGAAGCCACGAGTGCCTCAGGACATTACCTCCGTTGCCACCAGCACGTCCTGCTGAGCGTATTTCAGGGCCGGGTGCTGCTGGAGAGCACAGCTTTTGTTTCCAGTTGGGGATGAGCAACGATTCACTTGGGATCTAACACAGTTTCGCTCGTTTGTACAAGCTCTCTGCGCGAGGGAACATGCAAGGGATGCGTTCCTTTACCAGCTGCCTCCTTTAAACGCCTCTGGTGACATGATCTGCTGTGTTTTAAGTTTGTTGCTCTCCCTGTTCAACTGTTAGGTTCTGGCTTCTTTCGATTCAGACAGAATTTCCCTCAGTCCAATTTCACTGGCTTATTTGTAGCACAGCTCCAGTGCATTTAGTAACAAAACAGACTGAACAATATTTATACAGTTCATAATACTGAGGTTCACCAGATTTTCTCCATTACTAAGGTTAGCTTTAGAAAAATGAGGAAAATACAGCTTTTTAGAAGAAGAGATTATCACAAAAGTTACCACCAAGAAATAATAATAATAATAATGAGGGAGAGGAGACAAAAAGGAGAAAAAGAGAAAATGGCAACCTTCCTCCTGTTAGAAGTATTACAGCTATATAAAAGAAAAATGACTTAATCAAAGTTGCTACAACTTAATGAAAAAATAGAAAGAAAAATAGTAMTAACAGAAGTCACTATGGCTATAATGTTCAAAGAGGAATCAATATTTTACCTGAAAACTTTCTGCAGACATAGAGCTCCTCAACAGCTTSCAGCTCTCAGCAGTTCTATTAAAAACTATTCATTAAATGGTGTATGACACACCTGGTGTGCTCCCTGTCAGGAAGGAGCCTGGCCAGGGTGCCCTGTGGCTCCCGCACTGAGGACCTTGGCCTCATGCACCCCATGGCTGCAAGGTAACCCCTTACAAGCGTCCACACTTCTCYAGGGAAAGGCAGGAGGGTCCGCAGGGCGAGAAGCAATTCCCAATATAACGTTACCTATTAATACAGTTTTCTTTCCATCTACATTAAACCCGTTTTTTTTTTTGCCTGCCCGAGGTTTTCAGCTATCAAGATTTACAACCTCTCAGTGAAACACAAAGTTTTCCAAACTTAATGRTGAAGTGTTTAGGGATTTTTTCATTTGATTGTACCGTGCTATTGCTAGAAATCACTTTGCAAGTCCTTTCACTGTTTCCACCAAGGAGCAGGATGGTGCAGTAGAGCTGATCAGCCAGAACTGAGCAGTACAGCTGTTCACAGCTTGAATAGTCTCAATGGATCACTAAAGAAAGAAGTTCCTCCAGCTGATTCCCACTTTCCTGACACCATCTTCTCTTGATGGGGGCAGTAAATATATGTGTTAGATACGAAAAAATTAGTAAAAGTGTTAAAYCAAATGAGCATGCACAGAGAAACAGAATTTACCAAAATATTTATATTATAATACAYAGAACATTATATATTATATTAAAATATTAAATGAATGATCAAATTGCTTATTTCTATCCTGTTCCTCTGGAATGGGAACAGCCATCTGATATCTGAAAAAAAAAGTATAGAGCTGGAGTCCTATGCAGCAAGTAGAAAATTAAATAACAACTAGCAAATTTTTTATTTCGTATGGCAGGTATGATACACAAGTTGTCCAACCCAAAACCAGATGCATTTTGGTTCCCCATAAATACTTGTAGTTTATTGCCTTGCCTCATCCCACAGTCTACTTCTTTCACTTTGTTCATATTTAAGAAGCCACAGCTACACCCCCCCTGACCTGCCTATAATAGGAAATTGGAGTATTTTTATTCTTTTGTGTTCTTTGACTTCCTGTCCATAGCTCAGGGTTCCCCTTCGACAGAAGAAAAGAGGGTTGTGGAATGAATCATACATTACTTGAATTGGTAAATCTAGATAATATTGAAGAGTTAGGCAGTTTTCTTTGTGCCTGGCTTATCTCATATTTCTGGCTGCAACATTGCAGCCATGATATACAGGCAACTGACAGCCTGAGGCATGTCCTGAGTGTCTAACCAAAAGCCTGGGGCAAAGATCTTCACCTCACCCCGGTGAGGGATAAATACTCCTGTGCACAGGCTCATGGACATCTACTGGCATATTTATGGAGAAAAGTAAATCCTTTTTAGTGTGAGACTGACTGCTGGCTACTTTCCACCATCTGAGCAAAGGGGCCAGAGTCAGATGTTTCAGAGCTGTTAACCTCCGTACTATTTGCCCAGTTTCAGAGTCCTTCTTGTTTTTATTAAATGCAAAGCTTAGACTCTTCATATTGAAAGTCTCTAGACAGGAGAAAAAAATATGAAACCTTAAAGGCGCTAAAATCAAGAGAAGAAGAAGAAAAAGGCTTTCCACTACCCTCAAATGTTTGTTTTTAACTGTCATAGTTTACAGCCAGTCTCATGGATCTCRGATGCTTGAATCATGATATCTGAAGATGTGAAGATTGCACAGCAAATGTCTACCCTATTTGTAAGTGGCAAGCAACCTCTTACCCAGCCACTTCAGAAATTAGGACTTAGAGAAACCAGTAACAGTGATGAGGCTCACAGTGAAATGGGAATGATCTCTGAAAAGTGAAGAGAAGGAAGAGTATCATAGAAATGAGTGCCAGCACTCAGGAGTTCACTGCACCCRAAGCGCTAGTGTAATAGGGAAAATCCAGCTTTCAGTGCTTTTCAGCCCAAGCTAGGCACCAGGGCATGAGGAAGGCAAGATCAATGCAAGCAACTTACTGGTTGCTCTCCTCCAGAAACCGCGTGGGGGAGGCTGTGGGCACCCAACACAAAAGCCTTCTGAGGAGCTGAGGGGAAGGAGGACTGGTGGGAGGAGGCAATTCACACCCTTCTTAGGAGAAAAAAGGAATAAAAATTCAAGGCAGCTTTGCTCTGTCCTCCTGCTTCTCTCTCCAGTGCTCCACTGCTTTCTCCCTCCTATCGTTTCCATTCATGTGATGGCCTGGCAAAAGACTGAAGATGCCAGAGGAGCAGCCCCATTGGTCCTAGCCATGACCAGCAGCCTGGCACTGTTCGTGATGCTGTCCCTTGCTGTCTCACAGACATTTACACACCAGTACACTTACTTACACACATAAATGTACTCTCAGTGTCCAGAGAAGATTATTTGGACTGAACACTATCATTGCAATTTTCTTACAACCTAGCAGAATTAATTCTGCCAAACAAGGGAGAAATAACTAATGTAATCATCCTACCTAATGCTAGCAAAAATACCTGGGAAGGATTTACGTTTTGAGTGATTAGTACTATATGAATCAGGACAAGAAATATTAATGTTGGGAACTGACCTTTACTCAAATCAGGAGATAACTGTGAGCTTGCAAGTGTGTGTGTGCTTTGCTCAGTTAATGAAACCTCTGTTGAGCAAGAAATAAGGGAGAAAATATGACTTTTAGRGATGATACCCTTGGAAGAATTTTGTGCAAAGAATTTACTATGTTTCACCTGGAAAAATGATGTAACATCTGCTTGATGGTTTGATTTTCTTACTAACTTTTCTGACGATCTGACTTGGAGGCACTCAGCTCTCCTGGCCATTGCCATCAGCTTCAAGGAAGGTGCTCAGTGCCTAGATAAATTAACCATTAACTGTTATTCAGACATAGGGAGAAAGGCTCCCGAAGTAGAGAGCTGTGAAATCAGCAGTCTTTTAACCAAACACTGAGCTTTGAGTTCCTGTACAGTGTTAGTGCCTAGGGGTGACAGCTGGAGCAGTGATTGCAACAATTTCTTTTTTTTCTTTCTTTTGCCTGCAACCTAAATCTTATAAACCAGTAAAGCACAACAGTCTCCCAACAATCCATTTTCTTCTTGAGTCAAAGGAAATATCTTTAACTTTTAGGCTAGCAATATGATGAAATAATGTTTAGCTCATCATAGCATGCTACTTCGTTTCACAGGCATAATTTTCAAGTGCTAATTTGTGTCCAATGTACAGTTCAAATACTCAAAAATCTCACTAGGTTCTTCTCTGTTTTCAGTTTATTTAAGAAAAGTGTCAAAGTGAAAGTTACACAGGGGAAAAAGCTTATCAGCTGGTACTGACTAACCATTAATCATTAGAGAGGATGTTGGATGGGTTAGGTTGCATGGGCTCTACATAAAACAAATGCAGCTCATAATACGGAGAAACCTTGTTTAGGGAGAGGGTGTTGTCAAGGGGAAGGGGAGAAAATGGCTTTGAAGACACACAGAAAAAGAAAAGACAACTATATTAGGGAAAGGTGTTAACACTGAAAAGTGAGAAAGACTAATTTGTTTTTACCCTAGGAAACTTTGGGCTYCCCTCTGGAAAATTAGGCATTTATTTAAGAGTTACTTTCTGCTTCAGTTCACAAAATTATAAGCAACAAGTTAGGCTAAATGTGTGAGCTGTTCTGCACCCTAGAAGGCTCATGCCAATATCAGGAGACATGATTTGCTTAGTACTTGTGGTATTAATGTCACAAGATGCTGAGTTGAAGGCTTTCCTCAGAGGAAGTCATCTGGTTCCTAGGGTTTCTTTCTTTCCAGCTGCCTGTGAGCTCAGCCTGGGGTCTGAAATTCTGCGAGGTTTCTGTCTTTTTTCCTTCAGATAAAGAGCCCCATGACCAGGATGAAGAACAGCAACCAAGAGAGGAAAGAATGCAGCTCACCCACAGCAGGATTGCATCTGAGCAAAWATACTACCACTTCTGTCATTCCACAAGCAAACAGCTGCACCTCTGATTTATATAGGAAGCAAACGCCACTTCTACGCAGACCTGTGCCAGAGCAGAGCCTTTCATCCAGAKGAGAAAGCAGGATGCATAGGCTTTGCAAACCTACAGTTTATTGCCAAACCAGCACAAGGTGGCAGCATTTTAGCATGCTTCTGCTAACCCTGGCCAGGYAATGACTTGGTAGCTCCAAAATCTCCTGGGGACTTCTTTAGGTGTGTGTGTGTGTGCGTTGCAGGGCGGGGAGGAAGAGGGGAAGTCCTAAAGGAGACATGATTTGAGGAGGGCTATAAAAYGCTGACTCTAACTTAATTGAATATATACACTGTGGAGAAGAAGCGGAGAAATGACTAAGTATACTGAACAATTCCACAAAACTAGGCCAAGTAAATTCTTATTTGTTTTAGTTTGCCAACATTGAGAACTCTATGAAGAAAATTGCTCTTTGCAATATACATTTACCACAGGTGCTCCCTGTGAGTTTTGCACTGGCAAACTGAAGCTTCCCTGTGAAAAGTAGGTTGAAGCTGTGAGTACATCGGCTGTGGGATGCCGCATCCCAGTGCAGCGTGACTGGCAAGGACCTGTGATGCACTCGTAATCCTTCTGCTTTGTGCAGGCTGGTCCCAGCTGCATTGGGATTCCCTGTTGTGCAGSGCAAGTGCTTAGAGCCTGAGCCAAACACAGTAATAAACTGCTGGTGAATAACCTAGGCTACCTTTATGCTGAGTCAAAAATGTACGTAAGGGGGGGATATCCAGTGTTGGTTGGAAATAGTAAAAATGGTAAATCCAGCAGCTTTGCTGATAAYCTCTGCCAGTTACTAAAATCTCGTCACTGTTAAAAGTCATGAATTGTTTCCCGTATGAACTTTWCTAATTCCAAATAGTTCCTGATTCTTGGTTTTTGGAATCAGTTCTACTGATTCTTACTACATCTTTCACTACTAGATTGAAAAAATCTTTATGATGATCTGTAAGTACTTTCATGGAGGTGAAATTATTGATTCATTTTTTCTAATTAAATTAAAATGCTGATCACTGCAAATTTGTTAGATAAAGACATTTTGTTTATGCTTTGAGTTACTCTGCAGCTGTTCTCCATCTTGTTTAGATGTTTCTCAGCATCTTGTTAGACAGGTGGCCACCCAGAGTGAATATGTTGTTCTGTTATTGATCTCAGCAGCACCACACAGAGGTAAAATGTCAACTCCTTGCTGCTCCTCATTACTCCCAGCTTTGTACAGTCAAGCAGCTCTGCCYCTACAGAGACATCCGACACCTCAACAGACCTTAACCATGCCAAGTGCAGTGTCTGTGCTGTGTTCATTCACAAGACAAGTAGCATTTCTCTTCCTCAGCTGCATTCGTTACTCTGGGAGCATAAAAAAGCTATGTCTGCTGAGAGGAGCTCTCCAGAGACCTGGCCTGGGAAGGCATCTGAAAATCCAGAGGGATTTGATAGGAAAACAATACAAGAAGGAAAACTAGTTCTACTACTCCCAGTATTTCTGGTATTAAGTTACGCTTCCATAGTAACAGCATTGGCTTTCTTCTCTTTCCCTTTGCTGGCAGAGATTTAGAGAATTATCTCTTACTTCTAAGTCTTTTACATCATATTAGAGATAACAATAAGTTTCTTAATTTAAAGCGAATTCATAGTAGTCCCAGCTGCTTCTGCTATAGCCCAGGTCTTTTCCCTCGGGTGCAATAAGCAGACCCACAAGGGAATGACAGAGCAGCCAGCAGCGTAAGAAAATTGTCAGTTCTGTTCCTGATCTGCTTTTGCAATTGCTCTGTTGGAGAAAATCTTTGCCGTGTGCTCTATCACCCACTYTGAGACCTGCCAAAATTATGTTAGCCCCAGGCTGAGCTGGGGCTAACTGTTCATTTGCCTCACTTACAGGCTCACGGCAATGTTAAAAGTGGGGCAGGTAGGTGGAATTTGCTTATGTGGAATCCGCTTATGTGGAATCCCTCCTTAAACAGAAAGCAAAAGGAAAAGAAAATAAAAAGAGAGATACGATGCACAAGTCAGACACAGGAGGAAGGAGAGAGGGAGTAAAAACCTCCTATCCCAGATTTTCAGGATTTAGCTAGAAWGCAGTGGATGGTAGCGTCGCCCTCTCCCTGGACTGGCCCTGTCTACTCTCTTCGGATCAGGATAGGGGTGGTCTGTGTGTGTCCTCATCGACATAGGATTCAAGCAGGTGCTGAGGAAAGGATCCATGGTTACACCCTCATGCCAGTTCTGTGCCAGTCCCACTTTTGGTGGGAGATGGTCAAATTACTGGTGGCAACCTTGTTCTGTTAATATTAACCAGTTGAAATGCAATAATAGACATAGTAATAACTCTTAAATAYTGCTTCTCGTATTTATTTCATTGCAGCTGATCTGAACCACGAGCACTGTATCACAATTTTATTAGTTTAACACTGGATTCAGAGTAATATATCTCTTTTAGCTCTGGCTGAGGTTTTTGAATCTTATATAACAAGCTGAATTGGCCTCTCTTTCTTCTGGAGATCTTGAAGTACAGGTTTATGAAAAATAGAAAAGCTCAGTTTCTCAAGATCATATCAGAAGTTTCCTGAGAAAGTAACAAATCCCTTTGCAAGTTATTCATTGGTTAGTATCCCAATGCTGATTTATACTGTCATTCCCAAGCAGTCAGTGGAAAAGCTAAAATATTTCTAAAGGTATTTTCTCCCTGAGGAAGGTGTCTGTAATTAAAATTTGTATTACAAGTGATTAGATGCCTCATCTAATAGTAGGCTCCCATTATGCCAAACACCGTACAGCACCTAATAAGGGATGATCTCTGCTTAGAAGTTTTTATGTCCTAAAGGATGACCTGGAGAAAGAGAAGCGAAGTGACTTGTCCAAGATTATACWGAAATTCAACGGTAGAGGACTATTCTGCACATCTCTTGTACCCTGCCTTTCTACCACACTATGTTGTCGTTGGAGAGCTGTTTGGACTTGAGAAACTGTTTGTCCTGTTCTGATACCCCTCTTACTCTCCTAAATCTGTAAGTGATAGTGATAGACCTAGAAACGCAGAGCTCTGTGACTTCCCGGTGACAATGGCAGCAGGAAAACAATGACCAGAAGCAGTTACAGCTCCTACATGCAAGCTTTGCTTCATCTCAGCTCCATTATTTCCATTAAAGATCTCCGGTATAAATTGTATTAATTGACTTTCATTAGTTTTTGTTAGACATACTTGGGCTCTATGGGCATATGGCTGTGAGTAGTTCACTTTGCCCACTTTAATTGTGTTATTGCCTTTACTTTCTTTCACTTTTTTCATTTATCTGTGACCTGTGCTACAATTGTGTTTACATACGATGATTCACCAAGTCCCACATTTCTCCCAGTGTTTCCCTTTTCCTTTGTGAATTGCTTGTCTCAGCTGAAATGGCACTTTGTAGTCACATGCCATTTTCCACTCATATCAAAAAGTTTTCTCCTGACTCTAAACAGCTCAGAATTCAGGTACTATTGTTAAATTTAAATATCTTCCTGGGCAAACTTTGCTCTTTCTCCTATCCTCATCCTCAATATTTGTAAAAAGGTCTGTTTTACTTGTGTGATGCTACACACTTTTAAGCTCTCATTTAAAGCTCTCTTATGCACTCTTTTTTTTTCTATAAGAAAGAAGGATCTTGCTGCTCTGAGATAATCAAATACCATTTATACTACTGACTGATTAACTATCATCTCAGTCTGTATCTGTCTGGTCTTTAGATTTGATTATGAGATATATGTGTGTGTCTAGGAATACCTCATTCCATGAATGTACAGCACCTTGCACAGCTGAGCCTTGGCATATAGCTACACTTTTTGCATCATAATGGTACACAAGAAAAAAAATATAACTGTCTAGAAATTCCTTGCTCTATCTTCTTTTGCAACTTTAGGCCATCATGAAATGACTTCAGGGCCTACATCTTGGGAGAATCAAATGTCATTCCCTCCAAATTTCCATCTTTAGTAGGAACAATTCAGAATACCTTGCCCCATGTGACCTGTAGTTTCATGGTAAGAGCTTTCATAAATAGGTGCTTTCATAAGTAGTCTCCAAYATGCTGGGTAAATAATCTATATTTCTCTATCCAAAACAATCACTGAGTGTGGATGAAAATGCCCTGGCATCAGTGGCATTTCACATTAGTATGTKAGTCAAGCAGTCAGCTCCTGAACATGGTTGACGGTTATGATGAATTCTAGCTGGAAGGAGGTATTCCTCCTGCAGTCACAGTAATTGCCTACRTCTCTGAGAAGGTGGGGGTTTAAGACGCAATCTTTTCTTCAGAATAGCTTGTGGTGTGATATTCCCAAATAAAATTGTTAATAATCTCAAGTTGTCTCACCATACACCCTGAAGCTCAGCATGCGATTTAAAACCTGCTTGTGTAAATATTTGGGCAGTTTGCAATGGAGTTCCTACAATAGACCCTGAATACCTAGCCTGAGGCTATGGACTCAGAAAGGTAGCACGTTGCTGAACAGTTGAGCTGAAACAAAGTATTTTTGAGGCTATTGCCTGTAAGGTGCATAAGTAGTCAAGCCAAAGCAGCAATATAGATCCAGACAAAATACAGAAACATTTCAGCTTCTCAGGAGGGTTAGGTTAGCAGCGCGTTTATGCAGTTCTGCTGGATCAGATGCACTGCTTAGCTCATTCAGAAGTAACTGTGCACGGCGCAGCATTGCAGTGGAGGAATAACCTTAATGTATGCTTGTTTCCACTCTACACCTGTAAGATGGGCTGCCTGTCCTTCCCAGYCTGTTGTAGACAGTGAGGACTGATGACGCTGGAGGAGAGATTTGGAAGAGAGGAATGCTTTCTTTCCTGATGACAATGGAGGCCCTACAAGTACCCTGTCAGGAAACTAACTTGGTGCACACTAAAATTCATCCTCCCTCTGGAGAAATAATATACTTSGAAATGGCATTTGTGTTCACTACTCTCCTAACTTAGAAGGATTTGGAAAGTTGGCTCCTTTCCAGGTTCTGGAAATTAGTTGCACCATCAATTCTTCACACGCTACATAGATCAAATCTGATTAAGTCAGCCTGGGAGTTTGTTGAATCCTTGTAAGTTTTTACGAATACCAGTCACAACAGCAGTTTGGGTGTCAARGCATGTTTGAACATTGACTTCAGCATTTCTATAGTTATACGTTCATGTAAGCGGGTCTGAAACAGGAGACAAAGTCTTCAGTGAGGACCTCTCCCTTATTCACATGAGCACAGATGTGGGAGACGTTGGAGGGAGAAGATGAATATTAGTGAAAGGAAGTTTAAAAGGCAGTTTAAAAGGAAGTTTAATGGCAGATGTCCTTGTGTGTTGCAGCAATAGTGAGCATCTTCATTTTCAAAGGCAGTTTTGGCCCTCTCCAGCTCTGAAACAGAAAATAGAAGGAAGAAGAAGGCAATGAAAAGAAAAAACTCCACAGCTTTCCCACTATTTATTTGCAGAAGAAATRCCATGAGCTGAATTATAGAAGATGATCCAGTTTACWCASCATATTGAAGGTGTGCCAGTGAGTTTTGTCTTCTCATTTGCTGGGATTTTTCAGAAAAACTTTCTCTTTTCWTCCAAGAGTAGGAAGATATGATGCAACGAGCCTTTGTGATACCTGATAATCCCCTGATTCACTGCTGATATTATGTCTTTTTGTTCAATTCCCAATGGTAGATGAATTTGTGCCGATGGTGGGCTACACCATAGAGCATGCACATTAATCTAGCACTGATAGTGAAATTGTTCCCCTTACTAAATATATAAAATGGTCTACATCAAAGAAAATAATTGGGCACTTTTACTTCCAGTGAATTTTCTGATAAAGGAAATCCCAGATAGTAGTCCTGGGCAAAGACATGTTTTCCCTGAAGGTCTCTTTCACCTCCCTGGGTAAACTGTCCTTCCTATCATATATTTTACCTTTCTGTGTAACTGTCCACCTCATGCAAATGGAGATGTCAGTCCTGCTTTGTGATAATTGATTTCACGCTAATGGTGTAGCAGAATAAAGTCCACACCAAGGAGATCTTTAAAGTAACTTCAGTACCTGAGTCTAAGACATATGCCGTAGGAGAAAAAGGAGGAGAGAACAGTACATAACCACTRGCTTTCCTATTCAAATCATGTCACAGTACACTCAAAATCACTAACTGTCCCATGCCAGCTTCTTCCATACAGAGAGTGATTTCACTTATGAGATAAAATACAGAAACATATAGAACTCTTTCTTCTCTCATTTTTAATGCATTCTGTTTTCACAGCAAGAATAGTACAAGTGACAATTCCTGTTAATTRTCTGCATTAAAGCAAAACTAAACTACCTGATTTATTTCTACAGTTTACTAAAATTCCTGTGACTAATAGCTTTGCTTTCACAAAGATCAGTTAGGGAGTGATAATTGAAAAGCAGTAACATTTTATGGATCCTTGCCAGAAGGAATCTATACGGTAACAGTAGAGTAAATTTTTTCTTAGGATATTGCTCCTTCATACTCTMATTTTCCTAATCAAAGCACAGTGTACATTAAACACTGTGGAATTTGCTTCGTAAAAAAGATACAGCATTTTGTAAAACTCCATCACAGAAACATTTTTGATCTTCCCTTTCAACATAAACAGCTTGAATGCAGCAGGAAATCTGCGGCAGTCTGTTTCTTGTTTAAAAATGTATGAAGAGTTTGATTAATAGTTTCATCTACTGGAGAAGCTAAAAAGAGGATTTTCCTGGGATTGTAGCAAGTACAGAAGATCACTGGAATTCTTCAGGAGAGGTCTCAGTTGCTGCACATGTATTTTCTTAGTCAAAAGATAACTGCAATTACTGACATTGAAGAAAATTATGTTGCAGCCCTGTTTTATTTTAGAGAATAGAGAGATTAATTTTACTCTTGCTATCTCGTGGTTTCAGACTATCCAGGGGCTTTCTAATGGCTTCAATGGGCATTCCTAGATTGTCCCTTTGAGAYATTTTTCAAGATACAGCTTATTTTTCTGAACAGACAGTGAGTCTGGAAGCAAATCCCAACTGTGAGACTCCAGGGCATTATCTGGATGGGAAGCGTCCCTGAGTGCCTGAGTTGATGCAGGGTTGATATCTAGTGGTGATGCCACGAGATACATGTGGACCAGCCTTGGGCTGCCAGCAGCAGCTCAGGGAGTCCGCTCCCTGCGGAAAGAGGTGTTGGATGCAGGAACAAGCTGTGCTCCCAGCTCTTCTTGACATCATTTTGTGACAGCTGCATCCACAGACCTTTTCGTTGTATGTGTTCTCAAGAGGTAAGACTTCCCCATCTGTTCCAGCCTATGACTGGGCGAGGGTTGCCCCAGTGTGGGCTGGATTCATAACTTCCCTAATGTCTGGGCAGAGACTGCAGTCCTGGCTCTGCCCCCTGCCCGTACAKATACTGGCCATATACACTAGTGCTAGCTTATTGCTGGCATAAACCAGCAAGAAATCATCACGAAAAAYGCTCACTTTGGTTTGTCTAAGGGGATGTGAAGGTACTGTAACCAGCACACCATGAACTGCTGAAAAGCCTGAGGCTCTCCCTCAGGGGGAATATGCAACACTGGCTGACCGAAAACTGCCACAAGTCAAAAAAGGTGCTCTCYTTACTTAAACTCTGCCAGATCGAAAGACATCCAGACTTAGAGTCAACTACGAAACAGCAAGAACTGGGCAGGTCTCACCRTTATAGGAGGAAAATTAGTCACTCAGATACAATGATGAAGACCAGACTGATATCCRCACTAGCTTCTTCTGTAATTAAGTAATTGCATTTCATCTTAATCAAACATGTGATGGATACATTGCACTGTGAATGCATTTCATTTAATTCCTGTCTTAAGTAGATCATCCAAGTATATCATCATGTCTTATCTGAAAAAATGGTCTTTGCCCAGATTTTACTCATATCCCTACTTCCTCTTATTTCTGGTGAAAGAAATGCGTATATGGGATTTAAGTCTCTAAGTCTCTATGCAAAAATAGATGAGAATTCTCAGAGCTATAAGAGAATACAAGGGCTAAAATTGCTAACTCAAATATTTTGAGTACAAATATTAACTATTATTCTCCAGTGAATCCTCTCATTTTGTTAGCTCAAGAAAACAGATGTATAAACAGATACAGTATCCAGATAAYCCTTTTATTAGGGAGTAAAAAATATTTTACTTTCTATTTCAGACTTTTTCTGTCACATTATTACAACTTGTGCCCTCAAAGAACCTTATCTGACATCCCTGAATCCAACCCCACAATATATATTTTGCATAGGATTTAACTAATTTGCTAACAGTTAATCAACTTGACTTAAAATCAGAAACACTTGGCACGTCTAGCTGTTATATATTTGTTCGGAATCCTTTGACATATGCAGGTAACTGAACTTTAAAAAGAGGCTTGGGGAGTTAAACATTTGTCAAGCTTTTTCATTTTCTGTGTTTCACACACACACACACACACACACACACACACAATGCATGTTCTTACTGCTTCTCTTTACTTCATTTTATATATCCTATTCTCTTATTTCATGATTACTGGTAGTCTCATTGAAGATCTGTAACTGTAGGCTGTAAAACTGACAGAATCAGTCAACACATTTCCTGGCACGACTTGTGTCCAAAACCCTCTTTTGGAGAGCAGAAGCCTTTACATCAGCACTCTGAAACAAAAATTGTGGCATCTTCAGGAGTTACCCATATGAAGAAACATACAGCTGAACGACCTCATTAGCAAATTGGGAAGTGACTGAGCCATAAGCACAGCCTGCCTCCAGGTTTCTGTTACACTCAGAGCCTGTGGATGCAGCACGTATTCCCCARGTATCAGCCAACATTTTGTAGGAAAAAGGATGTGTGGGATGAACTTGCTACATCTGTATCAGACCTACTGCACGTGGGATACACTGTCTGTATACCGCATTGCTCACGGGGTGCTAAGGTATTAGAGCCCTTCATAGGCACCCAGAATCTACCTCTCAATTTTCTCTTAATAAAAATAAAGGATTTACTTTGCTGTCTTTAGCAAATATATCCTCCTGTATACTAAGCAGGGACTGCTGCTCTGGAAGAGACAGAACTTTAGATATATAATTTATGAAGTGCTTTTGGCACAGGGATTATAAATATTTAGTGCTTTAGGTGCACGCTGTATTTTATGTGACTTGCATTCACATGAGGCAGAGCAGTCCAGCCTTTTGACTTCAGGAGCTGCAAGACTCAGACTCTTCTGGGCTGAGCWACTGTTAGAAAGTTTTTATGCAAGATACATCACTTTCTTGGCTTGACTCCCTAAYCTATGAAGCATTTAATTTATCATCTTTTTATTAAACACTTTGACCCATGAATGAGAAGTACTRACCAGTAGATATCATCATCTCTATGGGATAAATAATCAAGRATTGCAAAGTACTCTTGTGTGTCATTTTATTTTTCTGCTATCTTCTGTAGAGATGAATCTGTTCAATAGAGCTAATTATGCACCCCCTCCAATGGCAGCTTCTTCATTATATCTTGTTGGCCTGATGTGGGTGAGCTAAGAAGCCCMAGCATTGACCTGAAACACTCTGATCAACAAGCACATTAAGACTATTGCAGCAAACATGACAACAGCCACTGCTGCAGGACAAAGACCTAGAAACTAGTTTTCTAAAGATAAAATGCTTTCAAACCACTCCTTTATACTGCAGGTTTGAATGGCTTGAGCAACATCATAGTCTGCAGCAAATGCGAGTGCACCGATAGGTATCAAGATACCTTGCTACTAAAACAGCCTGCATCTTCCYTCCCCACATCAGCACGTGGCATCGCAGAAAGGGGTCAGATGGTGACTTTCTAACAGTGATTTTTAAGATGACCAGCTGATCTAAAAGAAAAGCAAACACAGCACGGGGRATCCAATGGAAGAGCRACCAAAGCTTTCCAGAGCCTTCCTGCCACCAGCCTTCTGCATATCAGTTTGAACCTTTCACACTTCTACTGCCCCAAAAGCCCAGCAAATGTGTTAGTTACAATTTTATGCAACTTACACAAGGATCATCCAAGTGCTATACATGCCGGAATTGTATACACAGTGATAGGYCTGTGAATAACTTATCACGCCCAGTGGAAAAGAGTGGCATCTGGTAACAATGTTAAGTAAAAAATAAACMGTTTGTTGACAAAATGTGAACATACACTACGCAGTGTCTCACGGTCTTAAGGGAACTCAGCCTTCAGGAGGAAGYCACTGACAGCTTTCAAGCTAAGAATGTCAAGGCTGTGCTGTTGTTCTTTAGACAAAAAGCACGTGTAACATTACATTCATAATTCACACTACTGGAACAACAGCATCCTGCCTTCACTGTCAGTGCAGGTAAATAAAGATGCTTGACAACTTGTTTTGCACAATATTGTATTTGGACAGTTGGGATGCTCAAAACTTACTACTCTAGTGAGAGGCCTGAGTGATTTATTTCTGCGGTTGCCTCTTTATAAAGAGACATCAAAAGCAAGATGCTTTTCTGAAAATGAACAAAATTTTTATTTTCCTTTGTGGTACTTTATTGAAATTTTCTTTTCAAAAAGTTTATCACTCCCAGGAAATATTGTGCTGGTTCTCCTGTGCCTGGCAAGGTAGGTGTCTCACGAAGGGCATCAAGACTGATACTTCAGTGCAGCAGTTCATTTATAAGTCACTCTCTGAAATGTTAACGTGGGAGCTCTTGAGCTGAATCATTCCCCAGCACTATCCTGAAACTTTCTTCGTTAAGACCATCTTCTTTGTTCGTCACAGTAAGGTGGTGTAGCCATAGTGATGTTCAAGCATATAGTCACTTATTTCCTTCTCAAATGTGAATATCRATGGACAGTACTGATCAGCCGTAGTGTAAGGTGAGAAAGGAAATACTTCTGATTTACTGCATGAGTTTTAYGTCTAAGATATCAGCTGTAGGTATCGTCTCACATCTTGGAATTCAATTCACTTCTAATTAACCTAGTGGAGGACTGAAATCAAAGGCTCAAACCTTGAGGAGGATCCTCGCAATAGAAAATAGTAATGATCTGATCAGGGTTTCTTCTCAGATGATTTTGGCATTTATTTTTCCTACAAGTAATCTGTAYGCTTTTCTAGGGAATTTAGTTTTCAAAGCCATGTTCAACTGCTTTTTTAGATTCTGATCCAGCTCCTRTAAAAGCTAAATAAAAAACTTGTAATTAGAGTAATGTTTTAGGGTTTGTTAAATATTGACTCTGAAATGCATAAACTTCATTGCAGAGACTTAGTATTAACTAATAATAATGCTAATGTCCTTTAGCTTGGAAGTTACATTTTCTTTAACACTTACAATTTCTTTGAAATAATGTCTAAAAATTCTRCTTATCTGCACAATTGTTTTGCATAAATGTCATTTGTAATAACTAAACTGTGAATTATTCATATACTTTCTCTATAATAATTCTTTATAGATTACTTTGATAATCTATACTATCAAAATACAGTAAGTTTGAGTGATGATATTCCATCATACAAGAACAATGTATAAGTATTTCATTCATGTGATTATTCTAATAATAACACACATCGGGGAAAGGGGGAGATATATAGTGGAGGACCGAGAAGTATTAACATGCACTTTGTACAAACTTTTGTTTGTAAATGCATTTGAAAAATAAATAGAAAGTTAAATGTGAAATGAGCAAAATGAGATAGTATAGAAAACGTTCCATATGGATTTTATAAGGCGTGGGGTCTATATAGCTAATTCTGACCCATTTTGGATAGTTCCAGTAACCTAAAGAAAAACATCTTAAATGTTTGCAAGAATCTGTTCTTGGAATGAACTTTACAGTAGSTATTTCTTTCCACATCTTTTGTTCTTAAAATGGCTTTCCTGCAGTACGTGAATTTGGACCAATCTGTCCTCACAAGGATTCTAAATTAGCTATGTGTCCATAGACATTTATCCTTTGTTCCTCCATATTTTCCCTTCTTGTTGTTGCCTCTGACTGCACTGGATATTTGGAGGACTTAGCGCTTCTTTGCTGAGAGCAGCAACACGGCATTATCAAAGGGAACAGCCGAGGAGTATGTTAAATATTACGAACAGAATCACAGAAAAGAAAGAAGGCGGAAAAGACTTTACCTCAACCTTCCCCTAATATTCCTCTTCACTTGGAAAGTATAATAACTGTCAACTTTCCCTGATCCAGTGGGAAGCTTTTCCAAATCTTTTATTGTGGCTGTTTTACAAGATATCTGTTGAACAGATGATGTCATTGACACTTGTCATCTTACAAGACTACAAAGAATATGGAATTTTTATGCTTAAAAGTGACYGACAGCATCTGACCTTGGTGTGGAGCTAGGCTGATGTCGTAAATTTACCGTAACAAGATTTCCCTGGGTTTCTAAGAGATATGTTTGGTAATTAGTACCTCCTAAGCTCAGTGCCTCCATTAATAAATCTTATGCTGAGCAGGAAGAGGTTGAATTTTCTGATGTGAGCATGCTGTTAAATTTATATCTCCAAAAAGCAAGATTATTCTATTCCCTCTCAGGGAGTTAAATCGTATTCTGACATATTCTGATTTTGCTAAGCTTTGTGTGACAACTCTCTTTGGATTGCCAGAGGCCGGGTTAAATTCCACTGGGTCAAAACCTCTGTGTTATCATGGAAATATATTATTCTCTGTCACTTAAATCCACGTGTGAAGTGCTTTTGAGATATTATAAGCATTTATACTCTTAATAGTGATTTTATTTGAAATCTGGTCTATTTTCAGTCATCACCTGACAATAAATTATGTGCGAACACACAGACAGCAGCTGCTTGTGGTACCTAAGCTCTAGATATTTGCAAGAAATTTCTAAAGTGAAACAGTTAATTCTGCCCTCTCACTCCAGGTAGCCTCTATGGCTCTACAATCATCTTGTTACCATTGATTACGGCATCAACAACACGGCAATTTGCAGGAGATAAATGGCTCCTAAAAAGAGCTTCCTTCTGCTCCCTCTTCAGAAGTACCTGGAAATCCTGCGGTGGCGATTGCGTCCTCTGCTCCAGCACGAGGACGGCTGCCTTCCTCGCTTGCCCGTTTCCTGTACGTGGTTTCCCCACTCTCCTTAGGTCACTATACTGGTCAGTGATGTACCTGTACGTAACACCACGTGTTTGCATTGCTCTGGAAACCACACTTGGCTGGAGAGTAACTTCAAGCCTTCTGTGGGAAGTGGGAACTTTTCAGGGATGTTTTTGGCTTTCATACTTTCTTCTTTTTTTCCTGCATGCTGTTCATCAGTCTTTTATTGAAAGATATACCTCCTCACTTATTTTTTTACTTGTAGAGAATTTACATTTTTTAACCTACTTGCTGTTTTTTGATATCATACCCTTTGTCTATTTAGAAAGTTGCCACATAAATATCCTTTTATTTATTCATACCAAAGTAGCCACATAAAAATAGGGAGAATCAGGGTAAATGTAAGCATAATCTACAYGGGGCAAGGAGTTTGCAGGACATAGTGGGCCTGAGGCTGCTGTATACAAAGTAGGATATGTGTGACACCACATAGCATTAATGCACACAGAGTCGGGAAGTTTTGCTCAGTCACCTTAACTCTACTTCTTACACATCATCCATGGCCCCTCTTCAACATACTTGTTCTGTGCAAAGACATAAAAAAAACAGATAAATTAAATTGTCTCAGTACAAGGGAAAGGTTCTTCATTTCCTCCAGTTAGTGTACTTCAGTCTTATCTACCTCGCACAACACAGTGTCATATGGAAGTAAAATTCAAGTATGAGGGGTTTCAGGAGGATTTGAAAGGTGTATTTGATCTGTTTTGGTCTCTTAGACACAGGGCTGCTTATTTTTTTTGTTCCTGAAGCCAGAAGTATACAATTTTTTATATATATTAAATGTATTTATTTAATAATTTCCAGTTTAAAAGTCAAAATATTTTCCTTTTGCATGTGTGCCAAAAAGCTAGAAACCAACCAGGGGAAAAGGAGATGTTTTAATCTTAACAAAACAACATTCAAATGTTTTYCATCAGCCTCCTGTAAAAAGCTACTTCATTTAATCAAAATTTGCCAACAAAACTTTTCCGTTCAAAAACATTTGACCACCTCTACCTGCTATAAAATACTGAAAAGGAACTGTATAACCAAGTGGAATTTCACGTAAAAACAGGAGAGGCTGAAAGTCTTTTTCTGACAATGTTAAAACAGCCTTGATCTGTCTAAAAATCTTTTTGACAATTTTCTGGTTTAAYCTGAGAGAGTCCTATGTTAGATTTTATCTCGCTGGCTGCAGCGGACTTGATCACAGAACGAAACTATCCTTTCCAAGATGAGTGATCAYGACTTGATTATACTTGTCATTTGTAAGCAGAATGAACCCCCAGCAAGGAATGATTGTACTTGAAAAGACTCATCTTCACCGAATGGAAAATGATTATAAGCTAAATCCGTTGTGAGGGAGAATTTTAATAGCAGAACAAAAAGAGTGATGACAGACAGGAGTCAAGTTAAAAATGCTTTGGTAAATGTGTAAAATCTCACACTGGGMGAAGACTACAGCACTAATAATTCAACCTCATTTAGGAGGAGAGTAGAAATAGTAAAGTCTAAAAAGCACATTGGATAYTGAGAATAATCAATAGAAATTGTATGGAATTTATATGGAAATTGAAAGAAACAGACATAGAAATAAAAAAGTACTAAGTGTTGACTACAGAATATATATGTATAATATATATAATATATGTAATATAATATGCATTATGTAATACATATTATATTACATATGTATTATGTAATAGATATTATATTACATACAATATATTATATATGATTATATATGGTATAATATGTATATTAATATATTTTATATATATATAAAAAGAAGATATATATGAGCTAAAAACAGAAGAAAACCTAGTTCGGGTCAGTTATTAGACAGAAATGACAGAAGGTCGATAATGCAGAAAAGGTTGTGTTCAATTAGGTGATACGACCCACTCCATCAATGACCGAGGATATAAAACAGAAGGCAATAGTGTTAAACATTTTAACTTGTCAGAATAGAATGTATTTAAGAATCTTAAAAGAATATGCTGAGGAAGTGTGTGAATGTTAATGCTGAGTTTTAATAATTATGGTTAACAGGACTTTTTGGCTATTTGAAAAAAAAATACTGTTAACATTTTTAAAGTATTATCAGTTTATCATATTGATACAATCCCAGACAAAAAAATGAACTGCTGATAGGTCATTCTGTTAATACAGAATTAAAGAGGGGAACAAATCAAATTAGCTTTGATTTAAGGGGAAAATCTGTCAAACTAGATTGCTGAGGGGTATTCTGAGATCATAAAGCTTAGCTGAGAATGGCATTGTTGTTAATTTAATAAGTATCTTYTTAATGCCTTTGGAAAAGGTTTTGGCTTTGTTTTGAGTGCTCTTTCCACTGAAACAAAACAATACAAAATCAGCGTTGCATAGATTAGAAGAACTTGGAACTAGTTAACTGAACAGGTGTCAAAGTGATTGGGAACAGTTAATCGCCATCATTGAATATATGTGTTTCCAATAAGGACCCTCAGGGATCATTTGTGTTGAACCATTTGCCAGTGACCTTGAAGAAAGTGTAAAACGTGAAAAAGAAATGGCTAGAAGTTGAAGCCAGAGCATTCATACTGATTCTGCTGGCCTTAGGATRTGAACTCACATCTAAGCTTTAATGAGCCAAACCAGAATCATACACTGATTTAGTAAAGCATTGAAGACCTACGTAATAAGCAATATATGCTAATTTTAATCAATTTATCCTGGTTTAAATCATATAAAGAAGCAAGATTATATGACATTTTTAGTTTGATTAAATTGATCAAATTTTTGTTATTTCGTGTAAATTCAGTGTTAGATCAGCTTTTATCTAGCTCTCCTGCTTGTGTGTTCTCATCACAGTGTCTACTAAACAGCTACTGTTRTGTTGAACTTATCATTTATGTATACCATAAATGAGCATGAATTTGCAYAGATGCTTGCACTTTATAGTGATGATTCTCCTTTCTGAGAAACATTTAATGGTGGATAAATTTTAGAGAACCGAATAAAGTTGACCACATGCCTCCACCCCAAGAGTAGTTCAAGCTGATTGAAAGTTGAAAAGTCTCAAACTTCAAGTTCATTGTCCTGAATCTAATCACATATTTATGCAAAGGCAAAGGAAATTAAAAAAAAAGACCTACGTCATACTAGATTTCTGATAGTCATGCTAAAAATATACTGAATAGGATGTGAATGAAGATTGTTACACTTTCCTTTGTTTGCACTGGGCAGGATTCTTCTTCTATTTAATTAGAAACACCTAATAATGTCATTATGGTTCATGGAAACTAACAAAAGTTAAAAAAATATTAAAATAACATGTTAATTCCTGTTTTGTCATGAAAAGAAGACAGTCAGCAGTGAATCTGCTGGGAAAAATCYAGGTGACTTTATATTATCTCTTAAATCTATCTGCTTCCTTCCTGTTGTCATCTCTTTTATGTTTTAGCCTTTAGCCTACAGCCATCCACGGGGTGTAGGGTGATGCTGTTAGAGAGCTCAGCAGTAACTGATCACACCTTCTGTGAGGGCATTTTCTGTGAAATATCAATTCGTTCCACCAACAAAATGATTCATTTGTTGCTGTGCCCTGTTTTATCTTGTTTTATCTTTCTCCATTGCCATTTCTTTTCTGATGAGCTAGTTTAGTCACTGAGGTTTTTTAGAAAGTCACTGACTCAGTAAAATGCTCAGCACTGGTAAACATGCATATACTGGGATGTTTGCATCAAGATGGTATATCTTCAGAAGCAATTTGATGTATTTACTCTTTCTGTTTGAGGATGACAGCTTGGTTAGTCATTGTTATGCTTCTGGGAARTGCAGTATGTCTTCTTCTAGTGACAACAGTTTATTCAGATGTACTGCAGACATATTTATTCAGAAGATATCTATAATTCCATGTGAGGCAGGTCAGTTTTTGGATAAATAGGCCAGTCATAAAAGTAAACAGGTGGGATTTTCTTTTTTTTCACATTTACTGTCAGCAATAACAAATTTGCAACAACAGTATTTGTGCTGTGCCATGCAAGATACTTATCTGAAACGTTTTAACATTGAGTGCTGTTATCATCCCCTGTCTTCCTATGCTTCATTAAAAAGTACGCTGTAAAAGCCCTGGCCCAGATCCAGGGCAGTTCAAACCTAGCTTTGAAAGTGCCTCACGTGGAGCTCCTAGTATCAGGAAGAGAAGAGGACTCAGTGGGTCCTTCTAAATTAAGTTTCCCGTAGCCCTTTCGAGTGGAAAGAGGTTGGTACTTGCAAAGGACTACTCAGGAAGCGCAGTCTACAGAAAGGGTCTTTCTCTAGTGCGTTGCAAACTATTCCATCWGTATGGGAAAACATAACTAATAGATGTAACGCTGTGTTCATAGCACACTAGATGTCTGATCACCGGTATTTTGAAGATACTTCTCTTTGGTTTATATGATCTTAAAAAAAGAAAAAATAAAAACAACAGCAGATAATACGGTCACTACGGTTTTGSAGGCCAACCATTTCTGTCAGCTTTGAATGGGGTGGTGTGAAACTGAAAGCAGAGAGGGCTCCTGCCGTGACCAGAGGGCTGACCTAACAATTAATCTATCAACCGAAATTTAGRCCTTCCAAAAAGCACCTTCACTAAGAGGTCTGACACTGAACCAGAGATCTGAGAGACAGGAGACAAATCAGCAATTACATTTTCTTTAATAGACCTGGGATAAGGTGCTTTTGTGACTGGCATGATGTTTTCACTGGCACACTGACATTTTGCTTACTTYACATGAAAACGTACCACCATCTTCAAAATGATGTAAATCTGACTTCTTCAGATTCCATATTATGTACCAAAATCTTCCTTATTTTATAGGGCACAAATCATAAGTTCCTGGCCCACTATACTCRTTCACTTGGAAAATAATTTATCTAAAGTTCCAGACATACCCACAGGTAAAATATAAAATACAGAAAAATAACCTAAAATAAAAATGAGAAAAGAGGAAGAGGTTAAAGATGAAGTTACAAATGTAAGACTTCTCACAGTAAGCCATTTATTGTCTCTGAAAACTGCAATCATATCCTAAGGTCATTTGTAAATCATACCAGCCCAGAGGGCTCTGTCTAATGCATATCAAATCATTCTGTCTTTTCTTTAACCCTTAGGATAATAATTTCTAGATTAGTTAAAAACAGTGTTGCTGGATATTTTTATGGCTGTTGGTGGTTAGTCAGTAAAATCAAAAATCTCAGMAAGATCTGTGATTTACAGAAGACTGGTCACACTGAGTCAGGCAATGTACTTCCCATGTGTCTCATGTGCCCCAAAGTAAYCATAAATATAGGCTTACAGAAAAGTAAGAGAGTAAGACAAGCTTATTTGCTGCTTCTCCCTAGTACTCTTCCAGCCTCCAACCATTTTCAGTCCATTTTTCCTGTATTTAGTAGTTCTGAAAGGACTTCTCTTCTAGAACCACCTCTGTTCTCACACTCACATCACCTTTTAGCAGCCGTGATGTCCTTCCTGGGAGCTCCACCTGGTTGCGAGGACTGTTCTTCTGAGGGCCATGGCACTAAACTCATACCTCTTCCTGTCCTCCTTCAAACTGGTAATTATTTTCTACAAATGCACACATCCATGCATGGCAACACAGTCTTTAAGCAAACAATGGTTCATTTGGGTTCATTCTGCTCTCATTTATGACTTTAATATATACCTGTATTGCCCACCTTACWTTTTTTTAAGTCAAGGTGTTGTTCGTCAGTTGACAGCGTGACCTCTATAAAGAGGCATCTGATTGTGTATGAGAGTGACCACTGTCATCTGGAAACACTCTGCTCTGCAACACTAAATGCACATTTTCCACAAAGGGAATTTTTAAAGCTTTTTCCAACATTTAACAAAAGAAACGCTACAACACTGCCTGGGAAATCAGTGAAAAATTCAACACTAGGCAAATCTGTGGAGAATAGAAGAAATGAAAATGACACAGAGGCCAGGAACCCTAACAGCTTGTCTATGACATAGTTATGTCACATATTTTAAAGAAAGCTATTCCTAAATATAACAGTCAAAGAGAAGACCTTCAAGAGAAAGCCAGTGTATTAATTTTTTTTTCCAGATCCAGTAGGTTGTATCCTTGTCTCAATAAATCCTTCCATGAATGCTGCTGGGCGTTGACTAGATCCTTAATACCATTGTGGGACAAAGTATTTAGKCATCTAAAAGCTGGGTAGGCAATGTGATACAGAAGAATACTCAAGCAGGTTAAGACACTGAGATCCAAAGAGGAACTACACAGGAGCTAAATCCAAGACAAATGTGTTTAGTTCCGGATAAGTCTCACTAGCTGTTTATGTCCAAAATTAGGCTTCTGAAATTTTCAACTGCCACCTGTTTCAGGTGGCGTCTAAATACTTTGTGCATAAAAAGGCAAAGGCAAGGGAAAGGGAAAGGGAATAAGAATCTATCCAAGCTACAAGGCTGATTCTGTAGATGTCCAGCTCTGCCTCAGCACTTGTATCTCACACTACCCCAGCAAGGATTGTCTAATCCCTGAAGTTAATTCTTGAAGTATTCTCAGAGCATGACCAGTGCTTTCTGAGTGCATTATAYATCTCAGCAAATGTCACTGCCAGCACTGTTGCTTATATTCTGAGATGGTAATATCCAGCTCCATCAGGGTTTGAGAGAGCTGGGTTAATTATTCCCCTCTGCTTGAGAACTTTTGAAATTTTGATACCCCTTGCATCCCAGGATASTACCCTAACCCCACACTGCATGTAACTGAGAGTTGGGAGTTCATGAATCTGTGTTATTACTAATCAGAGTGCTTAAGGAAATGTGTCTTGTGACCATTTTTCAGGGTATTCCTATGGGAGAAGAACTGAGGTATGATCTCTGCTCCAAGAACCATTCATGCACTTCATCCTGTGACTGTTTCACATGAAATATATAAACAGACYATGGAAGAAAATCAGAAATCTGCGTCTTTGCGTGTCCCCAGGAAGTATTCTAACCACACAATCATGCTCTCAGGTAAACTCCTCCATAGTTTTCATGCTTTTGAGCACAAAACAACAGGCTTCCTCAGGCTGTGATCCCTGAGGAAGCAGGTGTCTTATCAGAACAGGCAAAAATCTCTGACTGATGATGATGACCTTGATTCTCTTACACCCTAAGAGTTAGCCTATTGCAGATGGCACTAACATTATCCTGAGTATATTAATAATAATAATATWTTTTTTAAAAAAAGTATGATACAGGTTTGAAAGAGTGCAGTGGACACTTACCCAAGAGGAGAGGAGAAGTCTGGACTGTTGTGGCGATGTCTCTCTGCCAGTGTGGTCCTGAGGACAGAGTCAGACTGCAGACACCCCTGTTCTCATTTTTTTCCCCTGACTCTAAACAGTTTTCCTCAGACCCTGCTGCCCCTGGGCAGCTTCCCATGAACTAGGGAAGTACCTCGAAGAAACGCCCTGCACTATGCCAAGAAGCCTTCTTCCAAGCAAGACATTGCAGACAGCTGAAATACCACTTCTGGTACTTTGGGAAGCAGGAGCCCTCTTTCAGGGTCCCAAAGGATACTCTTCTTGCCCAGTTAGGCTTCCAGATGTCCCCAAGCCAGCCACAGGCACAGCTTTCACGTAGCAGGCTGACTTACACTACAATCCCAATCGAACAGCATTTCTCCAAATTGGTACAAACACCAAATTTGGTGGGATTCTTTCCCACATAGGTCACTGCCTTCAATACAGGTCATTTCTGAGGTTATGGCTGGATCWCCAATGAGAGATTAGCATGCTGTRTTACTAAATGTTACYTGTCATTTGTTCTTTCCTTCTTTCYAAGAAATAGAAGTAATTCTAACAACAAAGGGAAAATATGTAGCTGCTCTGGAAAAAAGACATTAAACTTCTGATATATGGATTCGTGGTGGTAGGATCTGCAATTTATAAAGGCAAATATGACATGAAAGTACCCCCATACACAATTAATATGCTGTTAAWGGTCTTAAATCTGTGACCTACAGAAGAGAACTGTTAAGTAGTATGTAACGCACATCACTTACAAAAGAGTTGCCAAAATCTTTTAAAGAAAAAGATAGTTATTTTATTCTCTGTGGGACTCAAAGGCATCATATTTGTAAAATAAACAAGGATAAAATCACAGAAATCACCTGTAKTATTATTAAGCTGATATTGTGTTTCTCTAAAATGCTGTACAGATTTTAGTAAGTAGCATCTGTGGACTTCATGCATATACAGTAGGCAGATGGAAATGATCAACTGTAACATCTCCAAAGGGGCTTTTGTGGTGCTCAGACCAGTGAATCATGAAATGAGAAATGTTTATGCAGCAGACCCCAGAAACTCCRTGCTAAATGAATGAAAACACCATCAAGTGATTCTCAAGGATAACATAAAGCATAAGAAATACATTGTAGTCACTTGACTGACATTTAAAAAAAAATAGCTCCAAAATGAGTTATAGTTTATTCATCCCCAGTTCACAATTTGCAGTGCAAAACTGTGCAATTATTACAGGGGCAATATTAGATATAAATGAAAAGACTGGAATTCTGTTGCTTTTATTATATTTAATACAAACAATGTCAGACAAGTTTTTTGCCATATAGCTCTAAGTTGCAAAAAGATSATAAGCCTATTCTCGTAGAATAGGCTTACAGTGAGTTGTAAACTGAAAACCATCACGTTGCTWTTTTATGAACCAAAACCAGCCTACAAAGTTACACGTTGTTTCCATCTTAAAAATTAGTCCTTTCTGCTCATTTATTTTATATTTAAAACATTACTGATGTTGTACCTTRTATCTAGACATCTCTCCCTAGAAAAATTTCTTCCAACATCTCCAGCTTCCCCCTCTACTCAGAAAACCCCTTGGATAGGTGAACTGATATTTCAACAATCATTGAAAACCTACCTGCTATTTTATCAGCTCACCAAGAGAATAAACGCGAGATCTCAGAATTATTTTCCCTTTCTGTCACTTAGTGGTCACAAACACTTCAATTTGAGTKCATTTATTGAAATGTTATAATCTTATTTCAGTTCTCAAGGCAAAGGTGACCAATTTCCTGATCGCCACGTGCCACTTTGAAATACCAAGTTAAGCTGCCCATCACCAGGTCAGGTACAATTTTAAGCACGTAACACACATGATGAGCCATGGCTAGGCTGACACATGGGTCAGATACATTTTTGACTATCTGTGGGAAGCTCTCACAAGCCACATTGAGCTGATCAGGTTTGTCCACAGCAGTGTGTTCTTGTGACGTTGAGTCAAAATGGGCAGAAACTAGCAAGAGATTGGGATACAAGTGCTCTCTGCATGGCTAGCTTTGATATCTATTGCCTCCTGAGTTAGYGAATTTGCACAAGTCTGGTAGTTAAACTTTGTGCTTGACTGGGACATACTTTACTCTCAGCAGGACTATCCTGAAGAAGTCGGTAGAGCAGCTGGTTCCCAGTGACGGTTTTCCTGCCAAAATAAACTTGCAGCTCTGCAGTCATGAATGTGCCTCTCGGCTAAGCTTGTGCTCATAAGGAGACCTTAAAAGGCAAGCAGGTTCACTCAGCATACTTCGGTGATGGCCATTTAGCAGCAAAAATATATGAAAAAATCACTTGGATGTTTTTAGGCAATATCAAATGAAAAATTTAGTTATCCTTCTTTCTACACATTTGGACACTGTGGGCACATAACCACTGGAGATTGCAACGCATTGCAGTAGACAGAAAGCCAAGGTAAATTTTAAACAATCTAATTAGGAAGGATGGAATAGTCCAACCATGGTTGCAAGGAGTTCATTATAATTAATTTAACYTGTTGAGCAAAAATTTGTAAGGTAGGTATAGAATTTGAATAGCCTAAAGGCCATCCTGAAAACTAGAAACCCATGAAGTGAGTAATAATTTGTAAGGAGGAGAAAAAAAGAAAAAAAAAAAAACACTTTATAAGTTTGATGAGGGAATTTTTCTATTTTGCATTCCTATTTCCTTTTTCTTCCTATACAGTGGCAGAGTTTCTGATGAAAGTCACAATTTCTGATAACACTAAGATGAGAAAGACTATGAACAAATGATTGTTTTCCGCTATCTAAAACATAAAAGTAAAGAATCCCTGCATACATTTTACTTCTAGTGTAATAATTGTTAATGTGTTGTAGTTACTCCCAAGTAAATATCAGAGTGGTATGTTACCTTGTTATGGGCAAAAGGAACATACCTTATATGTAAATTTAGTGTTAATATTGTTCAAATCTTGTCTATCAAATATCAAATTACTACCAAAGAAAAGGAAAAGAATACCATTACAGAAAACATCTCAGTGATAATACAATGGAAATCATTATACACACTTCCCGGTACCCACACCTTTCTCTCTTTCACACTCACGCCCCCCACACAGTCTCTGCGGATCCTAAGGTTGTTGGCTTGGGATGGGGTCGTGACAGTGAGCCATCAGCATCCCAAATCTGTTGCCAGGAGGAGTACGATATTAATGCTGGTGTTTTCTTCCTCCTTGTTCCAGAGTCCATTTGGTGCTACRGGCTTGCTAGCACAATCTGCACTCTTTCTTCACTTGTCTGCAGCTCCACATTATATCTGCACTTACTATAGATGGTGTGTTTTGCGTATGCTAGACAGCTTGTTCTCTTTGTAACCCCCTGAAACCAGTTTTTCCCAGCTCCCAAGTCTGCATTTCATTAGGTTTCAGGAACTGGTGAGCTGCTTACAGCCCTAGGGTCTCCAGTGTCATCCTCTGGACCCCTCTACACAGTATCCTGTGTCCCCACCATCAAGGCCTCTGCTACCACCCCATGGCTGTTCTCCTCCACACTGCATCACTATGCTGCGGTCATAAATATTTCATTCTGCRTAGAATAATTACTTCTTACCAATATCTGTATAAGGATTACGGCTATATCACGCAATTACGCAAAGCTACACAGAACAAATTAGAAAGAGCTACCTGATAATTAGGAAATTGCTTGTTTAGCTAAACCAAAACTTCAGGGAAGTGAAGACAAGTTCAGACAAAGTCAATTCGAGAAAGGAAACTTCAGTCCTGAGGACTTGTAAGCTTAGTACAAGGTCTGTGGTTGTTACTAGCAAAGACATTACTGTTTATCGTGTGCCACTGATCTATTGTTGACTGAGCAGAATAGAAAACCCTGGTTAGGATGTGATGAAAGCTATGTACCAAATATTGAAGAGGACTTAGGAAGTTATTTCACATTTCTGTAACAACCTTATGGAAAAGTATAGATATATGAAAGTTATGCAATGTTATATGCCAACACATGTAAGATAGAATTGTCTTACATGTCCTTCTGTAAACTTCCATAACACTGGAAGCAGACACACCGAGGCCTGAGACTGTCCATCACCCTGTGTATGTGGCTGAGTATGTCAGGTCTCCATTCACAGTGGTATTTAAGAGGTCAAAATATACAAATTTGGCTGGCTGAACATTCCTACACCCTCCGAGAGAACTAAGTCTTGTTGCAAAGCTTACTGCGAATTTACAGAATGGTATTCTGCTTTAAACTACTCTTATTTTATTTTTGCTAATGCTTTAGGTCAAAGTTTATTAAAATATTTTGTGAATGTTACAAACCTTAATTTTCACATTATCCTTCACTCAATGCCCTCAAGTTCCAATTCAACTTGAATTTAATGTTTATTTAATGTTTATTCAAGCAGCTTATAACAATCTGGTCATGTCAATACTTTTTTACAATTTTTTTTTCGCTCCTTGGGATTTTTTGGTTTAATTTCCATTTCCAAAGAAAAGAAATTATCAAATTCCTTGCAAAATTGAAATGATAAGTTTCAATCATAACAGCACAGAAGGAGTAAAACAAGGGCTCCCCAGACGCTTATGGCAATTAACAATGTTCAATTGCACTCTTGSCAAAAAGACATAAACATTCCAGGAAGGAAAATTAAAACCTTGATATGAGAGATTTTCCTCTTGCCAATACTAATCTTTGTATTTTACTTTAATGTTTTCAGCCCACATAAAGAAGCTTTCTTTCTTGTACACGCTCTATAGATAAAAGACATCCACATCATACTCAAATACCCTCCCACAGCTTGAGTATCATGAAAAGAGAAATCTGTCAGATTTTGATAACACTGGAAGGAACTACTGACAAACTTTTGTCTAAGAAGCAAGAACAAAACTTTGTACAAAAACACATGAAATCTGCATGATCTATCTGTTTAGTTACGGAAGCAATCTTCTTCTGTGACTAAGTACTTTCTGTATCTCAAGAAGTTTTAATTCTCCTCTTGCTTTTTTTGTCGCTTTGRGGGAGTAGCCAGGAGTAATCTGTTTCCCTTTTTCCTCTGGACATTTCCAGTAGACAGTTAACGATTATTGCAAGTAATCCACATTTTCAGCGTTTAAAGAATGTTCTCCCAGCAGCCAAGAAAAAWGTAGTCTTCCCATCAGTCATTCCCATCCAACAACTGGGATGGGAACTCGGATGCAACTGGGAGAGGCTCTACTGAAGTCATTGTATTTATACAACTGAGCACTTTCAGCCTCTAAATTATCCTGCTTCCTGAATGTCAAAAAGTTCAGGTTTTACAACAGATCTTGATATCAGATCAGCTCYACTGGACTTGGGAGATGCATGGGAATACGGGAGTTGGTCGTTTATTTTATGAAACTGCCATTGTGTAGGTGTTTTAAAAGAGTCTGAAATAGTCCCTGCTTCTGATTTTTAGCCTTAGCATTTTGGAAGCACAATTTAGGAACACACTGTTCAAGGAGGGGAGTAGATTCAAATTAGCCAGTGCAAATAGCATCTCAGCACCATCTGCAGTAGATCCTGCCTGTTTATTCAGCAATATGGCTCCTGCACTAAGACTGAATGCCCTTGCTTGAGCCCTCCAGAAGATGTAACTCACTCTCTTGCTTATTTGCAACCTAATTAATCATGATAGTCTTGGGGCRCTTGCCAGTCAGTTGATGACTGTGTGAGATTTCTTTTCGCTCTGAATTTACAAAAACAATAAGCTCAGAACTCTGTTGCTTCAGTGCCTCAAGGAGCAATCCACAGAAACAATGAAATCTATTTTCTGTAATCCAGCTGGTTATTCCATTTTGCTTAGAGAAAGGCCTTTTGTGAACACTCACCATTTTCTTTCAATRTAATGTCTATTTTTATTGTTTCACTGTCACTGGAAGTGAGATACCACAAGCTTTTGCGCTGTGTGTTTTTAAGGCTGACCCATTTAATCGCCAAAGAAATGTAGAGTCGTTGCTCCACTTGATATATTCACATAATTCCTATTATGCTAAAGACAGGTATAAGAATGCATATTATTAACCTCTTATTTTTGGGTATCAGCTAATATTCTTAAATGCAAAGGGTTCCATCTCCTAAAATCTCCAAAATATACTTGATCCATCCTCCTATTTGCAAATTCCATTTGTCTTCTTCACACAGTATCATATTCAATACGTTCTTACATTGCTGTTAACAAGAAAAATGAAGCCAAAGTTATTTAAGCTGATACAACAAAAGGTTTTGCTAAAGGCCAATTGCTTCATGAACAAATCCYTTTGTAGTAAAAAAAAACAAAAAACAAAAAAAGTCAACAGTTTACATCAAGCTCCTTGTATTATTATACTTGGAATCTGTCAACCTACGTTTTTGTAAAAACATCTTTGAAAATCTTCTTTCTGTCACAGTGTTCTAAAGAGAGATGCATTAATAATAAAACCTTATTTGATTAAATAATTAAGTCATTGTCAACCATAATTAAACACTAGCTCTTAAGAGAACTCCAGCTATTTCTGCTTAGATTTCTCAGGCTGCACAAACTATTTTTCCTTCTGTAAAGTACAGACACTATTAATCTGATTTAGTCTTGTGGTTTGTTTACTTTGTTTCTTATAAACTGARTATTCATAGTCACTGGAGCTGAGACTCATAAATGCCAAGGCCCTATTTGATACCTACCTTCACAATATTTTTTCTTGTGCAAGTTTTACAGTGAGTTCCCATGAGATTCTGAGCTCAATTAAAGGTGAAAAGTTGGAGCAATATTTTGTTTATGCTAACAAAAAAAATAGTTCAATCCATGGATCCCATATAAAAGAGCAGGAAAATGCTGAGATCTATATTTAAATTCAGCTARGGAGAAAAGGACATTTAAAACAAAATTTAGTTTAAAATAAGTCCTGAATATAAAATCAGGGAGTGGCTGTAACTTATCTGTACAGTTCCAGATTTTCTGTGCATTTCTAATACATTTCTAATACACTTCTAACATTTCTGATATTCAGTGACAAACCAGAGTGGTAGAAGTAACCCCACAAACACAGAAGCAGGAGCCATTCAACGTGGCAATCCCAGCYTAGGCAAACAGGCACCCCAACTCTGCCTATGCCCCCACTAAAGAGATTTGAAAAGTTGGAAATAGTCAGGGCTGTCAGAGCTGCGTTAGGGAGACCGTWAGCTTTTTGTGCAGCACTTCAGGATAAAGTGCTTATCCAGAGATCGGGAGGAGAGCTCAGATTTTCCATAGGAGTTTTGCTACTTGCAAAGGGTTATCATGGATGAGGACACCTTGCCAGGGAAGCCCAGCAGCTGCAAAGCTGATTGAGCAACGGACATGGGACCGGTTGATAACAGGAATCATGGTTCTTGCCATGGGGATTCAACACTTGGCTGAGCCAGGGCAGAATGAAGTTTCCACACTCAGCCRTGTATGTGGATTGTGTAGGCACCAGATCATCAGTGGGCAAGGACAGAAACTAGAACTTTAGGCCATCTCTCCTCATACTCTGAGTCTTTGTGCCTGTATGAAATGCTTAAATTAGACTCTTTTCAGCTTTAATTAAACTTCCCTTTCAAGTCTGCTTTCAGATTATATGTGTCAGACATCATAGATGTAAATCTGAAAAAGAATAAGGAAGACTCTAATGTTGCATTTACCATTTGAAAAAGGCCATTTTTTTCCCATGCTAATACATAATAATATAAGATTATAATAGCTTAGAATATAATCTCTGAAGAAACTGAATATCACCTCCAAAATGAAAACAAAGCCCTATTAAATCTAACTTTGGAAATGACATTACTCCAAAATGACACTACTACCAGTCATTGGTCATGGAGAAAAAATATGGCTATGAGCAAAAATGATCTTTTAATTGATGAAGGTTGCACAGCCTACATAACCTATCCCACATCCTTCAAGGTGAACATAATGTATTCATTCCACCTCTGCTTCCTGCTCATATATCCCAACAACAATGACCATCACATGATAAAAAGCATGTTTATGTTGTTTGTTTAGATAGATTTTGTGTCTCAAAGGAGGATTTGCAAGACTGTACATCTTCAAAGTGATATGATGTTACCCATGTGATTGCATGGCCTTTCATTAAAAAAATGGCACAGTAATGGCTTACTTTATCAGATTTCTTGTGCTCAGCCTTCTATATAAAAGAACAAGTGAATGTAAGAAAGTTGAAAGGAAACCTTATTACGCAAACTGTTTATTTCTGTGCAGCATTGGTGTGATAAGCTATTTTGAGAACCTCTTTCCATCAGTTATGGGAAAAGCCAAATGGGATAACATGAATAGCTTCATGGATTATACCCAAGATAAAAAGAAGCACATAGAGGCTCTCTATGGCCTCTATCTGATTGTATTTTATCAGCTTGAACAGCAAGGAGATTTTGCTACTCCTTGTAAAGGGACCTTGACTAGTGATAAAGAAGGTGGCAGACCAATTCAGAATTTAGAAAAGGGACTATTTTTTTATGACATGATTCTTTCAGTAAAAAACTACAACTAATGCTAGAACAAACTGTTGTTATGGTACATCTTGTTTGAAAAACAAGAATCCTTGCTATTCTCAATGTCACAGGAAATACTGGCTCATCCTTTAGTGCGACCACTGTGGAATATAAAGTAGGCAAGCGGACGTAAGCAGAATTCTGTAGTTGGGTACAGATAATGATGCACGGGAAGGGATGCCAAAACGCTGATCCTTCAACTATGAAACCTCTGTTTTGTTGGTTGTATGAGTGCTAAAATTATGATGAATCTTGACTTAGTCCCAGGATGTGGAGCAAGAACAGGTTCAAAGTGGGATTTCAAACTTTCCTGTAGCTAAAAAGGTGCACATTGCAAAGCTGCACATTCCTTTTACTGCATTTTATCCCAACTGCCTTGTGAGTCCTTAGCCTGGAGCAAGGAGCTGCCCTATGGCCAGGCAGAGACGTCTGTCAATGTTCAGGAACAATCAGGTGATGTTCTTCAGAGAGGTGCTGTTGTGAGCTAAACTGCAAATAAAAGAAATGATCATGCTAAGAAGACCAGATGAATTCCATATGCTATTTCTTCACCTTCTCTCATAAACTTAATAAATGGTGGTGGTTTTTACTTAGCTTCCAGGAGCATTATACTGTTCAGGTTGCTGAACTGTTGTCTTCAGTGTGTAGCAAAGGAGTTTAAAGTCTTGCATGCTTAAGTTTTCAGTCAGACACAGGGTAAATCACCTGCATTAATCTCAGAACAACAGTATGAAGAGTATACGAATATTCTCTAAGAATAAGAAATAGTCATCAAAGAGACCAGAAGAAGGGAGGACAAATTTCCATGAGCTAAAGTGATTGGTTGGACTTCCAAGAAAATTTTATTCTAACAGTAAGTTTTCACAGTAGTCATTCCTCCAATTCGAACATGAACAGTCATCCAGCCACTAAGAAAGAAGAGTAGAAATAATTATTTAAATTGCTGAATATTTGACTCTAATCATGCACATGTGGCTAGGATTGGAGTTTTACTGAGCTGCTCTTGTAGACACTAATGCTGCACTAAAGTATTCACCTTTGTGAAAGAAAACTAGCACTTTAATTCCTATTTGCTGGCTTGGGAGTTCTTTTGTTTATATTGATTGAATTGGATCAGCAAGATAAGATTTCATCAAGAACCACTGCAGAACATTTATATTTTGGAAGTGATCATCCATTGACTTCATTCCTCTTTGCTTCCCCTTTCCTCTCTCATTCCTTATAAATGTTGACTGATATTCCATCTGTTTTGCTAAAATGAAATGGTGTCTGGATTAGGTTGTCAAGTTGTATATTACTCTCCTCTGTTTTCATTTTATCTGAATATATCTACACATGTCMTTTGACTGAAGGAAGAATTGCCATTCTCTCACAGAGCGTGGAAGAAAATACATTGCGTTCTCTCATGTTATATTGTCCTTACCCTCCATTTTCATCCRTTTTTTCTTCTTTTTCTGCAAGGATATGCACAAAACGTCCATGAGTAGTCCCAGGGGGGCATGTCCAGCACAACCAGTGCTCAGGAGCCAGAGAAAGACCACGAGGATGCAGAGGCAGAGCCAAGGCAAAAGTCTCTCAGGAAGCCAAAGGTCTTTGTTCAAGTCCCAACCGCAGTCCAGGGTAATGGTTCAGTGTTGCTGGACAAACACCCTGCTGGCTTACGTGTTCTTCACAGAAGGGTGTGCTGATGYCAGAGTTTGCAATGAACCGAGCATGGATGGAGCCTTTTCACCGAGCTGGCGAGGGCCAAAACCTCCATTAGGTCGTCAAGACAACAGTCTTCACATCTCCACCACTTGCTTCTTAGTTCAGACATTCCATCACTTTTGCAACAGCTACGTGATGTAGAAAATAAATGCTGTTTCCTGACCAGAGGGGTCAATGGGACCTCTGCCAATGTTATATACTATTCTGTAATAGAATTTGAGACAAAGCTGACTGAGAAGAATTTCCCATTAATTCGTAGCATCTTGCAAAGAAATTGGTGAAATCAACTGAGTTTTGCTAGCAATAGTGATTCCTATATGTGTGATTTTCTTTTTAATAAGCAGTATAGTCAGATCCTTGCTATTTCAAATGTTTAGGTATTGAGGGGAAACAGGAATAATTACTTCAAAAATGAAGTATCTATCTATGTGTATGTGTGTGTATATATATATATATATATATATATGCAGCTACAGTTTCTTAAATAATACCACTGTGTGTGCTTTTAATTGAAAACTCTCATTTGAGTTGGCTTCCCACAAGACAGTAGAAAAGGTTTCAGCTTTCATTGCTTAATAAAAATCAAAATATGCAAGTGAATGCCAGTAGCTAAAATGTTAGTAAAAATAATAAGGACAGGAGGACACAAATAGACTGATGATATAAAATCAAGACAGTGAAATCAAGAAAATAGTCCCAAGCGTGCAGAGAGAYTAGTGCACCTGCATCTTCCTTACCRGAAGAAGTCCCATTGAAATTCTGAGAGCAGGTCAGCTCTGAGATAAAATTGAGGTAGCTCAGTATGTTGACCATATAGGTCAACAATTTTTGTACTTCTAGAGTAGTTAGTCCTCTGGCAAAAGGACTCATTTGTAAAACCAGGGTTTAAAATATATCTAGCTTCTCATTTTACATCCGAGTTTATGAAGTTGATAAATATTAAAGATCTTCTTAACAGCAGTTTATTCCAGTCCTAATTTTCTCCACCCCTTTTTTCCTGTTGGCGTATGTCAGACATTGCAGTRTGTGAGCATGTCCCTGGTTCAGTGAAAGGGAAGGGTTAGCTCTGTAAGGCTCTAACAATTTCTTTTTAAAAATTGACATTTCTGGGAAGGGTCAGTAGGTCACATCTATACTAAATGCAGGCACCATTTGCATCTTTAAGCACAAATTCCTTTCCACACTGTATGTGCACCAGCCCCTCTCACAGGCAAGATTTTGATGAAAGGAAAACTTGAGCCAATAAYATCCTTCAGTACAGTCCTACGCTGTACTTCTACTTGCAGCAAGGGTACAATTTCCTGTAACTCCTGTACTCATTCCTCAAATAATGAAATTTAATTKTGGAGTTACTTTAACGTATACATTTCTTTCTCCTGCGCTAACTCCTACACAGTCCCCAGTCTAATTAATAGACTTTGCAGTCTGCTCAGCAGCCCAGTTTTTCCTTTGCTGTAAAGTTACAGAACAGTTTGTATTATTGGAGGGAACTGACCAACAGCAATACCATAAGCACTCTGGGATTTCCAGATTCACAATGATTGAATCACCTTGAATCACAGAGTTTTCTGCAAATATAAAGCTTGAAATTCTCTCTTGCACTTTAGATCAACATCTATTCTTTTTTCATTGTTTTTGCTTCTCTGAAAAGAAGGCTTATACACTGAAGTTAAGGTCTTCATTGCCAAAGGCCTCCTCTGAAGGTAGAGGGAAGGGATGGGCCTTCCTAGAGGACTCACCAGTGGGCTAAATTGCTTCATCGTCTCACTGTCTATCATGGGTGCAGCATCACTGAGGTGTCAATGGTGACTCCATTTCTAAAGGACTTTACACAGTGTGACTGAGCACTGTGTCATGTTYGGCTGGAATTTTTGAGGGAAAAAATCTCATAACTTGTAGTTCGTTTTGGTCGGTTATATACGCAAGGTAACACTTCCACGGCAGCAGGCACCTTTTCAGATAACTTCTTGCACATGCACTGTGAAGTCATGTCCCCCAAGGGCAGCACAGGGGCACGTTGTCTTCAGCTGTCAGAGGCACTGACTTCATGCTTGTACATCCATCACACAATGTGGGCTGYTCTTGTACCCTTCAGCATTTTCCCGGTTTAAAAAGAACATGTCGTAACAGGAATTACTTGCTTTAAACTAATTCACCTCTTTCTCCTAATCAGTAGTGATTTAGATCAATAAATGCATCAATGAATATATCTATGATTCTTTAGGCAGGCCTATGCGGCCAGTGCTTGGTACTTGCCAACTTCTCTTTAGACACCCTTGCATGTCTTCTTGCAGGCCCTTTTCAGAATGATAAAGGAGTATAAATGCTACATATTAAGGGAGAAAAGTAAAGAAAAGCAATTCAATGCCCTTCTTTTTGGAGAGGCATTGGAGGAGCAAGTAGTACTATCATTGAAACGATAGTTTGGGGGAGGTTAGTCTCAACAGTGCAACACTCAGAGAAGATGACAATGAGTAAGAAGTCATCAGCCTCAAGGTTGTTTGAAAATGAATCTCCTGATACCYTGCCTCCTGTAGTGGAGCAGACTTGCTAAAGCTAAGGAAACAATATTTACTTAAGGRAAAGAAACAACTTTGTCAGAAAACCTTCCTAGAAATGTGGTTAATGAGCCTGTCAGTTCTGCGGACAAGAAATATACCATAACCATTTGCAATAGCTGAGCTGTGAAGAATCACTCAACTTATGGAACTATTTACCAACCAAATAGGCCTCGAAAAGAACAAGGTGAAATTTGTGCTTTAAAGGACCAAAATACTTGCTTGCAGATGCTTAAAAAACTAGTGCATGAATCTAGCCTTATTGAATGGTGCGACTGATAACAGCCTTAAGAGTGTTTGCACATTGTCTTTGAAAAGTTCATCTGTACTTCCCCAGTGCCCTGTAGTTTTTCAGGAAATAACTTCATTTATAGATAAATATAGCTTAGCTGTTACATTGCAGTCATCCATAGTCTCAAACTGATGGCAAAGCTGAGAAGCAACCCTCCAGACTGCAAAGTACGTTTTCAAATACGGGAATCCATTTCTAATCTTGCTCAGTAACAGAGCAATACCAGTTAATGCCACCCATAAGAGCTGACACATATCGGCTGCTTAAGGAATACTCTTTTTATATTTCTAGGGACAAATTGTGTCCTAAGAGTATGATTGCCAGACAATCTGCATAGATTGACAGAAAAGGAAAAGGATGTACTAAGGTCCTTTTGAGCAGTAAGGTGTTACAAGGATGGCAAGGATGCAGTTCTCTAGAATTATGTTAGAGAAACTGGATTGCAAAAAAAGGCTGGGCAGCACCTAGGACTGCCCAAGACGAATGCCATGATCCTAGTCTACTCCCTGTCCAGGCTAACAGTGATTCATCTGACAGACAACTGCTCCTCAACGTAGGGGCAGTGCTGAGCAGTTCACTGTGGCGGTGCCAAAGGTGTTGAAAGACAATCTTCTCAGAGGAACTCCAGGAATAATTGTCCAGGTGGACAAATTTCATGGGGTCATCAGGAATCAAGAAGGGTATCAAAATCCAATAAACTCTTCTCCTGCTGCTCTTCTAGGGGATGYTCAGTCAGAGGAATAAAAATGAGGAATAAAATACATCAGTATCATGTACAGAGAAGCCACATTCTGTTTTTGGTATCATACTGAGGCAAGTCAGGAGTCAACCCAGTAAAGAAAGTTGAGTGCTCTCAGATACACTGGTATTAACCTGAAAACAGAAAATAGTCCTTCAAATGTAGTTATATAACATCTGAAAAGGAGATGCTGGTGGAACAGATGATCTCTAAAATGTTACCAGTTAATTAAGTAGAAATGAAAGCCCAAGCCTAGATCTCATTCCTGCATATTAATTTAATAAAACACATTATTTGTACTTCAGAAGTTACCTTTTCATTTGGGAAAAACATGTCCTTAAGGAAATGTTGACTTGATTTCACTTGCTTATTATAAATTTAAAATCCTTAAGAGCCACAAAGGGAACTCTGTAGCTGATAAATATTTGAGACCAAAAGAAAACGTCATGCCATGTCACCAATGTTTTTATTTACCCATGAATGATTTACATTCCCCTGCACTATCAGATATCTTCAAAAGAACATGCCGAAAGAAGAAAGCTGTGCACTAAGTTCATGCAAAGTTAAATTTGTGTGAAACATCCTTCTGAATTCAAAGGTCCGAGACCCAGTTCTCATTTCAGATGCTGAGTGCACAGTTATAGTCAGCCTTTGAAAAGTCTGCGAGGGTTTGCTGGGGRAGGCGGGTGTTCAGGCCTTACGATGACGAGACTGTCGGAAAGTTCCTGTTCATGAGTTCTCACRGTGTTTGAGGGATCCAGTCCCAGCTGAGGCCTTACTGTTCTGGTCCTGAATACTGCACAAATGTGCAGGGCATGTCTAGAGTAGAAAAGGTGGCTTGCAGAGGATTAAGGCAAAGCCTTGATTTCTAAGGGAGATCAGCACGGAAGGTCGTCATTACCCTTTGAATTACAGGAACTAGTGGGAGGTAGTTCTCAAATCTCCATCGGCCTTAGCTCAAGGGGACTCAGCCTTTGCCATTCAAATCCTGGCACACAACCCAAACCAAAACATAGTTAGCATCCAACTCTTCTAAAGAAAACTGGGACTACYGTTTTCCAGGTCAGCCCAGACTATCTGTATGAGTGAGTTTTATAAGCACTTGTATAACAATAGTTGTTCCACTCATCCAGCAATACCTTTTCATCAGTGTATCTTTCCATACTGGAGCAAACTATGAATACTAAATGGCAGGTCCTTTCTTTTTATAGCCAAGTCTATTCTTGGCTGTTTAGTGAGAGGACAATTGAGATTCAATAATATGCCTGAAATCACTGGGTACATCATAGAGATTCACTCCGAAGAGGATCTCAGTAAACAGCATACTCATGCCTTGCCCTTGACTCGTCCTTCCCTACTGCTGTGCAGCCTGAGATGAGGCTATTTTCACCAGTGGATTATCATTCCCTTTTAGAGGCACCACAGAGTGGTGGATCCCACCAGGGAACATCTGAATATACCAGGAATAGGTAGTGAAAAAGAAATGGGCACGCTACTCTTCACAAGATTCATACAGCAAGAGCAATTGMTTACCATAGCGTTTTAATGTTACTCAGTATTTAACCGATTATTTCTGGTTTTCTTTTACTCAGTCTTGATTCAACCATTGGAGAGTTGTAGATAACCTCCAATTATTGCTCGTTCATTGAAAAAAAAAAAAAAAAAGAAAGAAAAAGTAACAGACAGGACACATCATCATCTTTTCAGCCCTACTGTGAGCTCAGAGATCCTCTATTTTTGCAGATGGCCTGTCAGGGATAAGTGAGCTCTCTCAGTCCAGGTTTGGAGGTTTGAAAATAGTTTTCCTTCTKCTAGGTATAGTGGCTCAAAGGAACATACTGTATATATATGTGACTATACATATGTGTGCCTGTATACACATATATATGTAATATATATATAATGTATATATGTATATAATCCAATGTAATCTGCAGCACTTGTTCATTGCTACAGGGCTACAGCATATGACTATTGAAACTGGAAGGAGATTGTGACAATCTGAGAACAAATAAACCATTTATTATTAATTAATGTACTGCAAAAAAGATTTTAATATTTAGAAGAGCTTAATGAACTGAAGACACTTCTCAGTTATTACCAACATGGAATGCTTTCTCTTTGCAGTTAAATGAAAGTCCCYTAGCTCTTTTTGGAAGTTGTTGCATAAAACAGCGAGATAACATCAATATGAGTTGTGCCATTTTTTGTCATCATCTGACTCTCATACTAGAAGGCCTTAGTTACAGTACATTTAACATTTAACAAATTCAGTGTGTAGAGAAAGCATTTTGGTTAGAGAGTACTCAGCAAGGAAGAAGCTGAAAAGCAACCTGCAACTGATGCCTTTTTTAATTAAAAGATAAAATATTGCTAGAGGTGACTGATCTTATGTTGCTGTGTCACTAGTAAGATAAAACCAGATTGGTTGCTTTTAAAGTGACTCATGAAAATATTTTCTTCCTACTTACTTTTGTTTCAGGATGTTATTAAAAAGGAAAATATTTTTTCAGAAAAATTAGTGCATTTGATTAATAAACCTAGATTCTGTTCTGCAGCTTGTCTCCTGCACAGCTGTGACTGCAGAGCAGCAGCACGCTGTTCTGCATCACACTCCACCGCTTGGTTTAACCCTTCATTGGAGTTACCAGTGAAAATAGCCCTGGGACTAGGACTGTGGAGCTGGATCACTTTCCAAGGATTCAGTTTTTAGTCTCTTTATGGAGGCTACCAGCTAAAGGTAGTAACTAACACAGTCATGATTTAGGTGATAAAAGTGCCTGGCTGGGGGTTACATGTTCTGAACACACTGGCATGTGGTATTGCATTGTGRTAACAACTAAACGAGGACATTTAGAATAGCACCATGCATGACTGTGCCAATAAATGATCAGTACAACTTTGTTTTAGTTTCAGTATCCGGCCAGTTACTCATGGAATTGATCAAGTGCTGGTGCACCATCTAAATTCATGTCTATGCATTATGCTGCCTTGATAAAAATCTCACTGTTTTTGTGAGAGAAAAGAGAATAGTTTTTTCCCTGATATTCCAGACCTACAGTCAGCCAGTGAATTCTGAATATTGCTGTAAGTTCAAGAACTACCTCTGCATCTTTTTGAATGCKCTTGAGCAAATCTTTAATATTCTTTTATTAAACTACAATCGCTTCTAGAATTCGGTATCACCTGCAGCTAGGACTTTTCACCTGGTTCCACCAGGTGCTTTCTGTTCTTGTAAAAAAAATGAGTTTAGAAATGTTCATTCATTTTCAGTTGCAATAAATTGATTATATACTTAATTGATTTGAAAATAATATCTCTTTCTGAAAAACGARTGACCTAAAAAGACTTTGTCAACCCTACTGCCAGGGAATTTCCAAGCTACGTCCTTCAATTGTTTTGCTAGGGGCATAAATTTGTAGCACTGGAAGAGAGAATGCAGAGCAAATTTAAAACAATAAAGAAGAAGCAGGGATTTTCAGTTTGACTTTTCTCCATTCAACTCCAAAATGGTCTTGTTTGAATGTGAATGATAAATCATGATTTTTGACCATAGTATTGTATTCTGAAAGAGAAAATCAAGCATAGATATAAAATGGGGTTTATCTCTATTAACATTGTTTATTAACATTAATGTAAACAAAATCTTTACATTGGTAATTCAGGGTTGAGACTTTCTGGTAAAATAAGTTCAGTGCAGCGTTTCTTGRTGGCATTGTGGAATTTTGTTTCAGAATCTGCACTGAAACATGATGTTTCTCTAAGCATTTTATTTTGCCAGATTCTGACTGGGCAAAAAATAATACCTGTCAGCTGCAAAGCAAGAAAGTGATGTTGTATTTCCAGTTGAATGATTCAGTACCATGCAGAGAGTTGAGACCACAGTAGTGTCACACATTAACACCTACAGGGAACCTGACCACAGTAATTTGTTTCACTTTTTTATCAAGGACAGTTTGGGACAGTTAGATTTATGAAGCCATAATAAAATATTGGCCATGCCAGTAGCAGAATTAATTTCATTTTCTTGCTCTTTCTTCCTTACTTGTTTTCAGAGCTGTTCAAAATGCCTTCCTATCTATATGTACATAACTGTAAAAGAAGCATATTGACTTAAATTAATGATTTATAATGTAACTCATAATTTCAAATTATAATATTATGTTTCCTCAGAGACTTTACTCAAGTCTCTGAATAAATAAAGCCTACCTTATATTTTTCTGTCTCCTTCCAGGTAATTTTAAGTAGTTTACTTCCAAAAGCCCAGCTGTGACATTCTGTGAAATGTTCATACTACAGYGGCCCAGTCCCTCACTGGATTCCCTTCCCTTCTGTTTTACTTTCTTTTTTCAGTACACATCCTCAGAGGGTAGGAACTTACTGCCTGCTGTCTGCCGAATACTCGCACACAGACGTGTCGTGAAATGGCTTTCTGCAGGAAGTTTTAACAGCAGCCCACAGAAACAGTCATCATTACTTCTGTATTAAAGAGATGCACTTATTTCCAGTTTTATTTCATGAGGCAATGAAGGCAAAAGACTGGACATGCTTTATATCCCACTCTACAGCAAGGAATGAAGTGTATATCTTGACATGGAACAGCTTTTTCCTGGTTATGTCTACTCTCTGTGCTACAAAGACCATGATGGCAGATCTGCTTCACATTGACAAGAACCTCAGGAGTGATAGGTGTTTTGCCCAGCATGCTGACTCTGGTGTCTGGCCACGAGCTCTCATCCAGGCAGACAGAAGCTGGATGGCCTCATTGAGGCACCTCAGTCATGGCCTCATTGAGGCAGCAGGGACCTCTTCAGCCCACTGCTGTRCTCTTGGCTATCCCATCTCCTGCTGAGGAAGGTGAAGAAATTGTCTCCACTTGTAAGCAAGTGCTGAGTATTGCATGGATCTTTCTTCAGGCTCTTTGCCTCTTCTAGGCCAAGGACCTCAACTGGTTGCTTGGCTAGTTTCTCACCATGGGTACCACTGAGGGACTTTCCTAATGTTGTCCTTTCTTCCTCATAATACTAGACCAACCTAACAGCAAGTCATATTTTTAGGTACATTCAGGATTGGAATGGCTGTTCCAGGGCCAAATAGACTTGTTTCTGGGGAGACCAAAGATRTTCTTAGCACAAAGAAAAACTAAATGGCTTTGGCTATGTTCAGAATGAATTGGAACAGAGATGCAAACATACAGACAAATTTTCAGATGTCTCCATTATTATAGGAGGAGACAGAGGCACAGGTCTTGCCCATGCTGTCTCAGCCTRACAGTCCGGCCCTGTGGTCATACTGTGGTTAGAGAAATATATGCACATTACTTTACAAAGTGCAAGTACCAAGGAAATTAGGCTGTCTGCTTCCTATTGGTGCTATGAGAAATTTATAGTTCATGACAACCACAGTTTTTGTAGCTCTATAATAATATGCAGAATAGTCTCATTCAGCTGTTTAATCTATGTTAATTGCTTGTCAGATGTATGGAGTGACTTTATTTTGTTCTTCAGAAGTTGCCTGTATAGCAGCTTCTCCATGCCTTGAGTATCTGGCTTTTGAGGAGAGAATGACTTCTATTTGCTCCACACAAACCCTTGAGCTTGAAGCAGAGCAGTATCAGCCTGCATCACTTTGTGTTTGACCTGTCTGTGAGTCAGCCTCAATATATTCTAATTTTGTTCATGTTTTTGAAGTGTTTTGTGAGTATTTCCTCTTACTGTACCTGCATCCTTCTTCACGTTGCTCCTCAACACGTATTTCAAGCTCAAACCTTTGGAGCAGGCCTTCGAGCAAAGTCCYCACTGATGCTCACACACTCCCAACTGAATTAATTTCCCCAGCTGAAGGAAGCTTCAGTTCTGCTCAGCAGAAGCAGTTTTCACCTTATTGCAGTGTCTAACAGAGCAGATCTCAGGAGCAGATGGTGTCACAGCTTTATGTAGTTCTGGGTGAGAAATAGCCATCTTCTTTAACATCAGCTGGGAACACAGCCTCAGACCTCCGTGATGTCCCACCCCTGCTCTCAAAAATCCCTTGCCCTCAGGTGTGACAGAGCAGAAGAGACCTGGGGACTCCCTCACCTTGCAGGAAGTCTCCATGCAGATCGAGCAAAGAGAATGGCACACCTGAAGACCTGCTCCTTTCCTCACGGCTAGTCCACGCCACAAAACCGACAAGCCCCATGTGTTACCCCTTGAAATACTGCATATATGAATAGGTAGTACGTGTATATATATGTATAATATATATGTGTGTGTATATATGTATAATATGTAAAAATATAGAGAGGAATGCTAACAGTGAGTGGAAGATTTGATTAAGTATGAATAGATTGCTTTTGCTTCATCTAACTGCAAAAATTAAACATTAAATTTAAAATGTGAGGTGCAGAGATTCAATTTGTCACAGAAACAAGGAAAATCAGGAAAGAATGGCAAATGTCACAAGCTACAACCTCATGCACAAAAAACATTCGGCTTTCCTCAAAATGAAGTGTCTTGCCTGCAAAATTTTACCCAGACAGTAKGCATGTTTAGACCTGAAAGTACTTTATTTTGTACTATTCCTGAGCACAATTCTTTTTACATATAGGTCAACTGATTTTTCACTAGTTCTGTCTCTGATCAGCTTTAAGAAATTTCTGTTGTGATGTCACGATCTGAAGGCTTGAAAAGGTCTCTTCAAATTACACCTGACAKGTTTTAGGCATCCAAGTAAGAGTGCTCCAATCTTGTGGAGTCAAAGCGCTGCGAAGCTCCATCCCTCCAGGCAGGTGTTTCTGCTCTTTCCAGCTGAAATGCAGACAGATGGAATTTGACAGTGTTTCCCCTTCAGTTGCGTCCTAAGGAAAATTAGCTAGCCTTGTCTTTTAGTTGATGCAGGCACAAATGACAAACAATTGCCAGTCGGGGTATTTTCCCATGCTAAATCCACAGATCTGACAGCAAACGCTTCTGAAACAAAAGCAATAATAAGGAAAGAAATTCTCACGGGCCTGTGAAATTGGAATGTTCTCCAAGAATGTCTGCATTTTTTATCTTCCTTATTAATGGCAGATGCAAAGTTAATCATGCTGTTGGTACAAAAGATGAAGTTAATAACAGGGAGCCCATAGGGCCTTTTTCCTAACATTGCTATGCCTCAGCTATGTTTGAGCCAGACAGAAAAAGAGCTTAATTGCGACTGTGTAAATGGTGAGTTCACAAAGCTGTAGCATGTGGATTAAATGAATGAGTTACCTCAACATCTTCCTAAAGCAAATCCTGCTTTCTTGAGGATTCCATGAATTTAGAGTAAGAAGGCCACAGGGGACAACATTGCAGAAATGAATCTACAAATTATATATATATAAACTATCTATACTATATTAACTATCTATACTAGACTATCTATATTAAGTAGTCTTAGTAAACTGTAGGGTAATGTGATGGAATGTGAATATTCAGACTGGCCTAAGAGACTGCTAATATAACCCTCAAGCCAGCTCTTCCTACGATATGATACCAATTAATAATATTTCTGCTACATGCAGCTACAGACTAACATACTCTCTACAAAGTTTCCCTCCTGACCTTCAAGTAGTGGAAAAAGGAAAGTTTACATTCCTTCCCATACTTGTGAGTTTGGGAGCATCTTTAGCACCTTTATTTACCTTAACTGTTGTCCCAATACATTCGTCCCTCTTGTCCCAATTTCGTTAGCCCACATCAAAGGAAAATAGCAGTTCAGCCCTATTATCACAAAGGTCTACTGATGTAAGATCTTCTAAAAGTAGATCTCACATTTATGGCAAAAGTCAGTTTTACAAATGTATTTCAGTGTGATAATACTGAATACATATGATTATGAAAAGGAAAATAATCTAAAACTAACCCCCAACAAAACAAAACCCCTTAAGGCTAACTGTTTTTCCTGAGTGCAACTTGCAATATATTTTTCTTTAAAGGTCTTTAATTTCAAAACAAGACAAAAGAGGAGAAAAAAACCCACAGATCTCCATACGGGTATGTATCTGAAATATAATTGTTGTTGTGCTCATCAGTATCTCTAGTAGTAGATTCTCTTCATGAATAAAAAGACTCCATCCAGAACAAGACTGATAGTTTACTATTTGTATCACTGCATGGATTTCTCAAATTCCCTTGACTCTTCTGAAGCCACAGCAGCTTTTCCAGGCCCTCCATGAAGAAAACTAAACTATCATCTACAGTTGTACTGATCTTTCTCTTCATTAGAAGTTGAGGCATTAATAAGTTGCAAGAGGTTGTATTGTCAGCTTTCTACAGGTCTAAATATCATCCATTGGAAGGATGGTTTCTCACTGCACCACATAAAAATCACTGCTTTATGACAGAAGATTTTCTGCTTGCTCATGCCTTCCACATACATTTAGTGGAATACATACTAGAACCACTGCTTATAGAGTAAGATCATTACAAAGGTAATTTCTTTCTGCAGCATGACTCAAAGCTATAATAAAACTTTTATTGGATCGATACCTGCTCAAGTACTGAAAGTAGTCATAAATTTCCATGGCATTAACAGAATTCTGTAATTTGTCACTCAAAATTGGTCCAGATGAACAGGGCCATGCAAGTCTATTTGACAGCTATTAAAGCTATTGAAATAACTTAGGTAAGTTGGAAAAAAATGGTTGGGTAGTTATGTCTCAAACTACAATTTGTACATCAATAAGATCAGAGAATAACTTTCTGCAAAAGATTGACAAGTCTATTTCCTGTCTGCCACATTGCCCTATAGCTATATTCCTGAGCGAGTTGAATTCTAATAATTTCTTTGCACAAATACCCTGTGCTGCCAAACAAAATAGGATACTCTCTGTTTCCTTTGAAACACTGATGCTCCTTACTCTTGGAAACTGGAAATATTGACCATCAGGTAGGTTGCCTGTCTTTCTCAGGTCTCAGTTTCCTTCAGGAGGGTTATCATATGACAACCTTGAAATTCTTTTCCAATCAACCATAAGACAGAATAAAACTTGATATGTTTTATTTATTTGAAATTGCTTACTTTTAGCTCCACATCATTTTCTTTTAGGAATCTTTGTCCCATTTTTATTTGTAATAAGAAAAAATGAGAAGATGATATGGAACAAAAACTAATTGAACAAAACTGCATCAGCATCTAATTAGTTTATTCTGGTAAGCTGGTTTTTGATTTACCTTAGTAAGTCCATTTCTTTGAGAGAAGGCAATCTTAAAATTAACTTTCTCATCTTTAAAAAAAGTGGAGTGATTTCTGGATAATTTGCTATCATTTTTCCTATGATTCTGAAAATAGCATTTTTTTTTTTAATAATTACACCCCCTCAGGCCTCCTCCTCACTTTTAACCCTTTCTTTCTCTGACAAAGTAGACATAGGAAGGAAAACATGACGAAACACATAATCTGTTGCTAGGAAGTTTTGTGATATTATCATTTGTCTTCACGTTGCAGCGGGGAGACCAGCCCCAGAGTCCTTTTTTGAAGCATAGCTTCTATTAGCACCGTTGCTGTGAGGATGATCAAGAACTGAATTCATTTCTGGACGCATGCACACACACATGCACACATAAACGTGATATCACTTTGATTCTCAAAAGATCAGCCAGGCCGATCTTTTTGCACCAACCTTCCGGAGTATTGCATTGAAATAAGCATCATGCAGACTCCTCCTGTGTGAAGTTATGCTTCCCTTGGTGCAGGTCTGTCATCAGTTTTACATGCCTTTGAAATCCACAGAGCAGGGGGCGAGTCCAGGCATCTCTGTCCTGGCAACCTGGTCTGCCAGAAAGGCCCTGGACACCACAGATCCACCATTCTGCTTTCAGCCGATGACCCTGTGCTGCACTGGGGCACAACAGAGAGTTTTGGCCACTGTTACCTGCTACTGATGCTTCAGGCATGTGTATGAAGTACTCAAGTACTATCTTACGGAAAGCAAAAAGTAAAAAGTACCACCTCCACTCAGGTTGCATTGTTAATCATTTTCTACCATAAAAAATATGCATATGAAAATTAAATAGGAGTGTGTATTCAGAATAACGTGCTTGAAAATGCCAGAGAGATAGTGATATTAGCAGCACAAGCTTTGTCCCAATACTATAGGACTGGCTTCAGAACTACAAAGCAAAAGGCGTTCTCTAATTTTATATCTAGTTATCTAAGCCCGGAGCCTCCTGGGTGATCTCAAAGGTCTATCTGTACAGGCTAGATTGAAATGATAAGCTAAATCTTACACATGATATCAGATGAATGTGAAATTAGCTGTGAAAGGCAAATAATTTATTTTAGTATCTCTTGCTATTTATAGACAAAAAAAGTCATAGAAGAATCAGTTTGCCTGATTTACTAAGCAACTGTGCATGAATTAAAACTACTCTCTGAGTAGGTAGACATAATATTAAGTAAACAAATTTAGCTACAGGGAAGGACGACCTTTCTTCTCTGGAATGAGAAATAATCTCTAGAAAAACAATAGACAGGATTTTGTTTTAAATATCTTTTCAAAATACCTTTTTACTTGGACATAACTTTTTTCCCCCCTCCGTTCTCAAAGGTGTATTTTTACTGTTCTTGAGTAACTAATTTGATTATCATGAAGCAATTTATTTGTTAAAATTATATTAGTATAAGATTCTATATATTTCCTTACATCTATCAGTTTTTTACACCAATATATTAAACTCTTTACATGTACAAATAAAATTCATTTGAAAGCCTGAAAAATTAATATTTTAGAAGTTCTTAAAATCTGTTCTAATCCATATACAGAGGGRAAACAGTCTTCTCATAGCTGAGTCTGAGAAGGGAATCTTTAAATCTTTACAATATATTCCAGGATTTTTAATTAATTGAGAAGGCAACCATTTAAAGATGGAACATTAGACTAATCGCTAATACAAGATATTGTAGCATATAAATATAAATATGTTCTACTAAAATTTGCATTACATAACATGCCTCACATGAAAATTCATATCTAGACTTTTATGAACTTGAGAAATATTCATTATTTCCTAAAAAGTCAGAGAAATTACTGGATCAAGTTTAAATAATTTAGTTTGCTGAAACCAAAATATAAAGCCAGATACTGGAGATTTAAATACCCAGTAATGAATGAAAACCCATCYTACTTTTTCTACTTTGTTATGATGTGATTTTTTAGATAAAAGCTAAATCTATGACAAAAGTTGTCTTGTTATATGTTTATCATTTAATTAATGCATTGTCAGAACCTTCAGCACAAATTGGACTCATCTAAAGAATGCTAAATGAAGAAGCAACCCTTAGCACATTTCAAAAGAAGTATGTGCCATTCAGTCACTGGAAGCCTGTCTCCTTCATCTCTATCATCCTTAAAAGAACAAACAAAAAAATTACCTGCAGAGGACAGAGAGTTTAATTGCGATTAAGAAAGTGTTTTCTGGCATAAAACYTGTATCTCTATCAAGTCTATTAGTCCTTGTATTTAAGAGAGTTATTAATTTCATTTCCTGGTATCACATCTTTTGAAGGTATTTTCTAYCTCATGAGTGTTGGGAATGAGAGGACAATTTTTTTTAATGGAAATTATTTCCTACATTTAGTTGGACATTTCTGTCCTATGTGAGCTCACCTGGTTCTGTGCTGGTAGTTTACTGTCATTCACATAATCTCCAAGGTGGCCCCATAAGGTACAACGTCCTCCTGAGCCAGCCTCAGAAGGATATATTCTAAATAATATGCACTACCAAGCCTGTGGTGGACGTTGGGTGCAGACCTGACACCTTCATCATCCACAGGAATATTTCCATGATTTCCACCACAATTGCAGTAACCACCACTTCTCCAGCAGACCATTTCTGCTACCCCTGCATCAATTATCCAGTCACCATGAGTAGCATAAAAGTATGAAACCTTCAAACAACCATGTACAGATGAGTCCCACAGATAAGCACATGCCTCTGCAAAACTAGAGTAGAACYGAGACCTGCATACTATGTTGTTTGTTGTGAGAGGAATCTCGATGCCARTACAGAATCTCCAAGCTACCAAAACACTTCCCTAGAGAAAAAAAGATCACACCCCCAACTTACTCTTTTTATTCCTGATGTTCACAGGAGACCCACAAAATGCAGGAGATGCACAAAAATGTCTTTTAAAGATAAATCTAGAAGTCAAGACTCTTAGTTATTGTACACTACTGATCAATGACATAAAACTAATTATTTCTGATCTATTACCCTGATCAAGGTTAACACCATCTCTTAAGCAGAAGACAGTGCACCAGTAAAGGATGCTGGGGCATTTCTGTGCATTATGCACAATTTGTAAAGTGTCCTGAATAATTTTATTACTGCTTCAGTTCCGAAGGAAGTGGTTGAGGCATAGTAGCTCTTTGCAGATGTGTTTGTTTTCCTTTTCATAAATTAGGTTCATTATGCTCAGTGTGATGAGCTTTTTCTAATACTAAGTCTCTACTCTAAATAGAGTAAACTCTAAACCTCTGCTGAAAGATATATAAATGCTGAATGAGAGGACCCTGCAGCTTTGGGGTTTSAGAAGGCTTATGTGTACTTTCTCTTTTCCTGTAGTGAAATAAACAGACCAAAGGTACCGTGGCTATCATGCAGTATCCAACAGAGCATCCGCAAATCTTCCCCATACCCATATTCCTCTCCCAGACAGGACAGCCACAACCTGGTTGCCTGTTGGGTGCTGCCTCTCAGACTGTGTGGGGCACAGTCTAAGGCACACTGGCTAGCAGAGTGCTTTTTGGCACAGTGCAAAACCATCTGGGAAGTGTGCTACCTATTAAACATGATAGCAAGCAAAAGGCCACTGCTTGAGTCCACACTGTGGCCCAGATTCATCACTCTAGATACAGCCTATGGGCCATCCATGTCTATACAACGTAGTATTTTGTTTTCTGTATAGGTTAACAGTCTTCCCTTTCCACCTCACACTGGTGGGCTGAGCTGTTGTAGCTCCTTTGGACCAGTGCAGGAATGTCTTCTCATTGTCTCCTGCAATGGCAGCAGGTTTGGAGGACTGGGTGACCAGATGCAAGGCTGAGGTGAAGCACAAGACTTGGTTCTCAGTGAGGAAATTATGACTGTCAAGAAAAGTAAAAAAGAAAATGGGACAATGTCTGAGAGGAAGGATTAAGAGGACTGTGAAAAGCAAAAGGTCAAAGTAAGGAAAATAACAAAGCGAAAAAGAAAGCACAGCAAAGAATAAAAAAACACAGGGGAGAGAAAGCTCAAGGGAAATGAGTGGTAAGTAAGGCAAGGCTTGGAGCAGGACAGGATAAAAATAATATGTTTGAAAGACCTAGACCTGCAGAAGTTTAGTAAGACGAATTTAGCATTTCCAGTCCCTGAGGTGCAAATAGCTTAGGGTAAGAGTGTATGGGAGCCACTATGAGTTTGTTCATTTTTTATACTGCTATTCAGATAGGTGATGCTGGCAACATCATTCTACCCTCCATTTTTGGATTACTGCTGAGCCCTCTATCCAGGACAAATCCTGCCCGCCTATTCTATAGCTTTAAAAGACTAAAATCAGYGTAACCAACATGCTCTACTGCATTCAGACACCATATGGAAACTGAAGTATTCAGTGATCCCATGCTCAGTGGACAGAAATTACAATGTGGTAGGATGAAACTACCTAGGAACAGGACTTACCTAGCCAAACTCATCACTCCAGAGAGATGTCCCTTGTACACAAGTTGCAAGGACCACGTTCAYCAGTTCTAAGAGGTGAGAGTTCCAGAGGATGATGATTTCTCCACAAAATTAAATATCATTTATTGTTGGCTGAACTGCAAGAAGTGGACAGTGAAACAAGGTGAGGCCTTCTTTTACTTCACGGTACGAAGAGTTTCAGTATATGCAAGTTCACAGGTAAAACCTATTTTTTAGGACTAAGTGGAAGATTAATTGCTATTATGCCCTCCTCTGGTCCTTTCACTTCCTGCATTTCTCATTTAAGTTTCTGAATAATTATCAAAATTGACTGCAGGCATGAGTCATGTGCTTTAACATAACCTGATTAACGAGTCAAAAAGGATATAGTCATTTTTCACTAAAGCGAACTTTTTAATTGGGTTCATGCCTCTTCTTGCAACGTAATGTGTTATGAAAAAGCATCTAATCAGTTTAAAACCCTACATCCTTGAAAAGCACCCTACTTCCTATGCTGAATTTGAGTACAAGTTAATTGTAACTTGTATGTTGTAACAGAATTGTAACAGAAAAATGAAATCACAGTGATGTGGAGATTTTTAGATATATTCTTCTTGAATGTGGATGTGCTCTTTGGCTCTCTTTCATGTTGCATCATCTTTAAGTGTTAGGTAGACCGTTACCATTGCATCACATACTCAGTAGTCATGATCTCTTCTAAAGAGCAGCTTCTGTTAATTCTTTGCTTTTTGAATAATATACATGCATAAGCATCTGAAGATTTTTTTCTGCAGCTAGAGACTAATGAAAATCAGAAGCTGTAAGTCAGGCAGATATGGCAACGCATGGAGTTCAAAGTCAAATCTGAAGCTTTTTGAAAAGTGAATTGCATGCACCTGTCATCACTAGATTAAAAGGAAGGACCCTACTAACTAGAAACATGAATACTCTCCCATTTATTAAGGATAGATCAATATTATAAAAGGAAGCATTCCTGCACCATAGGCTGAACTTGAAATGCTTCCAAATGGGCCAAAACATCTACACAGCATAGTGCCATGCAACACAGACACACTTCTCTGTAAAATCTCAAAAGGAGATCCTTAGTGGTGTGGCTAGCCAGCTTGTGGGCACTTTGTCGAAAGAGCTATACTGCTCCCAACTCCAGAGCTAAGGCATTTGGAGATAGGCCAGATGTCTTTGTAGCATAAATGTACTGCTAGGATCACCTCTTGTGAAAGCAAAGACCAGCCACAAGATTTCAGAAGAAAGATAGAATTGCCTTCATCTCACCACAATGAGATCATTAAAGACCCCCCTGGGAAACAGGGACAGGATACTTCTGAGGCATGAAGGATGGAGGATTCAATCCTGTCCTACCAGGGCTTGACAGATAGSGAATTTGGTTTCATATACATCCCTGGTCCTACTTGCATATTCAGTTTCCCTCAGATCAGGATTKTCAGGTACCATTTTTTTAAAGACATGAGCAAGACCTGTTTCTGAGGATTATCTGATTTCACCACATGAATACTACATGGAAAAGCCCTTGTTTTTTATCCCCRTAACACAAAACAATTGTGGCTTTTAACTTTATATGCCAGGCCTAAGTCAGACAGAAGCTACTGGGAAATAGCTGTGGTCACTTCTGATCTAGGGTGTGTAGAAGAAATGTTCYGCAGCCCTTTTGATCTAAACATCTGCTATGTGGTTGCCTGTGATGAGAGGGGGAACTTGGGGCTTGTATATGACAGTTTGTCATAAATTCTCTTCCTCCAAGGAGCCTTCRTGATGCACTTCCATTGCACGGCAAAGTGGCCCAGGCACAGGCCAGTACCTGAAACCTTTGACTGGGGACAACTATTTTAACAAAAACACTGTGTAGGGTCCTGCATCCAAGAAATCACATCTTTGGGATCCATCTGAAGCAGCTTTGTCACAAAAGAGCAAAATCCAACACAGACATCCAGCAAAGCTGAAGGTACCTCACCTAGTTGAAAGCTGTACCTTGAAAGTCTTTTGTTTTCCTGTTCTAGTGATGTGTTCCTTGGGCAGGCCTAAAACTGAATTCTTCAAATACCTGAAATATGCTCTCTTCCATGCTGCCTTCTCACCTGCTCAGCAGGAGCTGGCTGCTGTGGGAAGAGTTGTGGGCAGCTGCCTCAAATTTGCAGACAAGGTAATCGAAAGGCTGAGGAAGCCCTAACCATGCCCAGAGAGCAGCAGCATTACAGTAATTTTATCACTTTGCTTCTCTTTCATCCCATTACTTCAGTGCTACTTATTTCTGCCTGGTTCAGAAAGAGCCCATCTCCCCACTCACCTGAAGAAAAAGTTTTCTTGAAAGAGAGAGGATAAGAGCAAATGGGAGAGRAGGCAGACAAAGGTAGAGAGAAAATGGCACTGACTCCACGAGAGGGCTGGGAGAAGTCCAAGTCCCGCTCCCATCCCAAACCCTGTATCTGTATGAAGGCAACAGTCCATCATGCTGACACTTTTCTTTCTGGACATTTTGTGATCATTTAAGGTTGAAATTTGAATCTGAAATTATCACAAGCAAGTTGGTCAGGAAAGGCTTCATAACCACATCAAAAATATAGCAGTGGAGAAGAGTAAAACAGAAYAGAATCTTCTATTAAATGATAACCTGAGGCTACTGTCTTTTTATAAGGCAGCATCTGTATCAGTGGAATAAGCCTCAGTGAACACAGCAGAGACTCATTAGCCAGGGATGTAACCACTACCAAGTTACTGGAAAGATGTCCTTCCGCTGTATTTTGTAATGTTCAAACTTTTAAATTAATTGAAAAGAAAAAAGTAATGAAGAGAGCAAGCTGTTTGCCAAATTCCTGAAAGGCACGTTGTTGAAAATGTACATGTGAACATAAAATACAATATTTCTCCATCTTTTATCCTCCTTTGTCTCTTCATTTTCWTTCTGCCTTCTTTGTGATCTCCTTCCCACAATACCACAAAAAAAGTCATGATTTTGCAAAGTCTTTCACTAAATGGCTGGCAGGTGTCAGGTAATCAAGGTCCGGGACTCACACACCCTGCGGTCTTCCAGGAAGAGCCGTGCAGGGACTGCACTGATGGGGCTGCCGTGCAGCCAGGACTGCATAGGACAACCGTGCAGAGATATACCTGCTGGGGGAAACTGCCATGCCATGCATCAGCCCCTGTCCTCTGCTCCAGCTGAAACCTTCCCATTTCAGAGTAACATGTTTTAATAGTATGGATATAAGGATAACTTCATGCTTTCCTCAGGAGAATTACATAAAGTATGTGCAGCAGTAGTTTACCCTTAGGCAAAAGGATGATAGYGCTGTACAGAAATAAAGTTAAAATCAATGTGAACATATCTGAGTAACATTAATAACTTATGATAATATTAACACAAACAACAGCAAAAACACTGCAAAGAATTTGGACTACAATTAGGGCCATTATGAAAATACGCACTGTATTAAAGCATATCTTCATGCCTGTATCAAATTCACCCCTTCTTACCCACCTGCTGCTGGTTTTGTTACTTCTGTAGGAAATGCTACCTTTAACCTATCCCTTGCCTAACACCTACTGCAGAACACTTACTAGGACAGCCAAAGGCCCAGGCGTACTTCTGATGACCATGATGTCTTTTCTCCCTAATGGAGAAGAGGGAAGCACACCATTCAAACAAACAGGCTGCTAGCAGGAAAGAGGGCACATCTATGCTTGTATACAAATCTTCCTATCAGCAGAAGACAGGCTGCCTTCTTACAAAAGGRACKCATTCCTTCCTAACCAGGTGCTACTTAATTTTCTATCAGTTCACAGTACTATGGAAAACGTGATAGACTGTGAATTGTCACTGTTTCTGTCAGTGTATGTGTCAACATGAAAAGGAGAGCTATGCAGTCTGATACACCAGAGTTCAGATGTGAGCTAAATATGGATAATGCTCATATCACAGGCAAGCTTGAATAACCTGAGAAGGGAATTTGAAACAMAAGCACATTTGCCAACTTGGCTACCAGACACATGTGCCTGGAGCAATTACAGTACAATGGTTATTGCATGTGAGTGCAGGACACAAACAAGCTGTGTAACCACTTAGCAAATGTGAGCTAAGCTGTGCAGGAAACACGTTATATACAAAGGGGGCCAAGATGTCTTTGGGTTCAGGACACAAAACAGATAATAGGAATGTTCCTGATCATCAATACAGTGGTACAGCTTGAGCAAAGCCAGCCCAAGACCTAATCTTAGTACCRGTTCAAGCATGTGACTTATCAGTTGTGATCTGTGGACTGTAAAAGAGGCAAACACTGAAAAGAAAAAGAGTGAATAGGTATTCTGAAAACTGGATAAATCACTTCTATTGGCTTTTCGTTGACCTTTTTTTTTCATGAAGTTGACAAGAAAGTGCTCATTTCATTCTGTGCCCAAGTCTGACTCACAATGAAATAACATCTGATTTCTTCCACTGGCCAGAAATACTGTATTAGTCTCTCAATTTTGCTGTAATGGATTGTGCTTCATTGTCTAGTGATGTTGTCCTCATCAGCTGTATCAGGAAAATGTAACCC
>NW_028186801.1:2047025-2126267 GCF_003343005.1 Rhea americana | reverse complement strand
AAAAAAAAAAAAAAAAAAAAAAAGCAGATTTCAGGAAACTAGGCACACCAAAGTGCTTATGGCTTCCCATGGCTTTTTTCATCATTCCATCTAACCAAATAGCTTGTATCCCTGGGCCTGTGTAGTAAGTCTGCCCTCAGGAAGACCAGGTAGGCAATAGGAGCATATCCAGGTCACCAAAAACATGGGATTTACATTCTTAATAGATGCAGAATCAAAAGCAAAATTGGCAAATAATCACTGGGAAGAAGGAGGACAGAGAACCTGAAGGTGTCTGTAGTTCAGAAACARTTTACACGATTTCATGACAATGTAGAAAATAAGAGGATCCTTCCCATTGTTCAAAGAGATTCAGGAGAGTGAGGGCTGCAGGCTCACCTCAGCATGAAACTCAGTCGAGCACAGGCAGGGTCCTGACAACATTACTGTGTAGTCAGGGGGGATCCTTAGTCCTCAGTCTGCTTAACAACTCAGTGATAGCTGACCTTAATAGACTATTAATGAACAAATCTTTACTCACCACACATACTGACAGAATTGCTTTTAGTGGAACTCACCATGTATTGGCTTCTTTTGCATAAGGCACTGCAACATGCAGGAATTGAGGCTTGATCAGTTAAGAATTTCTTTTAAAGTGATTTTGACTCTAGCAAACTCTTATCTGTTAGACTTTGAAGCTGACACCTTTTTCGGATCATCAACTTTCTTTATAAAAACATGCTTTGTTGGCATCACAATAGAATTTCCAGTAGATTGGCTTCTGTGAGAACTAAAATACACCTTAATACATTTTCAGATGTATTCAGTTAGTGCCTTTTGACCGTCATGGAAAGAATATAAATCATTATCAGTTTTGCTGCATGCAAACCAAGCATTTTATTCCATATTCAACTTGAATCATTAATAAAATAATTAGATGACTATTAGAAATAAGCGTTTTTCCAAAACTGATACAGAATCATGTTTACTCATTCTCAGCAGTTTCCTTCTCAACAGATATGCAGGGAGACTCATTCTTAACTGCTTTTCCAGATTGGGCAGGTCATTGTTGGGATTTTTTAAGATAAAAACTTACCCAGTATTCTATTTCTTTTTTATTTCTAATTTCTACTGAGTAGTACTACAGTAATTGAATTCTTTCATTCCTCCTCCTACATCATCCTGGGTCAAACAAACTCGATGATTAAAATGAAATGGAGCAAGGAATGGATAAAGCATTAGTATCAGCACAAATGTACTGATTCAAACGCCTTCACCGTAACTTGTATCCCTCCCACTATTGCAAGAGGGCTTGAAATCTGCTGTTGTAGAGAACAAGTATGAAATTTGGCTTGAATTATSCTTCAAACACTGTATGCATTTAATTTATCAACAATGGGCAATAGCATTCACAAGGAAGCTAAGGGCCTTTTCCAGCCGAGAATTTAGATGAGTTTCATTGTCCAAGGCACACTGCTTTAAATAGTCTTTAATATACCAAAAAAAGTGTTCTTAACCCACCCTTCATTAAAATGGTGTAAAACTCACCATTTTCTCCATAAGAAAATTTCCCTCCAACTGTGGCACCACAGAAGTTCCCTTGGACAGGCTTGGAGCTGCTTTTGACAGCTACTAGAGCAAGTCCAGTGAAGGGCTACTAAGCTGATTAAGGGATTGGAGCATCTCTCACATGAGGAAAGGCTGAGAGAGCTGGGACTCTTCAGCCTGGAGAAGATWGAGGGAGGATCTTATCAATGTGTATAAGTGTCTGAAGGGAGGGTGTAAAGAAGATGAGGACAGACTCTTCTCAGTGGTGCTCAGCAATAGGACTAGARGCAACAGGCACAGACTAAAACACAGGCATCTGAACATGAGGAAAAACTCCTTTAYTGTGAGAGTAACCAAGCATTGGAACAGGTTGTTCAAAGAGATTGTGGAGTCTATATCCTTGGAGATATTCAAAAGCCCTCCGGACACAATTCTGGGCAGCACGTTTGGGATGACCCTGCTTGAGCAGGGGGGTTGGACTAGATGATCTCCAGAGGTCCCTTTCAACCTCAACCATTCTGTGATTCTGTGGATTACTGCATTTCAGACAGATTACGCCTTCATGAAAACTTTATAAGAGGTTGGTTTGTGGCAGTGTGTAAAAAAATGTAAAACACTGGGTCAGGTTATCCTCTGGAGATTTTCCTACCAATCTGGACTGCTTTAGAGACAGGAAGGTGGCCACTTCAACCCAGCTGGAGCAGGCTCCACTGCCTGCAGGGGCTCTCCACTGTCACAAGGGAAGAGTGCTCCTATCTCTGTGTTAACCCAGCAGTCACAGCCACCAGCGAGTGAATTAAAAGTTTACCTGGTAGCAAGCCATGGGAAATGCAACGTCCTGCTCGCTTGTGCACAAATTCCACTCAGTGAGGTCCCTTGTGTACAGCTGCCCTGGACCCAGAGCAGACCTGAAGTATCAGACATGAAGATGTGAGGAGGAACAAAACAAAACACAGGAATACTTTGATATGAGTTCGCTTTTCTCTTGCTTCTATCTCTGTGCAGCTCAATCAGCTACATGGGAGAGAGCTGAGTGCTAATATGCTGTCATCTCACCTGCACCATAAAAAAAGTTTACCAAAAGCTCAGCTCTTTTAGCATTAGTTTCCAAACCATAGAAAATAACTGCATAGAGATTTAATCTGTTCTTTTCATCTGCTAACAGAATCTTTCCAGGACAAATGCCAGCTCTTTCTTTTCTGCATTTATTTTATCTGTGAGAGCCTTGTGACCTTGGATGCTATGGACTTGAGAGTACTTCCGTGAAAACTTTACCTTTTTCAAGTGCTTTGCCAACTCTGGATATCAAATTACATAACAATGCACCAAAAATAGCACTTCTCCTAAATCAGAGCTAGCATTTGCTAAGGGCTGAACACAGCTTAGGGTGACCTCTTTTGATATCTGAACACTTTCTTTTGATTCAGTACCTAGATAATGCAATGAATGGCACCATATCTGAGTATGCCCAGAAGCACCTCAGTGATGAATGAGTCTGTCTTTATATGCCACTATATATATATATATGTATGTATTCTGTGATCCCTATGTGTAAAATTCACATTATAGGAACAGGCACTGAAGTCCAGGTCTCCTCACTTGCAAATGAATGCCCAGACCACCAAGATAAAGAACCACATCTCATGTTTTTCATYTCCCATGCATGCACACACATGGTGCATTTCTGACCAGCTCTGGAGAACGGTACAGAGCTGCCAAGCACTTGCACGTGGGTCCTCCCCATCTGCCTAGCAGAAAAAAAAGGGACTGACCCTGTAATTTAAACAAGTGCACAAACACAGCAAAGTTTTCATGCCAGCAGCAAGACCTTCTTAGCTCATCCTACATCGAGAGAGACATTTCAGGGAGAGCTGCCATCTCAGCCTTAATTAGGTGAACCATGGTACCAGCTCTTCACTTCACGTAGGTTCTTGTGAGGCAGAATGAGAGAAGGAAATTAATCTTTTCCTTTCTTTCCTCGCAGATYTGTTTTTCATTCCTCTATCTCTTCTTTTTTACTTCCCATATYAAATCTCTCTGAAATGAAGGATAGGCAGTTTTAAATGCTACATCACTGAAAGGTTTCTAGTTTTCTGATTTTTGAAATAAGTTTATTTCTCTTTCTRAGAATTGTATTATTATGTCTTGTGACAAATTGTGGGATTTAAAAACATTTCCATTAAAGTGTATTTGTTTTGCCTCACAAATTAATGAAACCATGGATTTCTAATAAAGAGGAAGTCMTTTGCACTCAGCATTCATAGCTGTACAGATGGAGGTGAGTTAATACTTCCTTTAGKGTTTCACTTCCATATTTACATCTGTTTTCATTCTTTCTGCAGAGGGTTATTAGAATCTACATTATTGTGCTTCGTTTTACTTTGTTTCCCCTCCAGTTCTTTATCATTTGGAACAAGTCAGCCTATAAATCATCAGAAGAGAAATAATCGAGGACGTTTATTTTTATCAGATAATCCTCTCCTAGAGTAAACCAGTGCAGCTCTGTGGAATTCTACTGAGTCTTGTTTAATTTGTGAGTGGAAGATTCAGTCTTGACTTGGCCCTAAATTCACAAAATATTTTCTCTTATTCTTTGTAATGATTGCTATGCCTTGTATCACATCACCATGGGATCTCACTTTATCCACTCATACGCTGCAAGTCCGCAAGATTTTAGTTAACTAGCATGCACTAAATAACAAAGAGTTTGAATACATTTACATTCTCAAAATCAGGTGAACCTAATGTTATTTTAGTGGGTTTTTTTAAGACATGAATTATGTTTTAACTTCTTCTGTTATATTAGTAATCTATGTTGTTCTACGGTTGATACGACAGACAGTAAGTGATCTAGCTAAATGAATCGTATTATGTTTCCTAAATTCTTAAAAGGAAAATGTAGCTATTGACATCACTTACAATGTTATCTGTTACAATTACTATGTTGTTTCATTTCTATGAAAGGAAGATATTGTTATGCTCCACTGAAGCAAGATACAATATCCTTCCACCAACACAAACATGAAAATGCTCCAAAATGTGACATTCAATGATCATATGTATGATCATAAATAGTAAAGCAATGAGTCTTCTTGAGTTTTCCACAAGCAGTGTACTTGCACAAGAAGTTGTTTCCTACTAGCTATAAAATTAGAGGTAAAACACCCAAACTAAGCTTATACCGATGCATTGACCTTAGAGCTAGGATGCTGTAAAGGTACATAAAATGTGGGACAGCTGCTGACTCACTGCTAGACTCTGTCTACAGCATTGCAAAGAAAAAGCATCAGAARACAGCTATTGGGGGTGTTCTAGCTCATGAAATGAAGGTGAGAAAATCGGGCCCCTACCACATGTACAACTCTACTGAGGTCAATAATTAACCATTCCATAATTCGTTTCATTTCAGGTGTCCTTCCAAAATTTGTTACAGGGCATTGATTTACCATTCACATGCAGAACTAAGAAACATAAAATACTGTCAGGCACAACTAAGATGATAATACACATGAGCTGAACCCAAACAAGGGACTTGGCTGACTAACCTCAGCCATCTACACGCAGCAGACAGGCCCTTAYCACACCTCCACTGGTTTCAGACAAGCTAAAAGCAAATGTGTTCATCAGTGAGTTGTTAGGGAGAACACCAGCTACTTAATATTACCAGTGTCTTAATGATCCTTCCAGCCAACTTCAGGAAGAAAAATTAATCTCTGGTCAATATTTTTGAAAGAGAGGCCTTTAAATTGTCTCTCTCTCTCTCTCTCTTTTTTTTTTTAACTCCAGAAAACAGTTCAGCATCATTATTCCCAAAGAGATGGAGGAGAGGAGATACCTTTCTGCAGGCCYTTGTAAATGCAAAGATTAAGGAGTAGAGAAAGTGTTCAAATACCCTAATGTCTCCTGAGCATTTCTGGTTTGCTGCCTTCAGCAGCTGGATTTTGTGGATCTTGGGCATGGACCCTTACTGCCAGCTTTCCAAGCCTTGTGTTGTGAGTTCTGTAAGGAGGCTGCACAGCTAGTAGAGGCTGTGATGTTACATATTACAATACCCACATCTTCTCTATGGATCTTCTGAAACTTGTGTCTGTGCCTTCAGGTGGTTCAATGGTTCTACCTGCGTGACACCAACATCCTGAGCTAAGAATGTCTTTTTTTCTCTGTGCTCCCTGCCAGAAATCTTTCCATTAGCCTCTGTGTTCTGTGTGAACCTGCTACTGATTCTTCCGTGACCTGTGCATTGCCTTTGCATACTTAGGCTTATCATCTACCTTATGATACGCTTAGTGTGGAGCAGTCATATTTATCATTGTCRTACTAGCTCAGCTTCAGAGTCTATCTGACTGGAAAATCATATCAAGCTTGAGAAGTCCACAGTATGTCTTCTTAAAATATGGGAAATTTCCTTGTTTAATGAGAGAGAAAACACAGTGAACATGGAAATTGCTCTTAACCTCTCCTTTCATTTTTGTGAACAATCTTGTACTGACTAGTCCCATATGGACTTAGTAAGAAGYTTTCTCTCAGCCCCTGCTTAGAATTAGCCATCACTACAGGAACGATGCTGAGGCTGTAGGAACACAAGTATAATTCACACAGTGGCTAAAATGTCCCTTCCATAAATACACACACACAGAGAGAGAGAAGAGAGAGAGATGTTCTCTCTGAAAAAGGAATTCAGCTTACACAAAAGAGTAGGGAAGATACAGGAGAATTTTAAAAAATTAAAAAGGCCCTTTATGAGAACYAGGGAAAATAAAAAAACTAAGGCAGGACTGAATTCAGAATACTTTTAGGCAGTCAAGGACAAGTCAACAGCCTAAATAGATCTTTGGATCTGGGCCCTAGAGTAATGAAAAAAGAGGTGAGGAAGTAGATAGGATTGTAAGTAGGCAGGCTGAATAAAGGAGCCTTATTTTGATGTAGAATATGCAAGAGCATGTTTGCAGTCAGTGGAACAGCAGCCAGGAGAGATGAAGGTGAAGTAGAGATAATAAGAACAGAAATAAAGGAGGAAAGGGAACCTGAGATAGCAGGGAAAGCTGAAGGGGTTAGAGGCAGATAATAGGAGTCAGACCTCAGAATTGGAGACAGGCTATGAAAGYGAAGGTGAAATTAGTGGTGGGTAGGAAAAGGATTTGGAGAGGTAGAAAGTTCAGTCTTGCCAGCTATTGTCACACTTCTCTTTGTAACAGCTGACAAAGAAGCATGAGGAGAAAGCAATACAGTCTAGCAGCAATGATGGGAATATTGTCAAGGAAAAAAAAGATAGAGCAAATCTTGTCAGATGTGATATTTTCTCATAACTTATATAGCAGGAAAATATAATCTCCATCATCATTAGAAATAGCAGTGGAGAACAATTCACCTCTGGCTATCTGACAGTCACGTCCAGTCATCAGGAATATGTGTCCAAAGATATTTTTCTGCACAGTAAATTTCAAAAATTGTTTGCCATTCAGAAAGAGTGAAATTATCTGAAATACAGAAACGATTGTCTAGCTGTCAATACTTGCAGCTTTTTCTACAGTAATTTTACATTTCCAAATATTGTGCATTTTGATGTCATTTCAACATTTCATTTTCATTCCATGAAGGAGCAGGAGCAACTACAATCAAAAAAGTAAGTATGGGTCATTATGGCCAGCATGTCAGACTGGACTGTGCTAGAAGGTGAAGTAGAGGAAAGGCTAAGTTTTTCTTCCACAGAGAGTAAGTCCTTAGTCCACTGAAAATACATTAAATGAAACTRCCTCTAAGCAGCAGCCTTGGAAAGCATGTTGCTACCAGGATGACAGCACTGGTCAAACAACAACCTTTTCACTTCGGATGGAGCCAGGGSTCCATTGCTCCCTCCCCACTGCTGGGACTTCTTCTCGAGGAAAACAAACACAGCATACAGACTCCTCTTTGAAATTATAACCATCTTCCCAATGCTCTGCAGTGCATCATTTYCCAGGCCATTGATTGCACATTAGCCTTTAGCCTAAATCATCACATGTAAAGGTGCATTGCTTTCTCAGTAATCTTTCTCTGCTTTTAAGCACTTCTAGAGTGGAGGAATTTCAAATATGATAAAACACCTGCAAGTAACACTAATTTTGAAGTAGACAGTCCACTGATGGGGACAACAAGCAATATAAATCCCATTCATTCCCCGTACACAGGTGCTAGTGGTTCACAGGGATTTCAGAAATAAAGAGATGYAGCTGTACAGGCAACTTACTGTAGGTGCTCCTTCCCTACGTTTTAAGGGAGGGACCTCAGCCTGCCTCAGATTTCAAGACAATAATGAAGCCGTTGCTTTTCATTTTCATGAATTAAGTGAGACCTACATGGACTTATTTGATAGTTACACGCAGAAGTTTCAAAGTTTCAGAAAACAGCCTCCCTTATCACATTTCAAGGTTTATTTCTCTTTCAGACATWGATGCAGGCAGCTTTCTATGATTATATGACACTATTACAGAAAGATTATGTTTAAGTATTGTTAGAACAGGAATCTTTTTTAAATTGTGTTCTGTAATCAGAGATGATCTGTAGGCATGTATTCCCACCCACCGAAAGCAGGAAGCCCAAAGGCTTTCTTATGTCTTTAGAACTACCTGCTTCATGTAAGCAGTTTCCCCATAAAATGAGACATCCTTTGCCAGACCAGTAACTTTCCTTATACTGTTTTTATTGTATAAAAACAATATAAATTTATGAGTATGGCACTGTACCCCRGCCCCGGTGCAACCCGGTGCTGAGGTATGTGCTTCCTGCCCTGAGACACACCGTCTGAGACTCGCTCCGAGATCACTGCCYGCTGCTGCCAGACACAGGACAGACTTTTCCAAGTCATTATCGAAACTCAGCAGGACTCAGGCTCATAATTCAGGCCCTTCAGAAAACCCGACGTTGTCTTCTCTGCCCATCAATACTCACGCTGTGTTGCTTGTACATGCCTTTGAAAACAGTCAGTTCTTTCTTTTTACATGACACCTTTAAGTAGAGTAATTATTCCACTGAGTTTAGGYGAAAACTTTGCTCCTTTAAACACCTAAAATTACATCCTTATAGAAAAGAAAGGTGTTTAGGTTCCCCRGCCCAAGAATTCTCTGTTCCCTGGCATGGAGGCATTTCTCAGCTAAATGGGTGCCAAGTTTTTTTTCTTAAATGTAAGCAAAACAAACATGTTTTATTTCTTCGCTCATGAAATATTAATTCTGCTTCTCTGGCCTTTTTCCAAAAATAATAAATAATATATAAAAAAAAAAAAGTAGATACTTTACAGGGAAGAACTGAACACAAATGGCTAAAGCCTGGTGAAATTGCAAACCATGAAAAAGAACATTCAGTAATGAATGCACTCCACAACTTAAAATATAAATTAGATTTTCCCAGACCCAGAGTCATGGCCCCCGAATGAGACCATGACAGCTAAATAAGCTTTCAGGAGCTAAACAGAAATATAATTCTTGGAGGTCACAAGCCTGACAAAGACATGGCAGAAGATGCATTTTACTCTCAAGAAAGACTGGGAACGGTGATATAAAGCAAAGAGAGTTCCATCACCTCTAAAAATAATGTGGAATGAGAAAAAAAAATGTTTTAGGAATTTTACAATTCTAGCATAGCCAGGGAGAAAACATTGGAGGTGAAACCCTAGATCCTATCAGTTTGGATACTGACTTCAATGGCTTGAGGTTTCACATCCTGGACTACAACTGTACCATGAGGTAGGGGGGAAAAAAAAAAAAAAAAAAAAAAAAAAAAAGCATCTGTTTGATTCTTTGAACTGTTCTTTTTCAAGTCCTGTTTTGTTAGCTTCTACTTTGATCTTTGCATCAATTTCACATCCAGTGGAAGATGCTTCTCTTTTGTTTTATTTCAAAATCAGTGGTACACAGTCACTGTGGGGCTCGATGAGAGAGAAGAGGAGAAAATGGGCAGCTCGGTTCCTGCTCGTTCTGTGAGTCTGCAGAAAGCCCAGGAAAGCTTTTCAGGCTGCCACAGCTGTGTGGAATAAACATAAGGCAACTCTTATCATAATGAAAAAAGCTTGAGGAGATTATGGAGAGCAAACAACACAGCACAGCACTGCTTCAAAGAATACAAGCAGAAAATGCAATTTCTTGTGCAGTGTTCATATAAGAAAGCCATTTTATTCTGGAGTACACAGACAGAGTTGAAGTTGTATTATCATTTTGAACCCACCTTGCACTGAAGAAATACATGACTGTGATACAGAGTACCTGAAGGCTTCCTTGAAGGGAGGATGCTGCACCTAGAAGGTTGCAGAAAGRTGAAGTCAGGCTCTTCCTAGGCCTTAATGTGTGCACGTATGTAGGCAACAGATACGGCCAGGAATTCAGCTGCCCACTTGTAGGTGGCTGATGCCACCTGAGATGCCATCTGATATCGGTCTAGCTGCCTTTCCAGGAAGGCATGAGCCACATATGAGGTCTACTTCAATATTCTCAGCCAGCCCCATGGGGAGGTCTGAACACCCTGAGGCATCCAAAACAGCATCAACAGCCCACAGGTGGATGTCCAAATCCCACCCCAGCTGCTYCTGCTCCTGCTGGGGGCAAATGGGGGCAAATTTTCTCTTTTTCTATCTCCATTCAGAATTTAAGAGCAAGTGCATACAGAAGTGGCTTTAAATGTCATTCTCATCCAAGTTCATCATTTGAAACTGTAGCAGAAAGTCCAGCAAGGCCTAACTAACAGCTACCCGTGTCCCAAAGAGTGGCCTCCGAAGAGAACTTAAAGAGCATTATCTCACTTCAAGAAAACCTGCCATTTAACTGAGGATTCTACATGGAGCAGTATGACAGACTTCAGATGTGGGGAAAAAATAACACATTCACCTTGCATTTGAAAAAGAAGCAATGAGCAGAAACTGAAAAAGGTTAAATTAAGCTATATGTTAGGAAAAGCTTTTAGACAATAATGATAGTTGGTGTAATAATTTTTCTAGGAAAGCAATTATGGCCCGATTGCTAAAGATCATTAAAAAGTGACATGGGGCCATTTTTGTGTGATTTAAGTTAATATGCAAGATGATTCAGGAAGTGCCTAYGCTAGCAGGAGCCTAGGTGAACTATGACTTCCATGAAAGTTGGTAGGAGTTTGTTACATACTTTTATGGATCCCAGTTCTAGCACAGTAACCCTCATTRATAATATTGGCTGAAACGTTCTAATCTCTGTTTAGTCTTTACGTGATAATGAGCCTAAATAGACAATCTGTTATTTATCCATAGCTCCCACTGATTTCAATGGCAGCTGGGATTGCTCAGCCTGAAAATCAGGCTACTTATATTTAGATACGTATATATGAAGTCAGGAACCTAATTTTAGACACTTCGATTTGAAAATTTTGGCTTAAATATTCTGTATCAATTCTTTTTCCACTGCATTCATCTAGATTTGGRAGAAAATCACTACATCCATACAAGAGAGTCATCAATAAATAGTGAGACTCTATTCTTATTCTCAATGTATTTTTTCAAATATATCTTTGAATGAATTTATAAAATATATATAATATTCAAAGTAGCATATTGGAATTAGCTTTAGCTATATACAACAGGTTATATCAAGAAAAAAAATCCAGCATGCAAAAGTTTAATTTCACAAGGTTTAATTTCCTAAAACTTTTTTTTTGTAGGAAAAAAAAGGTCTGATAAGGGCTTGAAGAAATGTAAGCATATCCKATAGTTTTCAGAAAGGAAACTGTCACTATGACAGGCATGGCCAGGAAGGCAGGGCTGGGTGGCCTCCAACAGAGGATGAGAACAAGCAGCCCACAGGCAGCAAGGTTTAAACCACCACAGCTGTTTGCTAAGTAAGCATGTACTGATGCCTTTAATGTTTATTATTAACAAGCAGCAACCACCAAAAAAGCAGTAAGTCTTATATCTTCTTCCTTAGGTCTTTCTTCCTCTTTCAGGTTGCCTTTTGCCCCTACTGGGACTGCTAGTTCTTCTCTTTTCTCTTTTCTCTTTTTCTCCTACAGTCTGTGATTAATTGTCAGTTCTTTCCTTCTAGTTCCTTCTCCTCTTTCCTCTCTCTCAAAAAGATCTCCATTTCTTTTGTTACACCTGACCCGCATCTCACCATCCCCTATTCATCTAGTCTAAGAATACTGTGGGACTTCCTTGGATTAGCAGGAAAGCTGCCCTCACTGCTTCAACTTCTTTAAAAGCCAAGAATTCGCAGGTAYATGGACTACACTGGCTGTAAACACCTGGCATCTTTATAATCAGAGAGATGCACATAGCGTCTTGTAGTGCCCCGTAAATGTGCTCAGCCACACAGCACCAGAGATGCAAGTGTTCAGGAGAGAYGTGCGTATGGCCCCTCTGATTGGGAGTTTAGGGAGGGAGGAGGTCTGTAAGTGTGYTGGTTGCCTGTTGGAAGAAGGAAAGCAGCCCAAGAAGTTTCTTGTGAGATAGAAGGGAAGAAAGGCATAGATGRGATGGATGAGGTAAAGAAACATTCAACTATGTAACCAAATACATATAGATCCTTACCTAAACTACAGGGAGACCCAGGATCTTTTGTAGCTTTCCCATCATTCCAGTCACCAATTTCACATTTCCCAGGTCCTATTTTAAAGAAAAAGTATATGTTCTGTATTGGGGCTGTTAGAGAGAAGCTCATACTTACTTAAAACAAAGGTAATTCTTCTTCATGCAGTGTATGGAGGAGAGAGAACTTTTTATTATTTACTTTAAAATTTTTGTCATATAAAATGCATTTTATTGGGCTTTTCTAGTTGCCTCTCCCTCACTGCCTTTTCATGCCTTCTGCCTTAGAGTTCTTCAGATCTCTGACACTAATTTGTCTAACAAATATGGAAAGCTCTGACCTCTCTGCTTAGCATATTTAAGAGGTAATCTGCATAGAAATGTGGCACAGGCTGTGAAGTTCAACCAAAGCTATTTAAGCTGAAATAAAACTGAAAGAAGTATAGACATCATACTGACATGTTCCACTGGAACCTGCAAAACAATTAGGAAGGGGTGTACAGTTGAGCTTTTTTTCTTATGTTTCCTTTTTTTGTGGAAAGAAATTTGTGAGTCTGGAGGACTGTTTGTTTTGTTCTTTGAATATGTATTTACTGGATGCTTATGTCATGTGGTTTTTAAAGAAGAAACAGAATTCACTGCAAAGCTGGTCTACTTTGATGTGTAACCGTTATTAGTTGTGGGACCTGAGCAAAGAGCTTATGCAATATGAGGAAGACTGTACTGTAGGTACATAATAAAAACTTCTAGTTGCCATCAGCAATGACAATGACAGCAGATCTTCACGTTCCTCATACTGGACCTCCAGAACTATTCAAAGACCTCTATTTTTCCATTTCTATTTGCAGAGGGTCAAAAGTCACCCACTTAGCTACTCCCCATAGTATTTTCTGCCTTCTTCAAGCTGCCAGATGGCAGTAAGCTGTCGGTAGGGTACGTAACAAAAGCAYTCATTTCCTCAACCTCAGGTTGAGAATACAGCTTTGGACTATGAGTCCCTTAGACACACTGATTAGTCATCAAGCTTCAGTTGGTACCTACTCACTCACATAGCCCTGCGAATACCATAGGCTCTGCTCTGCTTGTAGCACACCTCCAACTGAGTCTCCATCAGATGTGGAGATGTAATTGAGTGCCAAACCAACTGACAGCTCGATGAAAGTTTTATTCATATCCATTGCCCACATTTAGCTGAATGAAGGTGCRACAACAAAACGATTCCATTTTGTGTTGTTATACCAGGAATGCCCGTGAAAGTGTCGTCCCATTTCTCTGCCATGGCTGTAGAGGCACCAGCCTAACAAGGAAAGGATGCTGGACTCTATGACCTGCTTATTATCCCAGGCGCAACCTATAGTCGCTCTAGATTCAAGTCTGCTCAGACGCTAAATGAGCAAATATGTAAGTGAAATAATGACCTGACGTGGAACCTGAAAGCAYAGAAGCAATATACTGCTAAGAAAAGCTCCTGCAGCATAATGGGTCTAACAGGGATCTGTCTTGCTAGTAAAAGAAAATAAAATTACTAGGTATTTAGAGAGATATATATGTGTGTGCAGAGAGAGGACCAGCATTCAGTCGGAGACAGGACCACYAGAAAAGTTCAGGTTAAGCCTTGCTTCATGATCAACCTATAAGCATTTTTGCAGAGAAGGCTCTGAAAACAAGCACAGAAAGTGTAAAAGCAATCACAAAACCTCTGAAAACAAGTTTTTTTCAGTGACAAAGCACTTCAGGTCATCGCTTGCTGATTGTTAGATCATTTAGATCGTTGATCATTTTTATCACCCAGTGTGCAATACACAAAGCAACTCAAATCTTACTCCTTGGTGTCAGAGCAGCAGAAGGGCTAGTACATGCCCTGCTGTGGATCCAGCTGAGCTTTTCACAACTTCCTTAAAATGTTTCAGAATTTTTTTGGCACAAGCAGTGTTTTTGTGGAAGAAGATGAAAGCAGAGGTGGAGCAGTATGCTGCTGTCAAAGATTTCTAGTCAGCCGCAAAGTTTCATCCCATCAGCTGCTCCTCTTTGGAAAGAAAAGGGTATGGTTTGCTGACAAGCCAAATTATGGCTGCAGTGGCTGCTGCCTGACRTCCTTACAATGGGACTGATTGTGTGCGGCGAAAAGGATTTGAATGTAAGCAGATAGGAACGAAGATGCTGGTGTCAGGCTTTCTGCTATTGAAATAGCAGCTAGTGAGGAGCAGCTGTGGTTATCTGAAAACACTCTGCGTGGAGGAACAATTTTTCTTCCAAAATCTGAAAGAAACTCTAATGATGAATCATAGGCCGGGCTATAAATAAAACATGACTATGGATTTGCAGACACAGAAACATTCTCATTAGAGACTGTTGTTTTTTAGGGCCAAACTGCTTCATTTCGTTTCTTTTTAATCTATCAGAATTATTTTGAAATAATTACTTCCATGATGTCATATACATTGTAATGCACAGTAGAGTTTGTTGCATGATGTATGACAAGCATTAAGGTCAAGCAAATGAGCCTGGCTAAATAACTGCTAATAAATGTGACTCACTAGCCTGATATGCATTCACAAGTTAACATATTCTTTCTATAGGTTTTAAACAAGGTAAGGAAAGACCTGTCAGCCCTCAGCCTCCCTTGCACTGAAGAACAGAATAGTTGCTTGCACCTCATCTCCACCCTGAAAGGTCAGAGATGCCTTTTGTGTCTGGTGAACGAGGAGGACCAAGGAGAATGATCAGTGACGAGTATTAGTAACAGTTATTGGTAGTTATAGCTTCTGATAGTATTCTTGTTGCATACTTGTTACGGAACATAAAATTATCCCATGAATAAATAAGGTTAATGGAAACTAGTTAACAGTCTCCTGCAATTAAACTTTAATTAAAATGAAGACATCTCATACTAATATATCTGGGTTTTCTTTGGTTTTCAAAGGTCAGAACATCACTGCCTTTCAGTTGAAAGGGTATGAGAATTTCTGGCTTTGAAATGGATGGTCCAAATATCTACTGAGTTTTCTTCATACATAAAATTGGCTTCCTCCAAGTTCTCTGACACCATAAAGCTGTAAGGCAGACCAGCTTGCTCCTGCTCAAGGAGTGTAATGCCTGTGCCATTACAGATAATGCATTCTCAACTACAGTATTTCCGTTATGCCTGGAATATCTCAGTTTAGAGATTCAGGAACAATATCCCAAACATGCGCTGAATGCTTAAGGGATGAACAGACGAGGGATGTACTTACTCTGATTTAAAAATCTTCTGTACCTGGGCAGTCTTCATACCATATTAGTGAAACYAAGTGTCCCCGGAAGCCTTCCCGGAGCAGCATGTACTTTTTGGTAATGCAGGATTCAGTTGGCTGTCAACGCTAAAAGAGAGCGGCAGCAGAAAGGAACATGCATGTTTTGTTAAAGAGTTACTACCCGGTAGCTGGGCAGACGCAGTCACTTCAGGGACAGGAACCCCCATTTGCACCTGTCACAGTAACTGCGAATTTCTCTCAGTCAACTAGTAAAATTCGCTATTGGAAAAAGCTGATTATCTAACTGTGAAGAATTATTTTTTTTTCTATTGCTCATTGCTATTTATTCAAACCTCTGCTTAGAGTGTTTCCTACCTCCCTGATAAGCTCATGTTTCTTCATCTCTCTCCCTCTCTCACTATTTGTAGTTATCACCAGTAACTGATGGCATGGTATTACTTATGTTGTCATCTAAAGCAAAGAAAGATATATAGCATACACTCTCTCCATCCAAAAATCCAGGTTTTGTTCTACTGGGATCTTATACAGCATTCAGATTCAATATACTAGCTTGCCATATGGATAAGCCCTGCTTAAAGAGATGCCATATGTCTAGCTATTTCCAGACATGTGCTCATACTTTCTATTTTAAGCTTTTTCTCCGAATTTTTAATTTCGTTTCTATTTAGGCGTTTGATTGGTCACCTGATTGGTTATAGTAGGCTTTGTGAATTAGTCACACACTGTGTGCCTGCCTTGCCAACACTCCTGCTTTGCACTGGCAGCAGAAATCCTTTTCTGGAGGCATGATCTGTTGCAAGCCCTCTGCCTCGTATCAGCCTCATGGTGGCCACCAGCCCTGGGGCGCCTGGTGCACAGAGACCAAGCACGCCGGGGAGGTGCTGCTGCCATGCTGCTGGTGCCAAGCCATGCCAGGAGAGCACCAGCGCCTTTGGGGGCATCCCGGGAAGGGAGCGAGGGGGAGGATAACACCTTCACTTGTAATTCAGCCTCTGTTACCGTTCATTCGCATCAGACATCTGGTCTTTGCATGGGCAAAACCGCCACCRAAGTCGCCTGACTCAGATATGTGAGGAGAAGACCCAGTTAGTGCAGGATTCAGAATTCATGTTGCATGAGTCAAAATTAATATCTTAGAGGTAGGTAGGAAGCATCTTCTTTCTCCCATAACCGTGAGAAGGATTTGGCCCATTAGTTTAAGAAGTTTATGAAAGGATTTTTATTAAGTAGTAAATTATTTTAAATCAAATCTTTTAAATCCATAGAATGGATCACCTGAGAGTCCTGAAGACAGAAAGCATGTTTCCCACTGTTAAGTCTTCCCATGAATGAAATCTGGGCTTACTGGCATTTATTGTGAAACTCCCAATAATTTCAGATGGAGGCAGAGTTTTAGCTAYTATTTCATCAAAACTTAACAGATAAAAGAGTGTGTTTTTTACTGTTATGAAAGAATCACTTAACTTATCTTCCAGATGTCTCCTTGATAAAACTTCTATTAAACTGCAGGAGGAGAAGGACTATTTAACAGGTTTTAGGACAAACCAGTCACACTTTTCATCCTATTATTTTTAGAGAATAGAGTGTGAACCAAGACATTTCATTTTCTCAGTGAGTCTTAAAGCAGGCAGTCAGTGAAAGAACTGATAATTATGACATAAACTCAAAGATAATTAAATGGTAAAGGAAAGCACTTTGCTTGATAGACATATTTTGCTGTCTTCAGTAGAAAATTTAAAGAAAGAATATCTTCTGTAAATATCAAAAGCTAGGTCAGAGAGACACTGACATCCACAGTACAAAGATCTACCTGAACTAACACGTACACTGGGCAAAAATAGCAACTCACTGGAAAAAAAATATTGAGTCGGATTTCTTTAGCACGCATATTTTTGTCTCTGAATAGATGTATAGCCAAACTTCAAAATTTGGAAACTCTCTGAAAACATCTAGATTGCACAGAATTTTTAGTCACTGAGTTCTGAGTTTAAAGCAGAAACTCTGGAGGACAACAAAGCTGCGGAAACAATTATGGGCAAGTACTAAATATCAATACCCTTTTAAGAAGAACATGGGTTTGGTGATGAAGCAGCCAAGATTTTTAGGAATGTACATGGAATGGAAACAAAATGTCCACATAAAAGTTTAAATTTCAAAATGCACCAAAATTCTTTTGCATAAAATGCTAGTTCTTTTAAATGGAGTGAAGTCATTACATGATCTATCAGCTTGAACATTACTATAAAAAGAAAGTCATAAAAATGTTATTTATTTCATTTCAGCTGTATGACTGCCCAGAATGTCAAATTAGAGAAAATTGCCCAGAATTTTTAGTTGTTGGTATTTTCAGTTGTTCAGTATTTCAAAATATTTTAAAGAATAAATTTCTTAAAAAGTATAGTTTTCAGCTGTGTCTGAATTAGTGGGATTTTTTTTTTAATTCAGCTCCTGTGCAATTGCACTCATTGACTTTGTTTCCCTCTCTGTAACTATTGCATTTGCAGAGTTGTATTAAATCTTTCAGCATTGACGTTCAGATGTTCTGAGAAACATCTGTCATTATGCAAAAAAATTCTAAGAGAGGGCACTGATGTTATTAAAAAGCTTAGGGAATCTGTGACTAAGTCTGATGTGCAATACAAGATCAAAATATTGCTATCAAGTATGACAGATATTGCAGAGAGTGCAAAGTAGTAAGACTCTAAAAAATGTCGTGCACTGTTTCATATATTAAAACATGATAACTTTGCCTTTTTATAATAATGATGATGATCAGTGGATTTAAGTGCATGATTAAGACTCATTTTCCTTATACTTGAAAAGTCTCAGGCAGGCACTTAAATTTCCACCCAGTGTTGACTGTTTTTGACATCCATTTACGGTGCAGAGAAGCCAATAGCTGCAGAAACCTGGCCCAGACGTGCTCCATCTCACCTCAGCCATGCAAGAACCTATGGCCAGGTCCCCTCACCCGTCAGGAGGCAGCACTGCCAGATCGCAGAGGAAATCCTCACTGCAGCCAGGCAATGATAAAGTTACCCATTCTGGCAAYGGGGTAATGGTCAAGTCTTGAATGAAAGGATAATGCTGTTCACAGCTTGGACCTGCTCTTTGTAAAACAAGAGGTAACTTAGGCAAAAGTAGCTGCAGGAACATTGTGATTTACTAAACCTTCAGGGATTTTTCTGCACAGTGTAATCCACTGAGTCTATCCTCTCCTCCCTGAGTTATTTTCCTAACATACTCTTTAGTTTTAGCAGGTCCCTCTTGTTCAGCCTCGTCAGCACAATGCTGCCATTTGCTCACATCTTCATTAAATTCTGACTTCAGGGACAGATCTAGTGTTCTTATGATTTACTAGGCACAAATTTTGTTCCATACACAGGGGCACAGCAGCCCTGTCTACACATCTTCACCTCAAGGCAGTTATTCTATGCAAATACTTGGCTCATAATTAYGTACCTAAAATATTTCAGAGAAATGAACACATTTCTAAAATACTATTCAGCATAAAATCTTGCAAGCTGCAAAAAGACAATTCCCCGGACCACAGGGTGTTCATAAAGAAAAGATTAATATATTGCAGTCTTAACCTCTGATCCTGGATTTTCTGCTCTTTTGGTATGCACCTGTTGCCATGGTTTCCAGTGCCAGTTGYATCTTTGTCTCTTATTTGTCTTTTTCAGATATATCCCTTATGTAACATAGTGCTTGTTTCTTGTCCTGAGCAGAACGATGTGGTGCAAACACTCTCCTGGTCTCTGCCTCAACCACGCTAACYTGCCTTGGCCAACTAAATTGGACCCTAGCAAACCTTCCACCCATAACTGCGGCAATATTTTTAGCTCTGGTTTCAACAGTGCTAAATACATGGCTAATAAGGCAATTTTCACTCCAGGAACTGCTCTATCAGAACATAAAATGCATTGGCCCTTGCCAAGGACACACCTTGCTCAGGCCCACGGTATTCCTTGATTCTTTCGTCRCAGAATCCAGGGAAAAACTTAAGCAGTATAGTTTCATTCTCCTTCTGAATTACTTCATCCTATATCACTTATTAAAAAACTTATAGTGAGTCGAATCATTTTTTGTCTTAAGAATTCCATGCATTAACTTCACAGAGCATTACATAAGTTGAATATCAAGATTTATTAGCAGAGAGATCTCAGCCTATGAATTTTCACTGAAGACAATAAATCTTTCCCACCAAAATATCTCAGAATCCCTATAGTTTCAAACATTCAGTATAAGCAAGGTCAAAATCTAGCTGACTGCTTATATGGGTCTTTCTTTAGCAACACCATTACAAACGAGAAACTAGATTATAAGTCTCATAAATATGTTATTTACCTCCTGACAGGTAGCCTACTCAGGATTTGCTGTCTCCAGATGGAATTTTTCTCTTATTTTAAAAATACGTGAGGGAAAAGTTAAAAATGAACTATGTGCTAGGAAAAAAAAAAAAAAAAAAAAAAGCCTGTAAATAACTAAACTGCTATTAGTCCTAGTAATGTCCATTTTTCCATATCCGTTTCCTGTTCAGGACATGGAAGGCTCATCTTGAGACACACTAATTCACATGGATGGGCTGCTTTGCAAAATCTAGGGGTGAAATAACTAGACCAGGACTGTTAAAAAGAAAGTGGGAGAAAGAGAGTAGTAAAAAAGGTGCAGAGACATCAGAATTTGCTGGGAAGAAAATATCTTGTCACRTTTCATTAAAAAAAAAGAAAAGGATTAATAAAATAAGAGTTTGATACCAAACTTCCAGAAATGGCAATGTCAAGCAAACCTAAGTCATCAATGGAATATGCAAGWGAAAACAAAGCTGAGAGGCAGGTAGAGGTAATTATCCAAGAGACATCAGTGATCCCATCTTCAAAGAAATCTCACTTGTAAAGGAAGAGACAAATTTCTAAAAGACTATGCAACAGCTGTACCTGCCTGATACATTCACACTCAGAAACAAAATTTATTGCATATGTACATTGTGAACTGCTCTACAGATGAAATTGCTTATTTGCATGCAAAAATTGCAAAGTTTTAATGAGGCACTCGCAGCTTGCTCTAAATTCTTCAGAGGAGTCAGTGAGGAGTGCTGCAGTCATCTGAACAAATAGATGTGCGAACAGGCTAAAGGAAAAAAGAACAAAACAGAAAAAAATGTCACACCATGATCTGAATGCCTGTCAAAAACAGGCATTCTTCCAGGGCATGTTAACTTATTTGGTGGAGTGGATATTTTTGATTGACAGGATTGAAATAAAAAGGCTGATGTGTTGTTGATACTTTTTGCAGTAAAGCAGCTGTATTAAATTATGTGTTTCCCTCTTTTTGTCAACAAGTTGGCAGGTTGTACACAACGTGTCAGCTCTGTAATGACAAGCACCACTTTAAACAGTGGTTGGAAGAGCCTCGTATGAATGCTTGTTTTTGTGAATAGGTATCTCTAACAAGGGAAAATATAAGTAGTCATGAAGAGACTCATTGGGCAATATGTGTCAAAATTATATTACCACCTTATAATATTGAATTTCTGGCTCTGTCCAGATACTAACCGGCACACAGGCATACCCCAGACTGACTCACAAACTCCTGCACTTCAAGTAACAGAAATCTTCTTCCTGCAATATTTTCAGCCGGGCGCTCTGCTCCCTGCCTCCTGTGTGGTTAATGATGGAAATAGCACAAGCACCGTACGCTTGCTGAGACACTTCACCACAGCTCTGTTGGTTGTGGCCCAAAACAAGAAACGAAAAGTCACGAGAGAAATGTAAAAGAGCCACACACACACACAMAAAAAAATGTTTTGAAAGAGGCCTGACTTTGGTTYGGTATGCCTTTTAAGCATGTTGTCAAGTGAGTTCTTATGCAATAGTCTTCTGTATTCTCTTCAGTTTCATCTATTTTTTTCTACCCTAATGCCCACAGAACTGCTTCCTTCTTGCTGCAGTACACAGCTACAGCTGCAGCTAGCTTAACAAATCTAAGGCTTTGAAAACTGTGTTCTTAGACACCATTTGCAAGGTTACCCTTACTAAGATTGGATCCCATACACTAAGTCCACCTTTTGCATCTGCCTGCCCTCAGCTAAGAGCCTCTGCTGGACTCCTCTCTTTGGAGACCCACATATGGGACTTGGGGAATTAACAGACGGAGAGAAAGAGGTAGGGAGATGGGTTTCTTCCGTACACAGTGAGAAGCTCACAGGTGACGCAGCCCTGCCAGTACAGCATGGTCCTGGTGGGAAGTGGAGAAGGGACAGCTGAATAACGAGAGCGCAAAGGATGAGCACTGCTATTGCCATGTAACCATAGTGACTACAGAGGTGACGGCTGTGACACCAACCCGGCAGGTTACTGCACGTCTCTGAACAGAAACCCTGCTCTCCTACCAGAGGCAAGGAGCAGTTAGAGAAAAGGATGGACTGAGATAATAGGCGTGCCAGTCAGAATATTTTAGTCAGAATTTTTTCCCTGGGTAGATTTTATTTACACCTACAATAAAATGATTTTTGTATGTGTCAGTATTGACAGCCTTTCATTTGGGGAAAAAAAATGTTGTGATATGGAAAACCTGGTTTTAACATTTTGAAAAAGCAACACTGAAAAGCTGCTTTGAAATAAAAATTAATATGATCATAACTTCATAAAAAGATGACATTTAAGATGAACTGTTTTGCCTCTCAAAAGCAAAACCAGACAATGCAGCTAGCTAGTCTAATACCATTTCTGGAATAGTTGTTGTTATTCTCCTATTTCAGACCAAGTGAAACATTCAGAAAACTAGAATCATGAATAGAAAATGCATTCCTAATTCAATTATTCAGCTTACAGGTTCTATGCAAATCTGACAGCCACTTGGTTTTGTGCATACATTAGCATAAGTTTTCACATATTCCCCACATATATCTGGAAATATTTTGCTATTGCAAATGACATTTCACTTTCTGATAGACTATTCTGATCTTCTCTCCTGAATTATCTGGGAAAGGTTCTCAAAAGAAAGAAAAGAAATACTGAGTCATTATCTAAATCTTCTCACTAACTGTATCTCCCATGCGTTAGATACCACACTTGGAATTACGTTGTGCTTTCCAAAGAAACTGTGTACACTGTCGGTGTCATTTTTCCTAGARAAGAAATACAATGTTGATATTTTTTAACAAAAGAGGGCAAATGTGCCTCATTTCAACAAATGAGTGATCTGAGCTATCACATCAGTGAGATTCAGCTCACTTAAATTTAACCATTTAGAAGTTTCCCTGGAGAACATGTTTTTCTCTATGATCAAGATAACATCTCCAGATGGCAATCCACCCCATTTATCTGAAGTGTTTTAGGAAGATTCAGCTCATCCTCTAGAGCTTCATCTTTTTTGACATGGAGAAGAGACAGAGGTCACGCTTCTTTCCGATACTGGGTGGGAGGAGTCTCCTCCCTCACCATTAAGGCTGCCAGGTTCTTCTCCTTGCCAGGACAGAACACGTAAAGAGCAGTTCTGGCCTCCAAATGTGGGAATTATCTCCTTTCAAATAGGGCATTATCTTATTTTCAGCCATCTAAAACTCAGACGTGTAATGGAAGGGAGTTATCTGCTTTCTTCTACAGTCAACGGAGGAGAACCAGATACCTTAGAGGGCAATTCAACCTACTGACTTTCAACCCTCAACCCTYGTCTTTAGGTGAAAGTCATCACTCTCCAGAACTGTTAACTCTTTCCCTTGCCTATTGAGGGAACCTAAGTGATTAATGTGAATAAACACCTCTCCTTTAGGCAGCTCCTCCTTAGATCAACCTTCAAGACCACATGTTGAAATTAATGCACAGCTTTCCTTGCAAATCAGGCTATGTAATTGTTCCTGAATGCTGATTTTATTTACTGAACAGTCCAACAGGCAAAGAAGGAGGAGAAGTATTTAATGGAAAAATGTTAGAAAAGGAAAGCCAGCTAAATAGCCTGCAGTCTACAAGGTAGAGGCTCACAGCAAGCCATCCTGCTTTCCTGTAAGTCCCTGCCGTCAGGCAGGAAATATAGATGAGAACAGCCACTCTTTTCTTTCAACATTGAAGTTTGTGCTGAACACAAATACCTCAGGCTGGAGAACCTGAATAATTTAAAAACTGCAACTGTGTGTTTCCTTAATCAATAGTCTTTACATTTAACATTTAAAATTCTTTGGCAGCCTAGAATTTAGATACTCTATCATTTTTCTTGTAGTCAGTTGAATATATTTGACTGATGTTGGAGTGATACACAATCCCCAGATAAAATTACCGATGTGTAWCAGTGACAACAAGAGCACTTGAAAGACCTTTGGAAGAGCTGCACTATTTAAAAAGATGCAAAATCTATTGCCAAGGCTTTTTGCCCCCTTATATACATATTCTACTGTCATATGTAATAACCTAGAATTTTGATGAGGGAGGACACTAAATACTCAAAAGATTTCTTGTCAGYGAACATTAAGGGTCTCTGTTATGTTAGCTCAATACCTGATGACACAACTTTCACRGTCTCAGAGCAAAGTGTTGAGATGCCCCAATTTCAATTACAGCTGATAATGATAAATGGCAATGTACTTCTTTCCAAATGCTTCATTCTTCCTGAAGAGATAAATTCACAAAGCCTGTCGTYCCAACTGCTGCTCAGTTAACTTCCATTCTTTTCTGTATTTCAAGGCAAGTTCACATGAATTGTCTTGCAAGTTATTTACTAAAAGCATATCTTGATACATTTTTTTCAGTAAAGTTACAGTTATTCTAATYAAGTTTAATTTTGTATTTTTAACTTCAATATTTTACAATTAGCTAGAGCTGTAATTTTAAGTCAAATTGTATTGAGTTTCTGTGTGCCTAAACATCCTCCCAGCCATGAGAYACCATCAGTGTTTTCTCTACTGTTCTATAAATAGATCTCCCACTATACATCTGAGGTAATCAAACACATTTAAGCTATAATAAGATTTCACCACCTAGTGGCCCCAAACTAATGAAGTTTTGATGTTTCTCCCATGCAGATTTCCAAATCAAACTCAAAGAATATTGATTAGTCTRTTTTAAAAAGTAAAAGATGAAAAACACTTTATAGCAGGTGTATGAGTTCTAATGGTTTGTGCAATTTCTCTCCTACAATTTCTCTCCAGCTGCCCAGGCTGGTGAATTTAGTGTTGCATTGTAAATACTTACATTCGGAAAAGGGGAAAAAAAAAAAAACAGCTCTTACCTCCTTTAAAAAATACCTTATATTTAGCAGCCAAAGGATTTATCATTTCTGAAAATCTTGGCTGATGTATTTGTTTTATCAGGTTATGCAATCAGGTTCCCCTTAGACATTGCCCCACATGGTTCCTACGCATTACTGCTCTATGCCTACTGGTCACCAGTAGGACATTACAAATCAGGGGTGAAAATTTAGTGACTGCATTTTTTGTTGTTTTTAGTTTTCTGGGTTTTTTGCCTAACAACATCCCTCCCTAATTCACTTCATGGTTTTAGTCGATGCACAATCTCTTTCTATTTCTTATTACACAGCATTTCTGTAGGCTGATAAACAGCTGCTGGATATTTTCTCTGCCAAAGAAGATCTTTGTAGTGGTGGAGAGAKTTTAATTCTTACAAAATAAATGAGACATTATGTAAACAAAATACTTTAAAAGCCTTTGAGATGCAAGGTGCTATCCAGATAAGACAGTGTYGCCCACAGCCACATGCTGGCTTAAAAAAATGAGGGTTAAGTGTCAGTTTAGATGTGCATTTCAATTAGGGTTAATAGTTCCACGTTTTATGACTCATGCAAAAGCATTTGTTTGGGGGCGAGGCAAGACACATACGAATTTTGCCTCTCAGAGAAGTGTTTGTGGAGAACATTTTGCACATGAGCCTGCTGTTTGAACAAAAGGACTTACAACTTCTGCATGTGTTTGCATTACTCATCCAAGCAACTAGAAGCTATTTTTCAAAGAGTTCTTCCAAAACACAGTCAATATTTTACAAATATATATACGACATTTTACAAATAAATGTTCTTTGCACTTGTAGCCTTCAAAGGCATTTGATATTTCTATCGCCTTTAAAGGAATGTAAGGCAAACCAGCCATTCATTTCCATGAGTTWCAGGGAGCATAACAACAAGGTATCGTGAAAAGGGAAGTAGGTGTAAAAGTGAAAGAGCACAGACGTCTTATGAAGGAAGGGGGTTACCACTAACACAGTCATGGGCTAGAAGCAAAAGAAAAACCTGAACTCAGTGCTGCCTCTTGACAGAGAACAGGCCAGGAGGAAATGTTGCTCATTAGAAAGAGGCTCTGACAGCTAATCAGCAGGGAAGTCTTTTATTATCATTGCTGTTTTGGTGGAAAAGTCCCGGACAGAGAACTGAGAGGGCTCTCCTGCACTGCTGTCGCAGGCAGCCACGTGGCTTTGCTTCCAGAGGGGCACGCTCGGTCAGAGCAGGTTGTGGCCTGGTTGTTGGCTTTTTCTCCTGTAGGAAGAGTCAGTCAAGTCTTTTTTCTCAGGAAGTATCTGGATTTGTGCAAAATGTAAGGTAAAAAGAATTCAAAACTTTAATTCTTTTTTACAAAACAAGATGGTTGCTTTCCATCACCAGCACGGGTCCTGAACATCTTGATTTTTACCTTCTGAATGTAATCTTCAGGCAACTTCAGCACAACAGGCCTCCTCACTCAGGACACAACATCTTCTTCTGCAAAAACATAATGCAATGCTTAAGCAAGCATTGAATGACAAACAACAACTGACAATTAAAGAGCCAAAATCCATCAGCTCCATAATGCCACCACTGCAATTTTCAAAAGAATTAAAAATACCCTTGACACTTATTATCAAGAACAGAGTTATCTACCAAAAAGTCTCTGGATGTGCACGGAAGGACGGAGGTAGCTGGGGAAGGCAGGAGTGACTGTCTGAAGGAGTTAGTCRTTTTAGCAAGACTATAAAAGATTCYGAAATATCTTTGATGGAAAGAAGAAGTGGGACCTAGGTCACAGTACTCTAGAGAAGCTCCTCCAGGCCCTGGTATGCTGGCTTCCTGGCGCTGCTACCTCAGTTCAAGAAAGAAGAAAAGCATACATAATTTTCTAGGTTGCTTGTAAAAGCATAGACGCATCAAAAGAAACTTTCAATCTGTTCTGATGTTCCCTACTCCTGGGAGAAGAAAGCACTTCRTTCAGAGTTAGAAAATATGGCTCAAACCAAGCAGCTTCACTCTGCACTTCTTMAGAACAATTACTCGGCCTGCTTGTTAGATGTGACCTTAATTTCCGGGAGAAGGAAAAACAGTGTAGAAGACTCATGCCGTGCAGTATTGAACAGCCTTGCAAATTCTAATTTTCCTTCTCATCACTTCATTTGCATTGCCCACGTCTGCTGGTGCCTTCATTCACTTATGCTCCATTACAGTCCCATCCGTACTGAAGGAAAACTGACACTACAGAGTGGATTGAATTCACTCAGTGAGGACAGAAAAAAAATCATAAATGCTTCATAACAGGCTTCTTCCCACACTTATAATTCCATTATAGCACTGCAAATAATTAATGCATGTATCAGCTGAGGGATTTTTTTAATCAGATCTTAGTAAGAAACTTGCAATTCAAATAGATTCATGAGCATTTAGAAATGTACACAAATCGCATACACTAATTTAACTAACTCTCCCTTGGTATTCCCGTTTGGATTTGTAAACTGGCACCAACAACTTGCTTCAAACACTTCAGCAATACTGGATTACATCCTTCCTTTCTGTCAAAGAACTGAATCTAAAAACTTTGCTATCATTAGCCTCACATACATATATTTTTTTTTACATTACAGTTTTTTCTACTTTGAATCACTTAATATCGACCAGTCTAAGAATTTGAGTAAAGAATTTTAAATCAGTAGTAAAGAYTCCCTCCCTATCTAGTATTCTTAAATTTATGGATTTTTTTATTTCATTGTAAAAACTTGGTRAACTTGCAAAGTTCATTTAACAACATTTCAAATCAAAGCTCTTATTTTATTTAGAATTAGTTTCATTGAAGATAGTGTATATAACAAYGTAGAGGGAAAAGCCCAGATGCAGCAATTAAATGCCATCTCTCCATTAAATSAAAATAATTCCAATCCATTCTCAGCTGAAAGGAGAGATTTCCCCTCTTTTTCCAGAGTGCTTTCATCTGTTTGCATTAAAGAAGCAGAATGGGTTGCAGTCTTGCTAAATTACTACTCGAAGCAATGTAATGCCTAATAGGCCTGCCCACAGAGAGGCAATGTAATCTTGTGAAAGGTCCCTTCCTTTTGGAAAGGAAAGATACTTCTGATAAGAGACACAAAATTCCAAAATGTACATGTCCAGTCTGATTTAGTGATATGGTTTCATATTGCCACTAGCCAGCTGTTGAATAGTAATTCAAACTATATTCATGTTCTGGCAGCGTTGCCTTATTTTGCAATAATTTGGGAGGCTTTTGGGGAAGTTTTGCTGGCGTAAGCCGATGTTTGCAACCTTTCAGCCAAAACAGCCAACAGCCCTATCGACCATTATGGAGCTTTCCCAGTCACTACCACGGCCCTTCTCCCAGCCTTGGATGGGACACGCATTTGACAGGCGGCTGAACACGGGTGTGCGCYGTTACATAGGCTGAGTATTCTTGCTTTGAATGAGGTAAAACAAACACAAGTCAGAGAGGAAAATTCTCAAAATTTCCAACTCATTTTTTATTGTGTATTTAAATGATCATGCCTCAAGGGGGTCTATTTTACTGCCCTTTATACAGATTGGGAAGCTTCAGGAATTTATGTAGCCACCTTCAAACTCAAATACAGTGCRAGGGTCTGTCAACATTGTGCAGCATAAAGGATTTGAGGCTTTATAGGATTCAGGATTCTCAAGTAGTTGGATCRCATTTCAAGCCTTCTTAAGGTCTTTTGCTAGCTGTTCAGCTGTACTGAATAATCGATCAATTCTCTGCTGACAGGACTTTTTTTCTCATAATTCCAACCATATTTGCAGGTAGCAGGAAGCAGTTGCCTCCTGGAAGAAAGTCAGCGAGTGGGAAGGTCCTACAGCAAACTAAATACTCAGTTAATTAAGTAGATGAGGAAAAAACATTATAGATGATCAGACTCTGCAGATTTTGGTGCAGAGATTATTCAYGGAATAAATAAAATACATTTTCACATTTTATTTAAAAATTCCTTCTGACTTGGCCATTGCCATTCTACCTAACAATAAAATCCACTCTGCAGAAACCTCTTCCATGGAGGTCACATTTTAATTGCAGCAACATATTTGATATACTCATAGAGGAAAGTATATAATCATTGTGTTTTATTAGCTGACATACAACACTAAATAACACAGAAGAATCAATACTGTATAGGAACAGGGCATGGTGACAAAATGCCAAAGATCTGAYACGTCTTCTTGCATACAGCAGTGTGGCTGTTATGCTGAACTGCAGCAAGTGATTTATTAGTTAATGTACAGAAATGTTACCTTCTGCAGCAGGTCATTTTTATTACTCATCAGWTTCTATAAATGATGTACCACAGGGATCACAAAATCAACTTCTCTGATATCAACATTATTAATGATAATTATTATTATTAATATTAATGTTCTCTTGACAAAGAATTCTACACACTTTTTAAGTCACATTGTTCTTCTTTTATAGAGAAATAGAAGTTTCTCAAAGGCTGACAGTTACGAGAATCAATAAAAAAATGACATCTTCTCGATATATTCCCTTCAGTTTTGCTACTAAAAGAAAAAYGTGAAATTGAGAATTCTTGAGCCATCAGGCATAGGGATGCCRCTTGTTTGGTAATATTCAGAAGAAGCCTTCATGTCAGTTTTGAAAACTTAGGCTCTGACATGTTACTGATAGATTTAAGTAGAAAGCTGATCCTTTCCTTATACTATTTGCTTTTTTGCCTATTTAGACTTTGTTTGTCTTAATTATCTCAGTCTTTTGATTTTATTTATTTTGAAGCAATTGCCCTTTCATCTCCAAGACTGCCATCCTCCACATGTGTCTCTGGGAAAACCCATCTGCTCTCATCAAACTCAAGAGGAACCTGACYATACTTGAATGTCATTTTGAGTTTTTCTTTTCGCTTTATTCTCCTTTTTATGTCTTACATCATTTCCTTTTATCTCCCTATATTTACTTTACTCTGTAGTTAAGTCTTCCCAACGTTGTCATTGCTTAGCAAATGCTATAGTCAGGCACTTTATTTTATTTTATTATCAGGCATTACTGATTTGCTGGGTTTTGTTTCCCCAYTGCAGTTGTGTGTAATTGTGCATCCTTAAGGACAGTCCACCGTTGTCCGCATGTTGAGTTGAGAATAATCCCATGCTTGTACTGCCTGGGGTTTGCTCTTCAGAAAGAAACTAGAAAATATAGTGTGCTCGGGAGAAAAAAAATGGGTAATCTGATTATTAAAGTAGGTCGCTTGCTTCTCGGTTAGACTGATCTTCCTGGATAAAAAACAACCATTTGCATTTAGAAGCCCTATAGCTCAGGCTTTATTTTAACCAACTAAGGGCTATTTCTGCCATTTGTCTCCACAGTGGTAAGTGTTTAGCACCTCAAAAAATACAGGAAAAGCATTAAATCTGAGCTGCTCTGCAGGGATGGCCTGCAGTCATTTTCCATTCATTGGTTAACACAAGTTCTGTGAGTCACCGGGGAATGCACATTTCCATCTTTTCATACAAGCAAGCCAAGGGTGTAAAGAAAATAGTGAAAAAATTACAGTACCATAGCAGAAAATTATGATGTATGACCTCAGGAGATCAAAAAATACAGACTAAAATTGAAAAATATTTTCAAAGTAGTTGCAATTAACTGAAGTTAATTGCTGCATGTGTACACCAGGTATCAGCCTTGTGTTAATAAAATTGGCTTTCAGTCATCATCCRGAAGGGCATTTTAGCTTATTATTTTCATCAAATGGATGAAAATTGCAGATTAACCCTTTGTATTCTGTTTTATATATTAATATTTGTATTAGTATTAGCAAAATTTCTGCATTAACTAATATATACCACCTGTTCATCTGCTTGAATACTGGTAAACTTGAGATACTAGATGAATTTAAGATGATCCAGAATGAGRAAAAAAATTCATTTGTTCTCCATTTCACCAGTTGCTAGGTTGCCCAGGRAAAAAAAAATGCTTAGATACTTTGGCTTAACCCTGTATTATTTTTAAAGACATTATTTTTTAAAACATCCCTAAAATTACAAGGATTCTGATCAATGGTTTGTGAATATCTAGCTGGGTTAAACCCAGGGATCAGACACACATTCACATTCAATAGACTAGGATGATTTAAGGCGTTACCACTCCTCTGTGCCATCTGTTCTGTTCCAGCAGGACAGTAGGCAGTAGAAAAGAAAGATGCAGATGACTTAGCAGAGTCAAAAACCTCAGAGGACAGTTTAGGCGAGAATTTTTCCCAGAAATGATTGACGAGGATATGCATGGCCCCAGACTATGCTACAGGCACGGTAAACTGCACCGAAAGGACAGCAGCATACRGCTGTAGGGAGCTAACATCAGAAAATACCTCTTCCCTTTGCTATGTTGATGTGGTCATAAGCTCAGAAAGAGGCATAAAAGCATGCACAAAAATTTAAGCACGGTATCAGAATCTACATGAGATTCGTTAGCTGCTGACCTGTTCGTCATTAGCTGCTTRAGGGTACAGAAAACAATTTTCAGAAGAAGGCTCACATCCGAGAATAACATGGCTCCTCCAGTCAATGAGTTTCCTCTTGAATGCTATACACGTACCAGTATAGCTACGTGACAGCCTCTGCCACAAGCCTGCATCTCGAATGCGATAAGGGAAGCAGAGGAAATTTTGGCATCTGAGTTTGCACTGAGTCGTTTCACTGCCCCAAGCTGCACTTCAGTGCTGAACAGCAGAGCTGCTTCTGCTCCCACAAAGGCAAATTTATCTTCCTGATCTAAGCAATCATTGACTGAGTGCTTTGGAAAAGCTTATTAGAAAGCATTTAATACCTTATTAGGGATTTTTTTTTATTGCAGTCTGCAGTCAGCCTCGTAAGTCTTTCTCACTGTGGTGGCACAAGATACAGTGTTTGCTCCAAGAAGCTCTCATTTGGAGCTGAAAATAAGGCATCAAAAAGTGTGAAGTTTTCATAGGTACAGGTAGATTGGCATCCATGATAGGATTAAACAGGTGCATATAGTGGGCACTAGAAACTCTTTGCTAACATCTGCATGTCTCCAGCATCATTGCCATAAGTTTTCAGTGGCTACCTCTGTTTTGAAGCGCTTCACATAAATGTTTTCAATGTTTTAAATAGTGTCCAAGCTGTAACTATGGCTGGTAAAGTTTAGACACCTAACTGTCACCACCTGAAAGTCAGGCATCTGATCCAAGGTAGACATCTCTGCCCTCTCCATTCAATAAAAAGGTCTCTCAAAGCAGGCTTAGACCTTAGATCCTTATATTAGGGATGGCATGAATTGCCCACAGGAGGTGCACGTCACTCTCCATTGCCTATAGGAAAAGTCTATCCTATAAAATAAGTGGGATAGACATTTGCCTAGATACTGCACTTTCTTCCTCATTCTTCTAGTATTATTTAATTCATGAGTACGGATTGGTTTATTTGCTTGTTTGCRAATTCAAGCTTAGTGACTTGCTCTGCTTTGTACTGAAAGAAAGATATTTATGGTGCTTTTTCTTTGTAAATTCACAGTTAAATTTGCTGGAATTGAATATAATGATGTTCTTCAATAATGAGAAACACTTTCTCTAATAGATAGCTATGAAGTATAACTTAGCATGGTCTTAAGTGGCTGCTGAAAACAGAGACTGAAAAATGGCTGTAATTAGCTGAACAACTTCACTGCTGTGTGAACACTACTATTACCTGTGTATTATTATTATTTTGATTTTAAATCAAGGCTAAATAAAACCAGATAAAAGGGAATGAGGAGCCAGAAACCATCATCTTAACAGGGGGGCTGAAAAGTAATACAAAAATTAGCTGGAAAGTTCAAAATAAGAATTCCAAACTCTCAYACTCTGTCATAAATAAGAGCAGTTCTGTAACACTGTCATGCTCAAGAACAATAACTCAGCCACAAGAAATCTACCCAGGTCTAGCATAAAGTTTTAACGCAGAGGCATCATTTCACCGTCTGCTTTGAAATTTGGTGAACTACAGAAGCAATCTGTCATGTGCCTTCTAGTTGTAGACATTTTGCCAGGACTTCAGTACATAAGCATGATGAATGTTTGAACAGTAATAAAGGGAAAGATTTACTTTGTAGACACTCCAGCTTAGACTTGATTTAGTACATTCTCAAACCCAGTATATTTTCCATAGGTTGCAAGTATGAGCTATACCATTTACAGACACCCACAACTCCATCCCTACTGTCTCTTTAGCCTTCATAACTGCCTCCTCTCCAACATCTTTTTACCCCAGCAAACCTGGAAATTTCCTCTCCCTGATATATTGCTGCAGCTTATGACAAACATGTATTTAGCAAAGCTAGCAAAAAATGTCAGCAGCTGGATGACAGAAGGGAGCCAGTGCCTGCACTGAGCTGTGCAGTAGGGGGTAAAAGTAAAAATGTGCAAGTGAAGATCTTTGACAGTGCCTTATCTTCAGTAAAAAGTGACCTGTGGCAGGGATCCTTGTAGTCTCCAAGCAGTAGCCCTCTGATCAGGACAGATCAGCAGCACAGTGATCATCTGCRTGATTTTGGTTCTGGTTGCCCAGATCTCATGCATGTTCTGCCAAATAAACCTTAGCCTAGACAGGCTGCCATCTGATTTCTTTTCATGCTGAAAGAGCTCCCAGTTGGGAAGCTGAAAACTAGGAACACAAAGGAAGAAAAGAAAGGGGAAAGAATAGACAATGAAGAAAAGCTGTAAGAATGAGTAAAAGTGATCACGAACAAGAAGTGCTCTGGATAACTTTACAGACAGTGTGGTTAGAGAAACTAGGCTAGAGAAAAAAACAATACCATCTGTTGGTGAACAGAGGACATYCAGAAAAAGGGTGCAGAAAAGTTCTGTGTCACTATCTCATGAGAAAAATAAGGAAGTTCTTCTTCAGAGACAGCTACATTTGCATTTCTGTCCATCCTGATCTCCTCCAGTAACATCAGAAATTATTCAGAGCTCTACATGCACTCTGCGGATTGTGGGGCTGAGTAGAGGAGGAAAGGAAGGAAGAAGAAAAAATCTCAACTTTTCAGGACGGGAAGGAACATGTCCCTAAAGAGTATCTAACAGAAAATAACAGAAGATAATTTATCCAGATTCTTTATTGGCTTGAGTGAAGCTTTCAAAATAATTCTTGTATAATGGATACTGCATCTCTGGCCTCCAGTGCTGTTTCCAGGGTGTCTCCAAGTGTATYCTTTAAAGCATACCCATCCACATAAAGAGAAAAGAGAAGTGCTATCTCCATTGCCCATCTTCTACATTGCCCATCTCCTAATGATGTCTTTGAGCTTTGAACAGGTGGGACACTGCGTGTGTATCTTTTAAAGCTTGTCTGAAGAACTCTAGAATAAATATCTCATGTATAGATAACTATTAGTTTAATTTCAAAAGCTCAAGGCTTTAAACAGTGGAGCTTCTCTTTCAGTGCAATCTGGCATTTGCAAGGTAGTGTTAAAATTATCAAGGGCATTTCTGAGTTTGGTGCAAGAGAATAAATTAYCTGGAATGGTGTTTCACTGGTCAGATAAGCTTGATGGAAGCTGGAGATAGAAAAATGCCCTCCTGAAATATTAATATATCCATTACATCTCCTTTGTCCCTAAATTATGTAACCAAAATGTATAAGAACCTGCTCTGACTCTCAAAGTGGTTTGTGATCTCTCTGACAATGCTGACATTATGTGTGTTTGGAAACCAACAGTTACTACCAACCATAAAATAAATCTTGTTAAGTTTTCCAAAACTTAGGAGTYAGTCCTTTTACTAAGTATATATTTGTCTTCTTTTTTGTATAGTTATAATTCCATCCTGAAAGACATAAGCTCCAAAAAGCTCAGCTAATTTGCTTTCAACCAGATATCATAATTTTTCTTTTTAAACCTGCAGGCTTGTTATGACTTGCCAATGAAATAACGTGTGATATCCTTTCTTAGTAACATAAAATTTTAATGAGGGCTGTTTATCATTACAGTCTGTCTTCTGCTTAATGACATCCAGATGAGTGAGGACTCCCAATCTAGATGTTGGAAAAAAAAATAAAAAAAGGAAAAAAAAAGTTTTCTGTGACTTTGCTTCTTTAAGTGGTCCCAATAGTCTTGCTGTGAAATTAGAAACTATAGATCTAGTAAGAAGCTCAATTTTAAGTGCAACTTCTTCCACTTGTAAAGAAAACCAAATAACATTCGGTTTATGGTTTCCTAAATCAGATGCCTACAGAAATTAGCCTTTATCTCAGGGGTCTCCATACTGACATCTGGAAGGTAATGAATCCAAAGACTTCTGTCAGCACTCTCACAAGGTGATCACTCTCTGCTCACCGATTACTTACTTTTTTTTTTGTTAGCTTACATTTGACCAAGTATGAACTGGCATCCAGCCCTTGTTTTTCACCTGACTTTTATATAAAAGTTTTTCTCATGACACCTTAAAACAATTTACACAAGAGACCAGGATCGTTATTATTTTATGGATACAGAAAACTAAGACACAAGTTACCTGGGCTGTGTAACTGGGCAGCCTAGGACTGAGCCARGTCTCCTGAGCACTTGAGGTCTTGTTAGACAAACTTGAAGAAGAGAGATAGTAATGTTAGGAAAATCCTGACCCTTTAACTACTTGAGTTCAGCCTTCTAGTGTCATCAGAGGTGCAGCTATGTGTCCACCTCACCTCCAGCAGCCATCGCAGAGGGCCCAAGGTCTCCCGTAGAACCTGGTAGCCTTGTGGGGATGTCTGGGCTCCTCAAAGGCATTGAAGGCATCCGAATCATGTCCTCCGTGTGCTTTGAAATGAACTGAATCACTCTCTGGTCTCCATTAACTGTTGACCAGATCTCAGCCAAGTAGCACGTGAGCCCCAACATGTTACTCACATGCAAATGTCATGTGAAATCCACCTTTCTTCAGCCTTGTTTGACTCTCACTGTGCTGTTACCTTTACGGAGCCACGTTCTTGGACATTGCTTAATTTATTCTCTTGCTCTGCTAGTCAGTGTATTTTCATTATTTCATCCTTTGAAGATGAATGCTTTATTTTAAAAGAAATTTCCAGTACCTTACTAATGTTTCCTCCAAAAGGTAATAGGCAATTTTAGAAGTGGTGCAGATAGCTGGCTAGGAATTCACTTGCAAAATTTCTACATTTTCTTCTCAGGTAAATACTGTCTGTTAGAGACACTCCAGATCTCTTTGTACAAGAGGTCTACATCCTCAGCTGAACTATAAAACAAAGTCTGCTTTCCAAGCCTTTCAGCTGCCACCTTTTCTTTTCCAGGTGAAAAAACAAAAGTCTCGGTAGTGTATGTGAGAGGCTGTTTTCTATTTCACATTCACTAAGATGACATGACTCCTTCATGTACCCAGTTCCAGGATCAGCACACTATTGCCTACACCTGTGCCTCACTCTTTTTTTGCAGCACTGAAGGAAATACAGAGTAGGGTCCATATCACTATTTTTACCTATCCCRACATGAAGGTTTAGCTCCATGGAGGAGTATTGAACACAGAAACCAGGACCATTTCACCACGGTTAGATAACCAGGGCTGACGTAAGGACATGTTAATGTTAGCAGTCTCCTCCAACCTCCAAAGTTGAGTGGTTTTCACTCGACAAACTCTGCAAGGGCTACTACATTATTTGTTTTGTTTTTCAGCCCGGTCATTTACTTTCCTTAGCCTGAAAAGTGTTTTCTCCTCTAGTTTTCCTTGCTATGTGTTAGCAGTAGAAAAACTGGAAACAGGTGACCAAGAAAGCAGTGCCTGTTATTAGTGCAGATGCCAAATCCCAGACCTGCCAAGTATTATTTACACCCTAAAGCACATCCGAGACTCCAAGATTAATGCTCAGCCCTAGCTCTCTGACCCTGAGTCCTGAGTAACCTGAGTTACATCAGAGTCACGCATTTCATTTTAAAAAATGAAAAAATATGCAAAAAGTACCTTAGTCATCACAGGTTTGTGTGAAGGAGCTTGAAAGCACATAACGCTCATGYAATCAGTGCAGAAATCCAAACTAGGRCAAAGGCAGGTCAAGCCCACAGCTRAAGAGGGCACCAAAAGGAGCAGCATAAGAATATCCCATCCCGCCTCCTGCATCCAGCCCTTGTGCATGGGTCRCATTTCTGGAAACAAAAATTGCCTCTGATAACAAGAAGGGCATGCTCCCTGCTCAACATCTTTGGCTCCAAAGCAAGACCTAGAGTTCAGACAGCTGGCAGCACCAAGGACCGGCAGAGGTGGTTGAGAAAGGGGGGGAAGTTTCCTAGTATTGCTAGTGTAAGCTTGCAACAACAGCAGCTGAGGTAGAGAGACCAGGAGCTTGATGCATATRTCTTGTCTGAGACTGGTGATGCTCCTTACGTTCGATACCTTGAGTGTCGCAGGGACTCAGCAATGACTGCCCAAATCTAGCATCATGGTCCAGGTAGTACTCATTAAAAAGGACATCCTGGCAGTGTGAAGTGTCCCACACCTGACAGAAGGGATGTTTGCTGCCAAACCCCATCCTTGGGGCATCTCCAAGCACCATCCCAAAAGAAGAATATACGTGCAGAAAGAAAAGGACCAGAAGACAGGTTCAGTAGCAAAAGGCACTGCAAAGCTCTTGTCTTTTTGTTGGGACAGAGGACTCCGATTGCATCTTTCATGGAGGAGCACCTCTACTCCTGAAAGAGGCAGTGCTCCAGGAGCTCCAGGGCCTCTTAACTTCCTGGGACATGAAGCTAGATTGCAAGGTCTGAGGAAGAGTAAAGAAATTTTAAACTTAGAAGGTTTTAAAGTTAGCTGACTAGTCAGCAGCCCTTCCCCTCCAGTTCAAACGAATCTCTCCTTTCCCTCTAGAGTACCAGGTGTTCCCAGCTACCATTTCCTCTGTTTCCAGGGGACAAAAAGGGGCACATTAAAACCACATCTGATGCTCTGCAGTAGAAAAGGGTTTATTTGGAGTGTTTTGGACAGAGGAAGATGTGAAGGATCAGAGGGGATAGGAGCGTATCTGTTGTGACTGCCCTCCAGGTCTATCTCTCTCTGCCTCTTCATGGAAGGATTGACCAGGAGGGATGTGAAAAATCCTTCTGGGTCTGACTTGCAACCCATCATCCTTGAACTCATACATGAGTGTTCAGAAAGCCATTTCATGTGTAATTTATGAGATGAGTAGGCTGGGCTTCTKGGAGCAATGTGACTTCAGTTAGAGATAACTCTAGCATCAATAAATTTACCTTTAAAATCATTAGCCATATTCCTTGTGATTTTTGGACTTGTAACCTTCAGCATATTTTCATTTTTTCCGCTGCCAAAGGGATTGGTAAGATCTGATTCTCTGGCTGGAGATGGGAATGCACATTTTAACAGTAAGTTGACATTCCTGTAATATATTCTGCATGAGCCTTGCCATTGTTCATAATTATTGCTCAGCACAATTTACAAGAGAAATGACAGTAATCTGCATTTCCTTTAGAATTATTATCATTTTACTAAGGCACTAAAATACAGCTGCCCTCAAGAAATGTTTCAATGGGAACCTCCATATATAATACATGTGTTCAATTTATTATTAATGCACTTCAATCTGAATCACAAATTCAACATGAAGTCTGAAATTTTTTCAGACTCATTCTATTCTGTGTCAGCTCTTATAACATGTTCATCATCATAACATCTGTACAACAGATCCATAGTGCATTAAGCAACTGGCTTAAAAATCAGTCACACCCTGTTTAGTTTCTCAGTTTTGCCCATGAGTTAGAAGTTTGGACTATGTGGAACATTCAGTTTTAATAGGACTTTTGGTTTGGTTTTGGTTTGTTAATAGGATTTTTGGTTTGATTTTGGTTTGATTTTTTTTTTTTTATGTTTGTATTTGTTACAGAAAGCTGGTCAAAGCAATAGCACTTACCGTCAGAGCACATGATGGCCAGGTTAGTGGTGGGCCTCAGCTCCCACACTGTTAATTTCACAGTCTTGGACCAACCATGAGGAAAGYTCTCTCCCCACCATGGACAAGCCTGACTGCTGTGAGAGAAGATGTGCCAGTYGAGCACAGTTGTCAGCTTTGGCCTTGATCCCAGAACGTCCCGATATTTTGCAGATATTCTGGGCCTGCATTCAAAATAAAGATTAAAGTCTAGCAATTAGGTACAAATTCTATGACATAAGCGTACCTACGTGCTGAGCAACCACAGTGGTATCTGGTGTCTGTCTGCAGGAGAGGGCTGTCAGGGCTGTGTGTCAGCTGCGTGCTGTGCACATCAGTTAAAGACTTTACCTAACCGCTGTGCATTTCTTGGGGAAATGGTGTCACCATACAGGTGGTGGATCCAGCAGAGATGATACAGTTTCTGAAATACAATCACTGCAAATACAACTTCAGCAGACACRCAAGAGCATATTGCCTGCATCCCTCTTTCAGACAGCAGAGCACTGTCTCGCAGGCACACAGCAATTTCCAGCCTACATCAGACTAATACAATCCTCACGTGTCTTTCATCTGACAAGCCAGCACTAGGCAGTTTTGGCTGGAAAGCTAAGCTTTCTCATCAGGCACAACTGTATCTAAAGCTCCTTGGGTCCCTTCCCAATATTATGCTTTTGTCTCCTGCTGCTGCCTGGTGGGGACAATAGCTGTGTCACTGGGCGCACGGAGCCAGCAGGATCCTTGAGCCTGAGGTGTGGATCCAAGTGCTGATCACTGGGAGCCATGAGGATTTCATCAAGCCTCTTCAAGAAGCTGACAGTCAGGGGGACAGGAAGCCTGAAGTAACTAGGACGCTAYACACTGCCATTTCCCTTTGTAGAAATCTAAGGAGGAGCAATATGGAAGTGTAGATTTCATCTGTGGCTGGCTCTTTCCAGGAGAACACAGTATTTTGCTGTCGATGTATATATTCCCTTTATGACTGTCATCCTGTTATCCAGCTCCTGTATGTTATTCAAAAGGCGCACCTCAGTTTATTTCTTCAGGCAGTTGATAAAACACTAAAAATCTCASAGCTACAAAAACACAGGCATTGTGTGGGATACACCAGTTGGAAGGAGTCCATAAGTACATTAAAGTGTTCCTTTTGATGTTCTTTGAGAACATGAATGGCAAGCTAGTAATGTGATATTACTGAACAACTTTGTATCCAACCATGGTAAATGTGAGATTGCCTTACTTGAAAGGAATAATCTAGCTAAATTATCTTTCAAACCTCTGAAAAGAAAAGAATCTTTCATGTGRGTAAGCATTTCAGAAGAATGCAACTGAGACAAATAATCATCATTTTGACATTTATAAAGCTCACTCTGATAAAGACTTCAGTGCATATGACAATATTAATGCAATAGTAACAACTGGGAAAAAGRCTAAGCCTAACATCCCACAGAAAGCCAGAAGCAAATCAGGGAAGACAATTCAAATACTCTGACTTGCCAGCTTCCTTTGCACCAAGTCACATCCTCCCCTCCTAAACATCTTTGCCATYTTTTCCAAATTATTTCCTGGAATGCCTCAAAGGGTGCTACAAACCCCATAAATCAGAGAGAAGAGATTGCAGCTTCTTAGGCTTGCAAACAAGGTGCATACATTTCTTTCTGGCTGGGTGAGTAGCTGATGTAATGATTCCCCGCAGCCCTGTGGTACCCACTTATAGGACAGAAACCTTGGACGATCGAGGCCTCACCAGCATACTTAGACCACGCGTCTGCAGAGAGCAGTTCTCTGAGCCAAGATCTTACCTAACACAAGATGTCATGAGCTCCAAAASAGTCAAACTGAATGGGAAGCAAAGCAGGAGAAAACTGTATCGCTAAGATGATGGTACCTTCTTTAACACAATGGGTTGAGAAGGAGGRTAGAGGAAATAAGGTCACAGTCAACAGATATTTGATAAATATTGGAGAAAGAGTAAATTTCAAGAGAATCTATTCTATGAACAGGACTTACTTCAGAAGGGTGTGCTGTACAAGGCRCAGAAAGCACAGCAGCAGCTCTTCGTTCCTGTAAAAAAAGAACTTTGGAGGGAAAGAGATGGCACAAGACAGCAACTCCAACAAMGTATGAGTTTTCCTCATGCCTCTCTGGAAGTGACATGTTTTCCATACCTGTGAATCCCTTCCACTAGATAGACAGCCATTCCCCAAAGTAGGCCAGCCTGCTGATCATTTCTTTCCTTCTGAGATTTGTATTTCTCTTCATGAAAACCAACTGTCACTTAGGTGTTCCTATTAAATTTGTAGTCTGGAGTGGCCTGAACATTTTAAAAATTTACTAGTGCTCCATTTGCATGAAATAGCTCTATGATATTCTAAGAAATTATATTGTAGTTTATAAATATTTGATTAATGTGCTTAAAAGAATACATTATCAGCTCTTCTCTATGTTACACCCATACTAAGGGCTTAAGAACAAAGTATATGGAGGTCGCAAGGCCCTGCTTTGCATAATTTGGGGGCATCTCGATGTCTAGTGCAGTAGAGATGCAGGTTGTTCTGAGTAGCAGCAGAAGTGAGTTTGCACTCTTGGCCAGGAGCTGCCAGGCAGCCAGGAAGGCCGAGGAGAGAAGGGACCGAGGATGTATGTGACCAGCTTCCAAGTGCAAAGCGATACCTCACTCTGCTCCAGATTTGACAACCRTACATTGTTTTCCAAGGCTGAGCTGAAACAAAGCTGGTTTATTAGAAACTTTGGAAAAACCCTATGAGAAATAGATTTACTTCATGTATGCTGCCCTGGACAAGGGAAAATTTTCAAGTCTTTGTATGTCATTTTTGACTGATTTGCCATCCACAAGAGTATAAAGTTATGAGATTTCCCAAAGGAAAATCTTGTTGGATAGAACAATATGTGTAATTATGTAACTGAATAACCCAAAGATGTGCAGTCTCCAGAGCCATYAAACATTTAATGCTGATATTTCTGGGTTAATTTATGGCTGGCATTTTTTTCTCCGATATCTAATTATTAGTAAGCAGAGRCTGCAGTCACCCTTGAAAGAGAGATTCAGTCTGAAGCTGCCAGAATTTTCCTGACCTCATTAAACATTTCCAGCAGATTGCTGTAAATCACCAGAAGGAGCTGAGGCACCTGACTGAAGAGATAGAAAAGGAAGGAATCGTTAAACGATATCATAGAGAAATACACTACAAGATTTTTATCCACCCAAAGGGTATTATTTTGCAGTCTAAATCATAATCATACTTGTGATTCATCGAGGCACTTCTTAAAGACCTATTTTAAGTGCATTTAAAGTCAATGGGTCTTGCATAAGTCCACACATTTGACTGTACTTAACTACTCTGCTGGAAAAAGATCATTTCTTAGAACCAAGATGTTAGGTATTAGCCCTGGCATTCATCTGCTGGGTCTGCAATCATGATCAAGYGGTTTTGGCAGCAATGTGCACTATGTAAAGGACCCACACATTCAACTCCTGAAACAGTCTGTCTCAAGCCAAAGCCTGTTAAGAAAAGCAGTTAGCAAAATTTTAGGATAAGAGATGAAGCAGACTACWGCCAGACACCTTGGCTGCACTTAGCTGATGAAAAGCACAGGGTCAGGAGTGCCATGAACAAAGACAAGTGCCCATATTTAATTGGAAAATTGAGACTTAGAATTGCCTTAACAGATGAAAATTTCTGGGAACACACATTGATGCCCTTGCTACAGTGGAAGGAAGGAATGAGTGAGAAAGGACTCCAAAGACTCTTGGAAACAGAGGACTAGGTGAGACATTTGTAACTAAGAGCTATTACTATACAAGGACATTCAGTAGACCTGGGATGAAAATCCAAGTGAGAGGTCAAAAATCTGAGGGAGTCGTGAAGTTTTGCGACAGCAAAAGAAAACTACACTGCCCAAGAAAAGTTACAAGGAGTTAAAAGCYGCAAAAGTTATCTCGGGTGCTGGAGGAAATATAGCTTCATTACACCAATCCCCTTCACAGGGGGACAATCCATGCTGACTGATTTTATTAAATCTTGTGAGTGCCAGCTAGACCATTTAATACCAGCATGTACTTTGTAAACATACTCTAAGCTCTCTACAGAAAACTGGGCAACTTTTACAACACTGCGAGTAAAACTGGAGATCAGCATCTTTCGGGGTGTWTAAAACACAGGTAACAAGGGCCTTGGCCCATCATACGAAAAATTCTATGGCACTTTCTAGCAGACCAGTATTAACTGGAAATGATCAAAGCTGTTCATTGCTGCTTCCTAAGGGCAGGGCCATCTGCACCTCCAGAGAGATGTGAGTGGCAAGCATTTAGGTGCTGAAAAATTTCAGAGGAGGACCAGAGATGTTTTAGATTGGCTTTAGATGAACTCTAGCATTATTGAAACTCTTAAGGTTTGTCACATATGCCAAAACACTTGACAAGTCAAGTGAAAAAGCCTATGTTGGTGGTACAGGAAAACCAGCTGCCAGGAGCAAAGTAGGCGTAAGTTTGTTTAAGCTGGCGACAAAAACGCTACTTGATTATATATATTTTTTAAAACTCTCTTTTCTAGATCTGAGTGTAAGCTGGTAAACATTTTACATAAAGAGTCACTTACTTTTTAATTTAAGTCATATCCATAAGCCTTTTTTGGTTTTGYTTTAAGCAAGTACTTCTGTGATTGCATCTTACAGGTACCTCAGTTTAATCYGGGAGAAATACAACCTTGTGCAGCCTATGACATGAAGTCAATGCACTACTACAATCACAATAAGAACAAGCAAACAAGCAACATTTAGGATAGTGAACACTAACTGTATGGCCTTTGAAGAGAATGCAAAGTTGTGGACGCACATAACTGTAGAAAAATGAACTTTTGAATGACACAAATGATAATACTTATTCCTGAAATGYTGGTCCACTGAGGGTCTGGCACAATGAAAGGAATATATTAATATAATAAATGCCAAATAACCACAAATAGATGAAACATGGATATTTCACTCCCAGAACCTCATGGACTCTACACTCAAAATAAACCAAATTTAGATCCATTTTCTTATGTTAGCAGTATTCCCAGATGATATCAATATGAATATTTATGGAACAGGCAGCAACCTTGCAAGAATAGACGAATAATAATTTGGTCCAGAATCTGTGCATAAGAGTTCATCCATAAACTTTAAACACACATAGAAAATATATTATTTTTTTCTGCCAAATCCATTCCAGGAAATCATTTTCTATATCTGTCTATAGCCCCCCCAAAACAGTAAGAAAGGCTAAGCTTACAAGCTGAATTACTAGTGCTGAATTATTAGCTTTTTGTTTACTTTTTTTTCACTTTCAGAGCTGGAAAAGCAATCTAGATTTCAGAGTTGCACCTCTAGAACATTAATCTTTCCAGAGGCAGACTTTGGATTAGTGGGTTACAGTAAAACTTTGAGATTCAGCATTTTTTTTCTCTTGCATCTTTGGCTGTTCTCTACTAGGCACAAAGATACATTGATAGTTCAAAGGTACCTGCTCTTGGTATATTGTATTTTAACTAGCGGCTTCAGATGCTCTGAACACTACAGTATTCTCTAATGCTTTTTTTTTCCTGTAAGTCTATTTTTACTAATCTTCAGCTCCCATCCTCTAGTATAACTAATAGATATTTATTTTATCTTGCACTAGTGCTCTTCATGTCTTTGCAATTTCTGAAGAGAATATCACCATGCCACTTTGGTTTGAAAATGAGAAGGTAGCTGCCATTTTGATACTGTTTGGAAGAGAAGAACAAAAAGGTGCTTGAGGCCAGTCTGCAGGCTGGTGTGTACTTTTATGTGAGTTTTCTGAAAGAGTCACATTTCTAAACTTACCTTGCTGCTACTGGGGAACAAGTGAAATGTGGGGGCTGAAACTCAGAAGCTGTGTATAAAGCAATAGGCATCATTCGCAGTCCGTCAGGCTGACTGAGTCTGTCAAACCCATTTACACCTTTCCTCTGGTGGCCAAGAGACCTACAGTTATATAAGAACTCCATATTGCGAGACAGAAGAAAGCATAAAAAACATAAATTGAGGCAAGGATTGTTATCCTTGCATTTCTCCTTCCTATTTCTTAGTTACTCTTCCTGCAATTCGACTTTGGTCTGACCATAAACATGATGCTGATAGTTTGGACCTTCTCACATCCACAGTTAGAGGCCAAAGAGGCATCTGATATGGCCACTGCTAAAGGCAGGGACACTGTCCCAGTGGACCTTGCTCTGGCTTATGCTATTCCGCACCCTAAGCTTTTCGGCCRATAGCTCACTGTCAGTTCTCAAAAYTGGCCATGAATCACCACGTTTTCTTTTCATTAAWCTGTAAATGGAATTTTGCCATTGAAAGGAATTGCTTATAAAGTTCTGAGAAGAAGCTGCACCATGATTTGGGCATGGTTTTTCAGGAAAAGCAAATCTTCCTCACGTATTTCATAAGTGGAGGGCTTTCTTTCCCTCTCCCTAGAACGCACGGATGGGTTTGTTGATGCTGCACCACAACGTCCCGGCCGTGCAACGGCCCCACATACGGCTGATCTGGGCTGCCCGGCTGAACTTCCCACTCGCTATCCACAGCTGACACTGTTGTTGCCTCCTGCCAGCGTGTAGGTGGCCAAACACTTTGTACTCTCGTAGCAYGCATGCTGCTTTCATCGGTGTATTTTGAGTTCTCATTTTGAAACTGTGCTCCTAATCCTACGTGGCAGGAGCACGTCTTCCCTGAAAAAAGGCTGGCCGTGCTGTGAAKAGAGGAACATGTGAGACATTCAGTATTTGTGTCAATTAGGAGGACAGTGTTTGAATAGTGTTTATACTGATTAGGTTTGTTTGAATATTTTAATGACTACAAGTTTTTTTGTGAAAATGTCTGCGTGTTGCACATTTGCAGCAGAGAGCTAATCTCCCTTTGGCATTCGCTGTATACTCACGTTCAGCCCGTGCACAGTCGTCAACACAATAACCAGGTAGCAGTTTATCCCCTGTGCAGGTAAAATAGGACTCATACATGGGGCCCTGAGTTATTCTTCTTCTTCAGGACGAATAGCTCCTTCCTGGTAGGTCAAAGTGGCCATGTCAAGAACAGCTTACTCAGAAACAAAAAGAGATTCAGCAAATGTTTAGCAATATTAATGAAAGCTGAATGCAAATGCAATGGAGAGGGCTAATACATGCAGCATATGAAAATAACTTTGTTGAAATGGAAGTTAGATGGAGACTTGTTATGCAAGGTACCGCTTTCAGCTTGCCAACTGTAGCTTGCTATAAATAGTTCATGGTACTACTGTCCCATAATGGCTTTTACTAAGCGTTTGCCACATGAGGGAGGAAAGCACAAAGGCTGAGAACCCAGGACAGGGGACACTGTCCACACACCATGGTGGCTGCCATGGAGAGCTTCATTATCGCCTGGTAACACACTAYGGTATCGCTTCTTTATATGACAAATATTAAAATTTAGTATTGGTGAAATCCACRTCTCTTCAGTGTATAGCAGACTCTGTGTTCTACAAGAGAAAGAACTATGCTTCAATATCGTCAAAAATTAAGAGAAAGTGAATTCTTTCTCTATATTTAGATGGAAAGATTAAAGCAAAATATTTAACTCAATTTGATCGAGATGACAAAAATACCAGATTGCTCATTTGAGAATATTATTAAAAAATAGTTAATTTTGTGATTATTGTAGTTTGATGGTTTATAAATAATTAAGATCAGGCCTTTTGATGAAAGACTCAGAAGACAAAAAGTAAGGAAGTCTACTAACGGGCACCTATTAGATTACACGAATTTTGCTTCCTTAAACTATTTTTTTCTGGGATTTTTTGTCAACATTGTTTTTAGACAATCGTTACACAAAACAGTGTCTCAAAGCCACAAAGCGCTGCCTTGCAAGCATAGCTTTGCTTGTCCATGCTCCTCTTCTCTGGCAAAAAAAAGACAGTGCTTGTGAGCTGATTTGCAGTCTGGGTACACAGAGGAGGGCTTCCAAAGGAGGAGCAAGGCCATCTAAATTAAGGCTGGCCACAGGGAGTGAAGGGCTCATATTCCAAAGGAATAGCCTCCAGGATATGTGTGTCTCCTGGGGCCCAGCTCCCCTCTGTCTTGATGCATTAGCCACCAAGGGGAGGCTGCCCATGCCCCACACATCTGGGTCCCTGTCCTCAACGGCAAACTCACTTTTCCAGGAGAAGGGGATGGCACCTGCCACAGCATTGCTGACTGGCCGCACTAAGCAATTGCATACCATGATGCCAGCTGCCAAGCAGGTGCTGTGACACTCCTGTCCTTCCTGGATAGCCGTGTYTAATGCAACGGAAACCTCTGGCACAATTCCAGATTACTCTAAAAATTAACCCATACGATTCAGTGTGARGGTCTGAAATGTATCATCAATATGCATATGCATTGCTCACTTCATACTTGCAAGTCCTGTTGCAACATGAGCATTTGCTTCTCTGATGGAAAGGATAAAATTCTCCTTCCATGTCGGCAGCAAAGTTTTATTTCATCCCACACTGATGCAACACAGATGTGGRTTTAGCTGCCCTGCAGCTCCCAAGCCCTGTGAGGGTCTTGGCAATTATGAGACCTGTGGTAGTCCCACTGTGACCATTTGTACTCATTTGTAACTCAATGTGTGAAAATGTCAGAGAGGGAATAAGCCAGCTTCCCAAGTGATCTGTGACCTGAGAGACTATCACCTGCTTCTCAGTAATTGTGTTTGACACAAATATGGGGAAGGGGGGCTTCCCAACTCCATTTTGTCCCCTTTTACTCCCAGAACTGGTGTCAGGACACAAGAGCCATTCGCCCAAGTCAAAGCTTTCCACGGAAGAGTACATTATATACAACACACCTCTCTGATTTGTATGAGCATTATCCCTTTTTTTAAAAAAAAAAAATAAGGAAGTAGAGGCATAATCACTTCGCATTTAGGCCAAAATCACAGAAATTTAATGATAAAATAACAACGCTCTTGTTTCCATGTATGGAGCAGATCCATTTAATCTATCAYCTGATCCAGAAGCATTCAGGAGCCTAAACTCCATTTATTTCAGTGAATCCCAGGGTCCTAAATGCTAGGGTCTCAGCTATCATTCTTTGGTCTCTGATGTTTTTTGTTTTTTCTCCCCTGGCTAAAGAGTAGGCTAGCCTGATGTTTTCACCTGAGTGAGCTTCTATATAGGCCAGCACCAAGGCAGCAGCTCRTAGCACAAAGTGCCTAATGTTAGAAACCTCTGTTGTATCCAGACTGTGTCTTTCTCTGGGGAGCCGTTACTTCTGAAGCAGAAGAAATGTGAATTCAGCTTCAAACACTGGTGGGAGAGTGAGTTCCTGGGATCCTTACTTGTACGTTTGACAAAAAGTACGTTGTCTTTAAAATGTATTACCTGAGATCCACAGCTCAAATGAAATGACAGAATTTCTCCCTCGATTATTTATGGTTTGAATCTTTCCAGAAGGGAGAAGGACATTTATATTATCTTGAAATGTACTTTTTTAATAGAAACCCATATTCCTCTTAAGTTATGTAAAATTAATTTGGAAACACTGGTGGCCTTGTAATCCTGATGAGGTTAAAAACCACATGCAGCTGCTACACTGTAAGCCAGCRTTCACATTTCAACTTAAACTGCTGTGCTTTTGATGTCTCCTTGAAACTGCCTAAAGTTGATCTTGAAAGAGAAAATAGGGTTTCAAAAGGAAAAAAAAAGAATTTCCTACGTGGAAACTAAATTAGACATTTGAGCTTGACTGATTGGAGGAAGAAAAATCCARTCTACCAAACAAACAAGCCCTGCTGTCATCTCAAACACAATCAAAAGCAGATCCTAGATTTTCATTCCAGACAAAGCTGAAGCCCTATGCAAAATGCACACTAGCAGTTGCACCTCTCGAGGTCTGAAGTTCACATCCAGCCCACAGTCATTTAAAGAACCTTCCTCATGCTTGATTATGTTGATCTGGGCTGGTCATGGTGACAAAATGCACCGGGTGAGGTGCCTTCCTGGTGACACTGCTCTGCATACCCTATCAGGGAGAATAAACATCACCAGGGTCAGAAATGCACAGCAGCTTCTCATTTTTCATGCCCTGGGGATGCATAGGGGCAAGAAGGGCTGGGAAGAAGAGGAGTCAGAGTTGTCTGCTGCATGGGGTGCAGGAGACGGGAACCCTCCACAGCCAGGACATCCAAGGAGTAAAATGCTTCTGTGGCTCCTGTTCTGAGGGATTCTCTGTACTTTCCTTGGGTCTCTAGAAGCCTGATCAAGGTCCGAAAGTGAAGAACACGCGGAAACAGTGAAGGCAAAAGACAGGACAGGGTGAAAATGAGCACAATTCCCCGGCTTGTGAGAGCAATGGGAGCTGAGGCAGRAGAGGATGGTGGAAATATGTCACAGGGAGCTGGTCTGTCCTGTACCCAGGCCCTGGTTGGGATGCACTGGGTTATTCTCTGTGGCTGGTGATGGCCCTCAAGGCACACTTCCTCTCCTGCCCATACCCAGCACACAGGGGGATGGGGACCAGCAGCATTTCCAGCACCAAACCTGACTTGGGGTATGCTGTTGCTGCTCCTSGCAGGGCCATCACATCTGACAGTGCCCTCAGGCCTTGGTGCAGGCAGGTCAGCATGTGGACACAGATTCCACTAAGTGTGTCCTCTTCCGCCCCTCAGGTCATCTGTCCAGGCACAGGCTTCCAAATGCACTGCTTTTCCACAACAGGGAAAAAGGTGAACTCTTTTTCCATCTCTGAAAAAAAATAGCTGAGCTCCTTGCTGAGCTTCTAAGGGTGTACTCGTCAAATTAGATTTAATGAAGATCCTATGTCTCCCACTATCTGGTGCATGCCATACAATTCACAGTTTGCACCGACCAGCATACATGATTTTGAGAAATACAGGGAAGTGATATTCAAAGAAGAATATTTTTATGATGATGTGACTTTTATGCAAAGCAACTGAGGTGAGAAGGGAATTGGGGAGAGGACTCTGACACATTTCAGTGCTTGCAGCAAAGAGTTCAGCTTGCTTAAAAGTGAGTGAAGCTCATTGCACAGAAGAATACATGCTCATTAAATTCTCAGGATAAGAGGAAACAGATCTGTTCTACAGCAGCTTTGTGACTGTCATATAACACTGGTTTTTGTACAAATAGCACATTTTAGCTGACTTGTTAGAACTTCTGTTAGGGATTGCACGGATTAACATTAAAGTTTGAATGCTGTTATATTTGCTGTACACTCCGCCATGGGGTCCCAAACAAGATGTCCAGCTGCAAGTCTATAATCAGATCCAGGCCCCAAATGGATGCCCAAACACAGATGTAATGACAAAGTCTTGCCCTACACAGGTTGTCCACGCTGCACAACAGTCTGGTCTGGTCTTTTTAGTGATGGAAGGAATTAAATYCCAGAGCTGGTCATACACAGATGTTGGTAGTTCTCAGCTCTACATGCTGAGACCCTTACAACAAGATGGACATCTGCAGTCCCAGTCTCTTCTTTCCCCCCACAGTAACAACACCCCACTGAGGGAAAGCCCGCACGACAAGGCATCCCTACTGCAAGGACCGACTGCAAACTGCAGACCATCAACTTGCCTCTCTCACACTGCAGCATACGTCCCTGGGCTGCCTGCCCCAAAATAACTCTGTCAGTGGACAGCTCTTAGGTGCACCTGAAAATCTGGGGAAGGCACATAACACAACGATGTGAAACAAGTCCCAGGTGCCAAACAAGTCACGCACGTACCTGAACATTGTCTAATATTTCCAGTGGACCCAGGCAATCCAGGAATGACTGAACAAAAACTTGCCAGCTACCACCTAACAATTCAAATTCAAGTGAGTGAAACAGGATTTCCAGTAGCAGAAGTCTGGAAATTATACCCTTCTAACATCAGAGGACTATGAATAAAATTTAATGAATGGCTTTTGTCTAAGACTAGTACATAAGAACATTTCTTAAATTAAATTATTATAGTTTTCCTTGGGGGATATCTATCCCAGACATTAATTTAGCTGATGCACATATTTTCATTCTTGTATTTATTTTCAGGTCTGAAGGAAATTCAGTATTGCAGCCAACCTTTTAAAAAAGCAGAAAGGATCTGGTCAGTATTTGTCATTATTTTTGATAAATTTGAATACATTCAGCATTCTAATCAGTCTACTCGGTACTATTATATTGATTGGTAAATCAATAGCTCTGTGAATATGTGGTTGGAAAAATCCAATTTCTGAATTCAGTTTCTAAGTGATCTTTTCCATCAGTTTTTGGCATGTGCTTCTGCAGTGTCCCTGGCACCGGCCATATTCTACTTACAAACTCTTTTTCACTYACAACAGTGCAACATTAACACATCATTTTGTTACTACAAAATTCAGCAATCAAGTTYAAAGTTCCCAGCTGCAGACCATAAGAAAGGAGCTGTCAAATTTCAAGTTCATTCTGAGCTGGGTTGGACCAAACTGTGCAAGGGGGACATCTCCAACAAGTGTTAGTCAGCTTTATTAGGAGACTGTGTGCTTTGGAGGGTTGAGCAACCTCCAAATTCACCTTACCTTTTCACATAGTCCCTTCCCAGTAGCTCTTGTGCTTGACCACAGCTGCACTCTAACCAAGAGAAGGGAGAAGCAGGTCTGGGGGTAAATCCTGGATACAGGATGGCCAGAGCTGAAGCTAAGGAAGGGGTGGAAGGCGGACAGCAGTGAAGATGYTTGCAGAAAACAGGTGGGGCAACCTGTGTAGTAGGATCAGGAGAGCAGAGAAGGAAAAGAGCAAGCAATAAAGCAAGAAATGTAAACTCTGCTTAAGGCTTCTCATTTAGCCAAATGTTTTCCCAGGAAGTGTTTCAGAAGTTGCTGGCAGTTAATGAGCTCCCATGAGAGGATGGTTCCTGTCAGGGATTTATTTCTTGCATCAAGAATAGAGAAGAAATCTTGGAAGTTGGCAGGGACGTGACAGTCCTGTGCGCGCCTGTATGGACTGGCTTCAGTGCAGACAAAAAAAAAATATCCTTCCCCTTCTGACTGGAATATAAGGGATGAAAAAGAGAATATTTCTAGGGCAAGTGGAGGGGAAACTGCACCGCACCTCTCTGAGAGCAGGTAAAGCAACAAGAGAGTTGGCCTTGGTGCAAAAGCATGTTGCCTCTCTACGAACAACCCTCTGCCCCAGCAGACAGGCAAAAGACCAGCGAGACAGATGCTGCTCTTCCCACAGCAAAAAGAGAGGGGAATAAGCAAAATTTCACTTTCAGTTATATTTTACTCCTTTTTTTTTTCCCCCAGGAGATAGATCACCCAGGTAGTTACTATTTCCTTGTATGTTTGCATTAGGATTTTCCCCCRCAACACTCACAAGGTAAATATGAGAAAGATTCAAAGGTGACAATAAAGGCAACGCTGTGGTCATAGCATTAACAGTGATTAATTCCCTGAAGAGTTTAACACCAAAATATTCAGGAAACAGCTTTACTCACATTTACATGGGCTCATTTTACAGCATCTGAGGCTTGGGGGCATAATGTTATTATCTAGGAATTTCTTAATTCCTTAGATGCTATGACATGAGTGGAAGTCTCCTTTAGGGCACTTAAAGAGGTTTAATTTAGGCATGCTGAATGTATATTTTTAATTGAAGCCACTTCAATTTCTTTGTTCCCTTTTAGACAAATTCTTGACGCGTGATTCATCTTATGAAGATTTGCCATCTTCAAGCTAACTTTCCAGTTCCAGCTGCATTTTTTGTCAATAAGCACTGACAGACATCAGTTTGTCCCACCTGAAAAAGACATCTCAGATGTGGATAAAATTATTTGCTGGAGGTGCCCAATCATTCTTGTTTAGCTTTGGAGAAAGCCAAGTGGCTTGGCTAGAGGAGGCACCAGGCACGCTGGAGACAGCAGTGTTGCCACCAAGCCTGAAGTAACTCAGTTGAGGAGGGTATAGTCCCTTTTTCCTCTTCCTCCCCGCACTAGGGGTTGCAGCRCGATGCCCTGAGCACCCACATGAGCCCTTCTGCCACAGCTGCAGCCTCTGCTGGGGGATGCAGGAAAGCAGAAGAGGACACAGAKAAAAGCTGCAGGCAGTAAAGCAGCCAGTAAGGCTACTGGCACCCAGAGCAGAGATGGTGACCACCACAGCAAATCTGTGATACAGGCYAGATGCTTCCCTAAACCTGCTTTCCCTTAAGTAACTCAAGTACAGTTTTTGCCATTCGTTTCAGTGAGGCCACTTTGAACTGGGAGCTTTTTCAGGTATGGGTTCGTGCTAAGAAAACTCTCCCAAAACTGCAGATAGACTTAACATAAAGCTTGTCTGTAAGCTTTACCCTGAGCTCAGACTTAGTGTGCTCTATATCGCTCCATTACTCTCAAATTTAAAGCWAGCTATCAAGGGTTGATCTAGGGTTATAAACAACTAACAACTAATTTTGTTGCCCTGATTTCTAACCAACACTAAGTTTGGCAGTTTCAGAGCAGAAAAGCTATAGTCAACACCAAGATCGTGACACAGGAAAATCTGTGTGTCTTTATTACTGTGTAGCTGCAGGTACCTACAGCAAGTTCTTTATGAGTTCAAGAAAACGATACCATTCAGTGCTCCATCTTCCTGCCTTTCCAGTGTTCCAGTTGAGAATTAGCCTGATTCTCACTCCAGCAAAATACAAAAAAGTACTAGTAAATCATGGTATAGTCCTAAGAATTTCAGAATGCAGCATTACACCAACCACATTTATAGCTATGAAGAAAATAAGATTTCCATAAATCCCCAGTTTGATATTTAGTTACAAAGCAAGGAAATCCCTGTAAGAACCTAAAAATCTATTTTTAGAGTCAGCCTAATAGGCTAATGTGCTACGGTTTATTCTTCTTTGGCTTGATGGAGCTTTGTACTGTTTCACTGCAATGGCCAAGCTTCTTAAATAAATCTGATCTTGCTGCTTTTGCAAATAAGCAGTTTTAAGGGCAAGGGAGACAACTTCTACTTTCTTGTTTCAGTTTTTCAGTATCTCAGGCAGATCTGATGCTGCTCTGGAAAGGCTGTCAGGAAATCATCTGCTTTGAGTGCTTTAAAGAAAGGATGCCTGTACCATTCTGCAGGACAACGATGGATTATAGCCAGCTCCAGTTTTAGTATTTCCCAAACAGTGTTTTTTTYCCTTCATTTTACAATTCATGTTTACAGTGCAGTAGGAGTCACAAACACTCTACAGAGAAGAAATGGAATATAATACAGGGGTCTCTGACATGCCCTAGCAATTTATCCCCAAATCTGGGGAGAAAATTAAGAGCTTCATACGACAGTAAAATGCTGCTATGTTACAACCAGCTGCAGAGTTAAAGTGAACACATCYTGTAAGTTTTAATATAGCCTAGCCATGGTCATAGCTTTAAACTGATCTCCAGTTTTCCACCAGCAAGTAATATAGGAGATATTAAAATGAAATGTATTGTATTTAGATGCCAATTTTCAAAAAGTGCCTATCTCAATTTTTTAAATATGCTAGAATAYTGCCATATGTGAATGTGAAACTGTGAAAGTATGACTCTGAAATCTGTCAGCTGTTCATCAACACGCTCAGGAGAAAAAAAAATACAAGCAATAGAAGGCTGGGTTTGGGGGAGGAGGTTGCAGAGGGTGGGGGCGAGCATATACATTTTGCTAAAAGGTAATGAGAAGTCGCTCAGAGACTGTGGCTCAGGGTATTTCCATTGAGAGTGACAGAGTCACCCAAACTGGCCGGAGCGCACCAGGGCTCCCAGCCAGCTTCCGTGCACAGATTTCCCTCCTACAGAGCTGCAGTGTGGCAGAGTCGTGTCTCTGCATCCAAGATTTAGAAAGCTCTGCAATTTTGACACATCCCAGAGRTAGCAACTCAGGAGATTCGGCTAAGTAGAAGGAAAATTCTGGTAATGGGTACAAGGGTTAGGTATCCAGCACTAGGGCACACATACTAAGAGTTCAGTATTTGCTCATGAGTTAACTCTTCACTTTAAAAAAATATTTTTAGAATGACTGTTCTCTTTATAAATTAAATAAATAATAAGCATTTCCAATTGGAAAATAATAATTATATTAATATTTCTGACAACTTCAACTTGCCTGAAACCTTTGGGTTTTTTTCTAATTTCTTCTCACTCAGTTAGTACACAGGGTAACTATAATGGAATTGTTGAAGCCACTGCTTGTAATACAGTATATTAATATATTTGTTTTCTCTTTCTAGTAGCAGTTTTCCATTCCAATTTCCTTTATATGACTTCCGCATGATTTATTCTGATGATAAATGCCCCCTCTTTCATATAGTTTAATTCATTCATGACTTCTTAATTCATGTCCTCACATTAAAATATGCTGGCAAGTTTGCTCTTGATAGATTACACCCTTCACCCTCTGGTTTTCAGTAACCATTCTCAACAYAGGCTTGCTTAAAATTCTTTCTCTTTTAAGAGTTTTAATTTCATCTAAACCTTTTGTAAGAGGACATTTAGGAGTAATATTTTTTTCACACATGAAAACGCCCCCTCAYACACAGCTTGATCTCAATTTGTTTAGCTGCATGTTTCTTACCAATTCTGGCTCCAGCTTGCAGAGTATACCCATAACGCTACTAACAGTGCATCTCAAAATTAGCTGGAACAGCAAAGTTTTCTCAGTGCTGAATGAGGCTTCATAAGAATGATAAATGTGTCCAAGCTCCCGTAATCTGCTCATCTCTTCAATATATGTCAAAGATTTTGTTCTAATCATCTCTGCATCAAGCCTGCTATGACACTAGCTTATCTTTCAAAAAGATGCTAATTTTTGATGTTACAGCTTTATAGCTTTTGAAGGTGAAAACGCAACAGCCTTCGGTAAATTGTCTGAATGGATATATTGTTTATAACCGTACTTCTAGTCTGAATTTATCTAGTTTTGCCTTATTTACACAATACTTAGCTAAGTGTTTATATGCTCCAAGTAGGGCCAGAAATTCCCACAACCGCTCTTCAATGACTGTTTGATCCTCAGGTTACCCACATTTCCAGGGCTGAAATGACTTGAAGGCCTGGTAGATATGCTCTAAGTCCAACAAACTGGCACAGTGACATCTCCCCTTTACAAAATACCAGGGTACCCACATATTTTAAAAAGATGGCCAAGAAAGAAAGTGGATGCAAATGTGCTGCCTGTCATTTAGACAATACCTGTGTTGTAAGAACTGTGTTACCCCAGAAAGGGAAGTCTCGGTTCRAAGTCTTCCTCAGTCTGAGAAAGCTAAATCTTGCTGTTCCACATCCCATGAAAATGCCCATCCTTCCCAGACACAGACCGTCTACCTCTGTGGGCCTTCTTGGGCCCAGGAGCAGGGAAAGCACAGGAGGAAGCTGGTCTTTGAAGGCTGGTGGTTAAACAAACTCTTTCTCTCAGAAAAGTCACACTTGGGTTTGACATATGAATAGTTAATGGGCTCACCTTGTCCTCTATATCCTTTTTTAAAGAAAACAGTTAAATACGCTTGGTTGTCTTGGGGAAAAGCAAGCAGCCGCAATCACGAGAGTCTGGACTCCCAGTTCTGTGCCTGTGGAGATCCTGATTYGACTTCTTTGCCTCCAGAGACAGAAGACTTCAGCCCAACCACGACCATTACTGTTTCCTACTGTCTTGCCCAGCATAACGCACCAGGTGATCCGGATGCCATTTTGGACACCTAACTGTCCTCAGGTAGCACTGAGKAAAGTCACTTCCCTCTGAGCACTGGGTCTCCTTTGGTGGCCAGACATGAGCCCTGCACGACCAGAACTAGCTGTAAGTCTGTCTGGGACAGAAGAGAGCCTGACTGTACTACTCATAGAACAGCTGAGACACCTTTTGAATTTGGGTAAACTAAGTAGACTGAGCTTTTGTAGTATGTCACTGTAACACACTTCCCAAAATTTGAATACTTTTGAGCATGCTTTCCGAAATCATTCTTACATTCCAGCGCCTCTTCTGAAATATATTTCAGAACTGAACATGCTCCAGTAACAGTCTCTCAGTCCGTGTACACGTATGTACCAGCTCCCTCAGCACTCTCTGATATTCTGCTTGGGTATTCAGGGATTTCAGTCATTGCCACAAATACAATATTGGATKAGGCATTTTAATTAATCATTTATCACCTCTAAGTTCCTTTTTAGAGTTACTTCATACTACGACATACTAAAACTACTTTGAGCCAATTACATCTATCCCAACTAGTATTTCTGCACAAGGCGTGACATTATTAACAAGAAGGGAGATTTTAAATTGGCTTAAAAGCCAGCTCATGCTAGTCTTTGAATTAGCTCCTCATGTACCCCAGGAAACGGGTGTGAGGATCAGAAGGATGGCCAGCAGCAGGGAAAGGACCGATACAGCTAAAGAAAGCGCATGAGCCACTTCAGAAGTATGTTCCAAGTTCCTCCCCAGATCTTTCGCCTTTTATTCTCCAGTTCAGGTATTACATTTCCACTGGTTTCCACCAGGATTGTGCATGCACCTTGACATGTTCACAGAAGTTCCACAATACAGAGTTTCACAACTGGGATATGTCCCTACAATCGGGACACCAGGGTGACAAACAGATTCTGGAGAATTTCTCATTGAATGGGATGGACAGAACATAATTATCACATCGTACCACTACAATGCTTCATAAACATAGAATAGACTGGATCCATTTACCACAAAAATCACAAAAAGTAACTGATCAAAGAATATCTCTTTTATGTAAAATATACATTTTTAGGATATAATTTTAATACATCTTACATACTTATTGATGTTGGGTTTGCAACACTTTGAGTAAAAAAGAAATATTCTTGCTGCCAGAATTTTATTTCTCATAATACTTATAGTCTGAGGTAACAATGAAGAAAGACTGTGCTGTGAACAGAGTCAGTGATGTTTGTCTGCAGTCACGTTTCTCTTATCAAAGTGAAAAGTAAACCTAAGATTTGGCAGGTACGCTAGAATTCATATAAATATAGATCATGGCAAACTGAGGAAGCAAAGACTTATGCAAGCCTACTCTGTCCATATTTGTGACCTTTGCAAAATATACCATTATTATGACAGAAATCAAGACAGATGTAGTTTACATCACTATCATTATAAGTGTGTGTCTTTGTATGATCCACAGCACAACTTACTGCAGGAACCAGGAAGAATATACACAGGGGTGTGGGTCTTTGCATGGAGTCTTAGCAATGATGACTTGATCTCAGCTTTCCTTGATATAGATAAAAACTGATATTCCATGCACAYACATTTTATTTACAGCTGACTCATCAACAGTGACTAGTCACCCCTTCCTCTGGCAGCAGTAATCATGAGCAGTCTTTAATCTTCTTTCACAAAYTCTACTTCCCGTGTAAAGTCTCAGTGACCTCTTCAAGGCGCGAGTTGTTTATCAGGGCCCATTCAGCAGCAGCAGTCTCTTTCCAGTACAGTCCTTGGTATGGCTAAATTCCATTGTCCCTTTTTCAGCAGTCAAAAATCCATGATAAATTCTGTACAACACTGTAGTTAATATAACAGCAGCACCAGATATTATATTAATTCCTTTGCTGAAAGCTGTTTGCAATTATCTATTGACCAAAATTAAACAAATGTACATCTCTAAATATCAGAAATGTATACTTTGATAAATACATTATTATACAAGAATTCTGACATGCAGGTCATGCTGTTGGGCTAGGCTATATACAGGAGAACATGTTACATGGTCAACAATAAGTTATATTTCTTTTCCTAATAAAAATCAAAACATGACAATCAGGGATTATTCAACAATCTCAAGGATACCTTAAGATTTGGGGAGTTATGGTCTTCCCCATGTAGTTCTAAAACTCTATGTTTTATGGTAATTTTTCCTCACCAGCCCAGAATACCCAATCTGCTATTGTGTTTGTCCTATTGCATAAACATAGGTTTAGATCAAAGAAAAAGCTACTAGAGGAGATACAGTTTCAAAATGTAATGAATGTTGGTTGCTAGGAAACAGGATTGATGGTCATGCAATAGGCAACTGATCAGAACTATAAAATCATTACTAAATTCCACTCAAAAATTCTTCATAGTGCCTACGTGAGTTAGTCTAAATGATACTAACTTGCACTTGATATATAAATATATATATATGTATCTATACATATATGTATAGTCCACATGAAAAAAAGAGAAAAGGAGAAAAATGTCCTTAGTTTATCTTAAAAGAGGGGAGCCTTTTAACAGTATCTCAGTGCTTTATGGAGACAGATGGAGAATACAGTAGACAGGCTGCAAAACAGACAGACAAACAACATATAGGACAAAGCACCTCAAAAAACACTGACTGAAGAAATTTTTGAAGCTCATGAGCCAGAGGTATAAGGCTGGTCAAAAATCCCACTTGAGAATCACTACCCTCCTAAAATTGTACAAAAACAACCCAATAATCTTGATTTACTTGGTACTCAGCCTCTGAAAATGTTGAAGAACCCTGGAGTAGAGAAATGACTACAGTACCAAGCAGCACTTGCTAGCTTAAAATTGCAAGCCTGGATGGCGTTTACCTTTCTTGCATGTTTTGTGCCTTCCCCAAGCCATTAAGAAAGAGATCTGGCTTCTGCTTGCGTGTAACCAGTAATGACAACCTCTTTGCAGTTATCTGTGTGCAAACAACCGGAGACATTCAGAACTCTGATACAGCAATCTAATACCAAAGTAAGTTAATCAAGAAACAAAGCCATTTATAAACAAGTAGTTTGTTAAAAAAAATAAAGGAAAAAGTTAAACAAAGAAAAACAATCTCACATGCAGACCAGTTTATCAGTGCTTTCATTTCAGCAGGATGGTACAATGCAAGAACACACATCCAGAGCCATCTGTGGTCTCCGTAATCCGCAACACGGCTTGTCAGGTGATGGAGACAGGATGGTCCATGCAAATGAGCAGACCCGAGTCACATTGTGTGCAACCAAGACACGATTCCAGACATCTTCAGAATGGAGTAGAGTCACAAGAAATGAAGGTTCAATGGAGTGATTGATAATTGGTTGGAAGCACATTATTTAAAATATATCTCCCTGAAAATATGCTTATTTATTGAGTATACTGGCCAATGGCATCCACTAACTGTCCTTTTATTGCCACAGGAAAGTAGGACAATATAGTAGATAAAAGCACTACCTTAGGTAATTTTTAAAAGCCAAGATAAAAATCTTCAGCTACCCAAGTGGCATTTCTTACTACTGACAGTTATATCATGCAGGAGTTATACCATATTTGTGGAGCCTATAGTTAATGCTACATTTATTTCCAGTATGCGTAAACAGTATTTGAATTAATATTAATGTAGCCGATTGACGCCAGCTGGTTTACAAGATAGAAGGGATAGGAGACCGAGAGCGCCTTAGAGGACAAGGTGAGCTGTAGGGTGATGTTACTGGAGACAGTCGCAGAGCATTGCCTGCCAAGCCAGCTATGTTGTTTAAGCTTCGAGATTTTTCGTAGCCTTGTATGAGAAAATGCACAGACATCAGTTGAATTCAGCCAAAAAATACACAAAGACAAACAATACAATGTAATGTAATCCAAGGAGCTAACTGGGACTCGAAGGGAATCTGCCTGCAAGCAAACTCAATCCTAATACAAGTTACTACTCAAAGATATTAATAAATTAAATAATTCACAAATTAATGCAGCTATTCTTTCCAGGAAGTGAAACAGAGCATCACACAAGAGCTCTGGCCTGTTCTTCTACATCCCAACTTGCACTCAGAACCACTCTGTTGGCTTCAGCAGGGTTGCACAGAGTGTAAGATGAAGGATGCCAAGAGGGTTGTTGGGAAACCTATCTGCCTAAGCATATCCAAAACTCCATTGAAAGAAAGGCCAACTATAAAAACTGTTAGAATAATACAGTTGCTATCAAACCAAATTCCTAATAAAGGAACATTTTTATTTAAAAATAAATACAACAAAAACCAGATGAAATGGCATAAAGTATTTGTAAGGCATTTCTACAGAGGATTTAATGACATTATAGTAAGAAAAGCTCCATCTTCAGATTTGTTAACCCTAACGCTTTCTGTCTAATATTAAAGTATAATAAGATAGCAGAGTTTGACATACTTGCAACTCCTTCTCCCTGGCAAATATAAATCACCATATTTGCACTCATTATCCAGATGACTAAAATGAAATACAGTTTTATTCCACATAAGCAAGTATCACAGAATTAATCACTAAATGAGGCAATCACATAATAACACTTCACAATTTGGAGAGAATATTGCACTTGCAGATATTGCACTTGCAGACATTTCTGTTCACATACACTGTCAGCTCCAGCTGCTATTTTTGGTGACATATAGRTTGTTTTCACTTTGTAAAGGCTATGGTATAAAACATCACCCCCTCACTATCTTCATATTTAASTATTTTCGGTAACGCCTGAATAATTTCACCTATGAAGAAAGGGATCCGCCCATTGGTCTGCAGAGAGCTATCAGCAAGGAGAATTTAATGAAGACCAAGCTTTTTTGGACTACTCTTCCCTCATCCCATGTCACTTTTCCTTGATGTTGCTGGACAGGACCTCACTCCTAAAAGGACTGAGATACCTGTTTCATTATAAGCAGGAGAAGTTCTTTTGATTTTAATAGCACTACTTACTTGCTTATTAATAGCAAGCATGTATCTAAGTATTTGCAACGGTAAGGTATTCAGGTGTAAACTGCTTACAGGAAATACTGAGGTTTTTCCTGCAGCAAGTATAAACTGACAATACATGTAAACCTTACATGGGATGTCACCAAGCATTTTCTTTTTCTTATTAAAGCAGTTATTGGTTCAAAYCCCATGTCTCAGGTAACAGACCACAGGTGATCGGCATCTTTAAGAAAAACCAAGTCGTACGTTCCCTTCAAAGTACACACTCTYTTCGACAATCACTGCACCCGTTTGTGTTTGCACAAGTCTCCAGCTACTGAGCACCATGGTGAAAACATGTGCAGTAATAGTAATAGAGACAATTAATGGTTCTTACTTACTGAAAACTGCATGCTGTAAACCYGTACTTAAAACAAATGTGTAATCTCATGTCTGCTTTAACATTGTGCAGTATCTTCTCCAGATTGCAAGAGCAGGTTGGACTGTGAGGCTTCACGAACCTCTGACACATTTCAAATCCAAACTCCAGTTTCTGAGTTTCTATCAACATTTATATAGATTAGCAAGAATCATGTTTGAAAGAGGAAGCCCAATCCTAATGCATGTATTTAAATTTTCCTCTAAACTTAACACTGGCAAAAAGATCTAAAAGATCAGGTAGCTTCTTTTGCCACACAGAAGCTAGGAAACTAATATTTTTAATATTCTTCCTGTTACTTTTTTAAGTAATAGTTTTTTTCACTTTTCTATAAGCAAAGAGGAACTGATAGAGGAAGGAAGGCAAGATGGTAAAAGCAGTAAAGAAAATAGGAACTCCTAAAAAATGAAAATCAGATACACAAGATGAATAGAGATAGAGGCATAATCCAAACTTGGTCATTTCCAGGTATTTCAATGGAGTTTGGATCAGTTCTGAAGCAATATCTCCTTAGAGATGGAGATACGATGCTAATGCAAAAAAGCTCAGAATAAACAATCATTGAACACAACTAAGAATCAATCAAGGAACCAACCAAACCAAAAGGATATATCAATAGAAAATAAAAAGGGAAAAAATGAAAAACTAGTAGACTTGATGTGTGAATTAAATTCAGGTAATCAAAACCATCTGGATGTTGCTTGAAGATGTTTTCCGCTTATGAGCTAGCTTCCCTACTCCATCTAAAATAAACTCCAAAGCCATTGGCTAAAACATTTCAGCCTAGGTTAAGTTATCACTAGGGCCAGTCAAAGACCACATTTCTCATTGAGAAAATGTTAGTTCTGAACTTAAAAGCCTCTTTTTGTAGGACAAACTATGAAAAAAATGGATTTCCTCTTGAATCTAGATTTTGAAATGAAAATGTTCATGTAGTCCCAGTATAACATATATTTCATTTTTATATGAWATATACATATCTCCAGAAATTAATGACTGACTTCTTTTAGTATTTCTGAACTGTTCTAACTACAGCTATTGCTAAGTGAGCAGTCCTGAAATTTTTATACTAACATCTCTAAAAGGGCCTGATCTTGCAAGATGCCATGGTAATCTGCATTATTCAGGTGTCCTTGACCTCTTCAAAAGACTAGACCCTTACCATTAGAGGTTTTGTGAATAACTCAAGGTATCTAGAAGTCAATACAAGACATATTCTCATTAGAGAATTAGGTCCTAAAATCTGAGCGCAAATACGTGCTCACAACCAAGTACCACTTAATCTAAACATTCTATTCTATAGCAATATGTAAAATGTAGGAGAATAGACACTATCATATTCTTTACGAATACTATATACATTGCACTGCGGTTGCACATCTGCCTTCACAGGTTTAACCTACTGAGCTCATGGTTTTGAAATGTGAAAACATATCCTCTTGCATTTTGCTGAATAACCAACATAGTTTCTTTTAGAGCCTGTGTCTGGCTGGGACTGCTACATTTGCTGCAAACAGAGCTAGTAAAAAAATAAATCAAAAATCTCAGCCAAAGTTGTTTGTCCAGTGCCACATGGCTACTGCAGATGGTGAATTCTGAGAGAAATTGCACATCTATGACGAGGAATATGAAAATTATTAGAATGCTATAATTTGCCAAGAAACCAAAGCTAATCTTGTATAAGGAAATGGCAAGATTACCACCGGCATTGCCAGTTCTTGTGCTATGCCCTAAGGTTAGCCTTCCAGACACTGCCAGCTCTGGCCCGTTCAGATAGTCACATAATTAATTGTATGAGTGACACATAATGCCAGAAGGTTTTGCAAATGCCACCCGGAGAACCCAAACCTAATGAACAGTGAGTGATCAGATTTGAACAGGATGGAGAGCTATACAGGACATTTTCAGCACCTTGCAAGATCACACCTCTTTTTTTAAAATGTAGTTGAATTCTGATTGGAGTAGACTGTGCTATTGCTGTCACCTTTAAGCATTAGTGGTGTTTTACAAAGAGGAAACTTTTTTTTGTAACATTTTGTGGCAGAAATCTCAGTAGAATCTCTCGTGATATGGTTTGTTGTGTCCAGAACAAAAATACTGTTTACTTCTGATATTTCAATGTTTTAAATGGAATTTATTCAGCTTTAATTTTTACTAAAAAAGTTACTAAGTGTAGAACAAAGTTATTAACTATTTAATCTGCCTTTTGGAATGAYAAATGGCATTGAGTGATGAGTGCTTGAATGAGGAATGTCTGAATTACAGGCTTTTCCATAAAAAGTAACAGACAAATGAAGACACAAGTGGAATGAGGGTCCAACATCAAGCACTTTTTTTGAAGACTGACAGATAAAGTGTGTTTCGGAAAGGAAAGCAAGAAAAGAATGACTAGGAAGAAATAAGAAGATACATTGTGAGTACAATTTTTCCTATCAGAGCATTGTGCACACGATTTTACTCTAAGCTTGCTTTTCACAAGCACATTGCTGAGTGACCTTTTATGATCTAATGAAAGAAGTCCATACCTTTCCTGATCCCTCCATCAGTAGCACACGTGTAATCACCTGTTGTCAGTAGGAAACATGTTCCCCCTCTTCTGTTTTTGTCTCTGGTACTAGAGCGTCTGATGGGAGGGAGCCTTTCACCAGGTGAGAGTGGCTGCTCACTTCCTGCACTGTCTTCACCTGATAACACTGGTTAAAGCACCATGCCCATTTACAGACAATAATGAATGAGGAAATGAGACATCACAAAGAGCTTACGTTGAATGCCAGATATTCCCATCACTCAAAAAATAGTCATAAAGTAAATCATTGGAAGAAAATAAGATTGCAATTCATCATTCATCAGTACAAAATGGCAAAAATATATTTTTTTCCAAGTACAAATGATCTTTTGATTTTCTGTTCTTCTTTTTAAATCTCACTTAATGTTCCACTAACTTAACATGAAATAAAAAATAATCAAATCAAGATTAAGTTAGTTGCATTTTGTGGACTGTAACCTTTCTGAGTATAGTCAATCTCAGATATTTCAAAAATGAATTTTTTATTTTGGCTATCCTTTTTATTAAACAAGAAGCCATGCTAGTCATTTTTACTTAGAACATGTTCCTTAACATACTTTAAAAAAATCCTCCCAGAAGGGTTAAATTATGAMATATTTGGCACTAAAACCTCCTTCAAAATACACACCTAGCATTCATTTCCAGGCTTGTTACCATACTGGTATTGCTTGTCATCATAATTACCCAATACTAAACGCTTTCTTTCATCTGTGTAGTTAATTTARTCCAATGGCAAAACTCTAACTCTACTCATCCCAAAGGACTCTTTTTAAAATTATCTACTATTTCAGACTTGGGCCACACTTCCAGAAAAAAATCATCTCTGCTCAGTAAGGGATGTAACAGGTACTGGCATGTTATTGACTTCAACTTTACCTTTGCATTTAATGCTGAGCAGGTGCTTTTCTGAAATGGTAATGCAAAGAAAGGGCTATATATGCATATAGATTCAGCCTTAAAGTTTGCACAAAATTCCTAATTAGTCTAACAGAATTCTCCAAACAAAATGAAGTTAGCATATACAATGTAAGTGGTGGCACTACCAAAGAGAAAGTTAACACTTAAAAATTGTTCCTTTTGTGTATCCGCTTTCTCACTAACCTCAAGGATTRTAACACCTTGTAAATAAAGCTACAGACACACTAGAAGTGTCTCTTTGCTCTGATCATACTGAGCCTCCTCCATTCTGGTACACCTTTAGCAGGACCTGATGACTTGAAAAAGCTGTTTTCATTAACACTTTAAAGATGTCATCTGAAAGTGTGTATCAGTCAAAGCACTGTAAAACTAACTATATTCCGCCCACCATGCAAGACCTTTCAAGGGTTTCCATCCTCTTAAATATCCTTAAGATGTTCAAAAAGCTGTGTTAACTTTGTCTGTGAACACTCACTCGGAGACTGAGCTTCTTTAAACATAAATGCTATTCAGTAGCAGAGCAACAGAACAAAGAAGGATATTTTTCAGAGACTGATTTCCCAGATTCTTCTTTCTAAAAAATAAATTTCAGTTACTGAATGACATCAGTCATGGTTTTTGGGGGGTCTTATGATCACTTAATAACTTCCCACTAGGAGTCTAATGACTGGTCTGTGAGCTTTGTAATCATACTGTGTTTGGCTTAAAAATAAATACATTCAATAAACAAGCAAGCAAAGATCGTTGCTGCTACAAATTTGTTTCAATTATACTGTAAAATAATCCTCTCTCTTTAATTCAAAAGACACAGAATTTGGGGCAGTGGTTTGGAGGAGTAGAGGCTGTCATTTGATTTTTTTTTCACAGAAATTAGCATCAGTCCAGGTCCATGACTTGGGGCTCTAAGAGTGGAGGTAATACAAATCATAAAAATCAACACTGATAGCAATGATGATGTTGCTGGGGATTGCCATTTTCATTTTTGCTTGACAAATTTTACATCAGCTTTACTATTATCATTCAATTAATAGTAAATACCATGCAATGTCTCATCTAACAGAGTTGAAGGAGGTTCCTCCTGCCAGGAAAGCAAAATCAAATGGAAAGAAAGCTAGAAAGAGAATTTCTTCTTATTTCCTTTGAGTGCTGGGCTTTTTATGTAAAGCACCTGTTCCTTGTAAGTGGCTGCTTCTTTTTAGGATCTTATTTAACAGCCCACTGTGTGGCATAGGCAAAGCTGATACAAGAGACAAACACTGAGGCAAAACACCATGGAATTCAACAGGGTGGGACACGGTGGCTGTTCAAATTGTCACAGTCATGCAGAAAAACAAGAAACATCCACACAACACAACGAACAACAGGCAAAAAAAAAGGTTGATATCATCAGCAGGAAAGCATTCGCAACAGAGCAAGCAAAACTGTATAGACCAGCTACATATAGAATTGGGAACATCACTGTAACTATTTTGTCCTCTACAAGAACACGCAAACACTGGAGGGGAGAAGGGTGGGGGCTATATCTGCTCATTGCAGAAAGACTGGCTGCTTTCTGACACCTACCAAGCATACTGGTCTATAAAGTGTTTTGAGAGGACATGCATTTCTAGTGGGGTCCTACCTGATGATCTGTTGTGTTCCATCAGCTGGTTGTCCTTGCCCAGGCAGATGTCCCCCTGCGTGCTGTTGCAGGCCATGTTCAAGTCCGTCTTGCAGAACGTAGGGGAGCTGGCTTGAGGGGCAGGAGGGATGTGCTTCTTCCGCTTCCTCGGCAGTTTCTGCTTTGCCATTGCCAGGGAGTAGTACATTCCAAAATTGTTAACAATAACAGGCACGGGCATGGCTATGGTCAGCACCCCGGCCAAAGCACACAAGGCCCCCACCAGCATGCCCGACCAAGTCCGCGGATACATATCTCCGTACCCGAGGGTCGTCATGGTGACGACAGCCCACCAGAAGCCAATAGGGATATTTTTGAACTGCGTGTGCTCGCTTGCTGACGGGTCGTTGGGCTGGGCTCCCACTCGTTCTGCGTAGTAGATCATGGTAGCAAATATCAAAACACCTAGTGCCAGGAATATTATCAGCAGCAGAAACTCGTTGGTGCTGGCTCGCAGAGTGTGGCCCAGCACCCTGAGACCCACAAAGTGCCGGGTGAGCTTGAAGATTCGCAGGATTCTCACAAACCTTACCACCCTGAGGAAGCCAAGCACATCCTTAGCAGCTTTGGAGGAGAGCCCACTCAGGCCCACTTCTAGGTAAAAGGGCAGGATGGCCACAAAGTCAATGATATTCAACAGGTTTTTGATGAATTCGAGTTTGTTTGGGGAAAACACAACACGGACTAAAAATTCAAATGTAAACCACACCACGCAGACTCCTTCCACGTACGTCAGAGCAGGATCTGTCTCAATTTCATACTGTAGAACAGCTTCTGTCCCGTTGACAACCTGCTCAGTTTTGTTTATAATAGTATTGAAAGCCTCATGTGTTTCCAGGCAAAAGGTTGTGATTGAAACTAGGATGAAGAATAAAGAAGCAAAAGCAATAAACTGCAAAAAAAGAGAGGAAAATAGGACATCAGAACCTTACTTTAACAGTAACAAAAAATCGACTATCATAACTTTTATGCTGATTCATCCCCAAAGCTCCCCATTTTTTTCGCAGATTTCTACTCATGAAACTCATGAAGCATTCAGCCCAGAGGAGAACAGCAGACAGCTCCCACACTGCATGAGGCCAAGAGTCTAGGAGCAAGGAAAATGTTGGTGATGGACACTACTGCAGACTGCCATCCAGAAAAGCGGCAACAAATTCTTCAATCCACATTAAGTAATCCGAATTCCGTTCAGGACTTAAGACATCTTATGAATAACCCTCAAACATACCCATTGCAGCAAAATTTAAGGCTGTCAGCCACTCAAACAGAGATGAGTAGGAAACTGGGCTGACCCTAAGAGTCTTTGAATTATGGTTCAGGAATTTACACCTGGTCTGAAGGGTACCTCAGCATGTCCTAGGAACAGATCCAAATAGAAGGTTTCCTTTGGATTTTCAGTAATTCACAGACACAGAATACTCACTGACAGAAAATGTCTTTGGCATCATAGCTAGTTGGTTGCATAGCCTGTCTAGTTGAGTCATCCACAGTTTTGTTGAAAATCTTCACTTGTACTCTTTGGCAGAACTAAAATAAACCTAATGTACTTGTCCTCTCTTCTAGGGCCTTTCTTAGCAAAACACTTTATTACTTTTACCCAGCACTGAGAAATCAAGTACCATTTCCCAAAAAGCTAATACACCAATGTCCTTCACCCATCGTCATGCTTCTGCAGTTCCTTTGCTCAGAAGGAAAGCTCTGGAAAACACAGGGGCTGAAGCAGTCTCGCAATGTAAGACACAACTTCAGATGTTTTCYAATCACATCAGATTTTAACCACTAACGTTAAACTTGGTTTTGCTACTTCTCTCTCTCAGGTGCCTTACAGTGCTCTATGCTGGGTCTTGGTCTCTACTTTTTTGTTTGTTATATTCCAGTAAAAAATGGGTCCAGTCATTTCTATCAACAAGATCAGATGAAGATATTTTCCTTTATCCCATTTTCAGAAATGCATACAATCATTTCATTGAAAACATCCAGGACACACAGGATCTGGAACAAGGCGGCAGCGCTTTACTGGTGCTTTAGGAGTGCTCTACCACAGCCCTATTTTTGAAATTACAAATCCAGGACATTCTGAACAAACAGGGAAATCAAAATACAGGTGTTCTAGTAAGGATACTTGAACCTATAAAATACTATTAATCTGGAGACATCACAACACTTACCTAGGACTGTTAAGCACAGCACTTACCTAGGATTGTTAAGGATTTAAGGCTCTTTAAGTCAAGTTGTAACAGTTAAACACAGAAGAAAAACAGCATTTCCAAGACAGGATCTCACAAAAATTAACACTGAGCCAAACAAGAGGGAGAGATAAAAATCCTTACATCCAGCAGAACGCATAGAACAAAAAGATATTTCGAGGGCACATGCTCCTCTGCTAACTTWTTTTTTTTGAATGACAACATTTTACCAGCATATCATCATTCCATGGTACATGAAAAGGCAACGTGTCCAAACACTCCTCTGAGCTAGGATTTACAACATGTTCTCAAACGTCCTTGTTATTTTGGAATTCCAGCTTAATAGACATTTTATAGCCACTATCACCCTCAAACACATTTTCTAAAGACTGAACATTTTCAAAGGTATTAAGGCCCAAAGAGGTAGAATGATACCTAAGCAGATTTTTGAAAATATCATAGTACATATATGCTTCCTTACACAYCTAGCAGCCTGAAATTGGACCATTGTGTGATATCAAAGCAGAAATAAAACAAAACGGCAGCAGGTGACTAATTCTCTTAGCCTTTGATTTTTATAATCTTAAATGCTCATTTACTAGTAAAATAAAAACATGTAATAAAAAATTCAGAGCTTAACTTATTCTMATGAAGCAGTCTCTTTATCCTTTTTAAATATTATTTATTTTACTAAACAGACTTAATGTGCTTTGTATTTGTCTTAAAACTACTCAAAAATCACTCAGGGTATCACTTTCTTAATCTTCTAATACCCTACCTGAAACTGAGCACCTTAACAATGTCCAGCAAGTAGAAAAAAATATCATGTTCTCTGCTACCAATCTAATGGAAAGGGCATCKTCGGTTCTGGGTCCCAGAGCTACAGACAGGAGAGACTACGGCAGCAGTAGGATGTTGGCATGTGAGCACACCAAGACCTTGAATCTCACTGAAAAAAATTCTAGTTACAGTGGAGACGATGTGGTAGCCATAAGCAAGAATGTCTCCATTCCACCACTTTAATGCAGACTGCAATTTTATTGTAAAGCCCATTTTGCATACTTTGGTAATCAATCACTGAATCACGATTCAGAATTGTGTGCTAGAATAGATCACTTGGGCCGGCATGGCTCTGTTTTCCTAATACAGAATGTTAGTTAGGTGACAAAATGTTGTCTGTGCAACCTGTAGAGACAATTGCTTTTATTCCGTGCAACAAGTTTAAATTTGYAATGAGGGTCTGATTCGGACTGACAAGCTGTATCTACCCATCTAAAAAAAAACATATAACTAACATATATCTAATACCTATATCAGACATTTGTGCCTGATTGGCTTCCTTTTCCCAATCAAAGGAACTAAGTTATTTCACCCAGCCCTTCAATTACAAACACTCTAAATCTGATCCCTTTCAGAAAGGACTGACTCAGGGACTGAACTGAACAACACTTAACATCCAGTCTGAAYTTCCTGCTGCAAACTAAGCAAACAATCCATCTAGCTGATTTTTACCAAGTAGGCTTTCTGCCTTTGCCTTAACTGCAAAACTGCTGCAMATTCACAGACAATTTCTTCCTGGCACCTGACACCAGTATAAACACACAAGCCCTAGCCCTGCTTGAGACAGCTACCGTCAGCAAACACAAACAGATTTATATAACCTAAGTGAATTAATCTCAGCAGATCTTTGTAAATACTCTCCCTAATGCCGACAGAGAATATATCAGACTCTAAGCCAACAGTGGGCTAAGAATGACCCCTGGGATGCTATGACAGCACCTTCCAGCATCTTTTTATACGGTGCAAGAGGGTACGAGGCAAATGAATCTGTGGAGTTTAAGGATCACCGATGCTAAGTCATGCTCTATTCTGCAATTTTGGTGAGGATTTTTAATAGATAAAATACTTTTTTAGAAGCAACACGTCTGCTTATTTCAGGCCACTGTGAATGTTTTTCATCTGAGAAAAACAAAAAATTACATTTAACCTAGCCAAAAAACAAATTTACCAACAACCTSGAAATAATAAAGACTATATGAGCCTTCAACAATACATTGAATCTAGTAGTAGGTAAATAATTAGCATAGCACCTTTTTGGGGCTGCTTTTCAGCAAAAGTGTCCTCTCTGGTTCAGATTCTTTCCAAAATCACCAAACAGYGTGGGACTTATTATGGGCAGAACTGCCTGACAAGCTTTTTATTACTATAATGTATAACATTGACACTGTGAAAAGCCGCAGTCCACTTGACGTTTGACAAAGAAGCTAGGAGTTTTTAAACGGTGAACCTACATTCAAAGACACTTTATTATCCCTACAGGAGAAAAACATTCAGTCATTTTCAAGATCAGCTGAGTATCCTGTTATGATATCCTGACGGCAAGCATATTTCAGAGGTTATAAAAAGAAAGGCAAGAAAAAAGAAAGACGAGAAAACATGGTTTTCTTAATCCAGTGACAGATTTCTTGATAATCCTATGACTTCCATTCATAGTAGTATAAAATGAGATATACACATTTATCCATATACACAACCACATATATGTCACAGACTTTGAGCGAAGACACTCATTCTTTTTTGCTACTCCATATATCTCTTCTTGTATCTCGTTTCAGGCTGTAAATTCCTGATATCAGGACATTACAGACAGAGTTTGTGCAGGACCTATCACAATGAAATTGCATACACATGAAGGACCTATGATGTTATGGCAATAATCAGAGAGTTCAAAAAAAAATAAAAATAATACCAATGTGATAAAGAATAGTTTCTCAATGAATAAAAAAGAGCTTGGGGTTTTATATTATATTAATAAAGTCATTTTGTTAAGTGGCACTACACAAGTTCAGGCAACAGGTTGAATGGAATCTATCAACCTCTTCACAAACAGCGGTAATGATAGAAACTGAGTTAAAACTCACATGCTAGCCTTGCTTTCCACTATTTTCTTGCTTCATACTAATTCCATATTCTCATTTTAAAGGCAATGAGCCTCAAAAAAAAAAAACACATCTAGTTTTGTCACACGAGTAACCACCACATTTCAGACACAGCTGGTATAGATTCAAACTCCCAGCTTCTCTTGTGGATGGGATCACTAGCTGAGTTCTGCTCCTGAGTCCTACTAATGTTCACTGTAACTGGTGTACCATCCATAACCGTTATTTTTCATGAGGCACATAAATCTAAAAGGAGACTGACAGAYCAYCATTTGAGAAAGGCTATCGAAAGAGATAATTTTTTGYTTGAATTACTAGTAACTCTTCATTATGGGAAGTTCTGAAAAATTAGGTTTTGATCAGCTGTAAGACAAATACAATCTTCCTGTACAGCAAAAACATTTCCTTGACCTCCTCTTTTGCACTGAAGAATTTGACTCAAGCACATGGCTTAAATCAGAATTGAAGAAAAAGCCTCAAATAACATCTTAATAATTATGATTATTTTCTCATTTCATAACARTTTTCCAGAAATAGCTGTTTCTTGTTTGTTTCAATGGGCATGATAAAATTGTCTTTCTTCTTTTAGTTTTTTTTTTTATTCCATGGGGGCAAAATGTTCTTAAGTGAGAGAATGGTTGCAAAGATAGCCCAGTGGCAACAAAGGCAGTCATTTCCAGAAATTATTTGAATTAAGAACATTTTTAATGCATTTGGACTGGAGAGAGCACAGTTAAAAGGAATATTAAAATGTTTAATATGTAATACAAAGCATGCAGAAAGTTCTTCATTAAGTTAAAGCTCTCAGTAGGCTGACAATTTCCTTTGCTCATATTTTGAAGGCAAAACCCACTTTTGTTCCTGTGTGTAAACATCACAACATCACATTTCAAGCAAAGCTGGTACAAATTCCAGCTCCCAGTTTCTCCTGTTGATGAGCTCACYAGCCAAGTTCTGCTGTTGAGTCCTACTAATGTTCATGATAACTGGTTTAATCACCCACAACCTTGGTTTTTAGTGAAGTGCACAAACCTAAAACAAGTGGCAGATGCTTGCAGATAACTGTTWGGAGATGAATAATTTTATGATACCTATTTTGACGTGTGTTCCACGTGGAAGAGCCGCTCAGAGTTTAAAGCAATTCCAAATGACAGCCAGTTTTAGGAAAACAAGTTGAGCAATTTGGGAGTTATCAGAACTTCCATGCATTTAATGACCTGCTTTATCTGTACACAGCTCCTGAAGTGCCTCGAAGAAATTAGAGTCAGTTTAAAAACCTCGGCTGCAAACGACCTGACAACAGTCTCTTAGGCCATCTTTCACTTTCACAAGAGAAGAAGGTAGCCGGTCAGAGGGTGCTGCGACTCAGGTCTGGCCCACCTGTCCGAGCTTCCTTTCCAATGCAAACCTAGTCATAGTCATGGTGCACACCTTGATTTTGTCCTGTAATGGAGTCAGGGCATGGCCTCAATTATTTTAAGGTTTACCAGCTTAGACATAGCCCAAATAAATCAGCCACACATCAAGAAATTGATCCTCATACTCAGATGTGTGATTCATATTCATAAAATCATATTAATATTCACTATTYAATACATGTTCTTCCCTTCCTCTCTCTTAAAACATGCTGCTTCTACATACTATTTGTATTCCAAGATGGACAGGTCACAGTCAACTAAGTGGTTAATGCACTGTCAGTTGTTGTTAATCCTCACATTTTGTTTTATAGTTAACTTTTGAATAAAATCTATCATAGCATTTTAGTATTCTCTCAGAAAGATTCTGTATCCTGTCTGAATACAATTTATTCTAGGTTGAATCTCAGTATCTCCTCCTTTAGCTCCCCTCACTGTATAAGGTATATTTTCTATTATGAGTAATCAGTAGCAGCTTTTAAGGTTCAGTTAGCTCATTTGAATTTCATTGTAGGACTTACAAGGCTTGCCCTTGATACACTCAACTACAGAAAAAGAAAACTACTTAATATTTAATAAGGCCTTGGAAATACAACAATTTGTATTCTCTAATGCAGGTATAGTGCTGACTTTAAGAAAAARTCTCTAAATAAATGTCTTCACAGACACATTATGAGGCTTACCATATAACACTATATACTATATAATACAAAATACTAGAGTAATTCTGAAAAATCAAAGAAAATACTTTGGAGATTTAAAAGTAAGTTCCAATGGTGTCTGTTTACATTTGTTAGTTTAACCTTCATCTTTTCATAGTTCTGAATATGACACAAATTATTTGAAAATGGATTCCATTTGTTCAGCTCACTTACCCCGAGGCTATACAAGTAGAGATAATCTAGGCACTAAACGCATCCAATCTCACTAACTACGACAATTTGATCAGATACATTAATTAATTGTATTTTATAACATGATTTTTCTTCATATGTACTCTAAAACTGATATACCCACATTACGTCTTGATTAAAAATAACCTTAAAATAAGATAGAGGTTATATCAAAATTAATTTCAATCATTCCCATCATAAACATTATAATCTAATATCTATTTTTTCCTCTCTCAAGATTCAGGGCAGAAAAGTCTCTGTTCATGTAGATTTTCTTCATATTTGTCATGTAACAGTTTCCATCAGCCTTTTTTACTCTTCCAGGAACTCAAACCTCCAATTTTTTGAATTTCTCTAATTCTCTGGGAGAGAGACTCAATCAAACAGGGAACAAAGCCAATGTCATGTACTATTTCTGATCCATCACAGCTAACTGGCAATGCTAATTTCTTTAAATCAAATCTTGTAGCTGCTTAGCCACATTCCCGTAAACTCCAGTACTTTGGGAATTCAAGAAACTATAACTATGGATATTATGCAAGCAGAAAAAGAAACTGTATTCGTAAAGTACAACGATGTGCTTCACTAATAAGCAGCAGCTAACTGTGGAACAAAATCATAGAATTAGGTATTACAGTCTTACTTCCTTGTATTCCTTAATGTTCTGCTCAGGTGAAATTTAAATATTAAAGTTCATTCTGCACAAAAACTCACCAAAAAGAGAAGCTATTCCAAAATCTCACCAAAAATATCAGTCTCTTCAAGACTTAAAGTTTAAATTTCTCAAAGTTGCTATTCTTCCCTAAGTACAAGCTCATCTTGGTAGATTACTATCCCACTCAAGAAAAAGGAAAAGTCATAGATGTTTTTATGTTGTGTTATGTTTGGTGCACTACATCTGGGTATAYTGAGTAGGAAACAGAAGACCACCAGTAGCTACTTATCAGACTATTGGAATTTGAAATATAAACTCAAACCAAATAGGCCAGCACTACCGTTTTGCATTATCACTCATAAATCATAATCTCCTATATTATCACTCTCCAAATATTAAAGAATAGATACAGGTATAGAATTTTAATGAAATCTTCAAGGAAAAAACAAAAACCTATTAGAAGAATTAGAAAACACAGTTGGTAGAGCTCTTGCCAACGTTTTAAGTTTTTATCTGAACAGCCTCCTGTTTTTAAATCTCCAGTGCAGTTCTTTCTCATTTGTACTCTCTCCTGTTAGCATTATTTGGCATTTGATCTAATGGTTAACATTCTGTTGTTACAATTCTATGCAGCGTCATATTTAAATGAAAAAATCTATATATTAATACACTGTTATTGATATAATGTTTAAGAACAGYATATAGGACAGAGAAAAATATGCTTGCAAAGATTTATAGTGTGAGAGTATTTATAGTTCAGACTGGCTACCATCTGTATATAGTAGTGGGAACACAAATGTTCTCTTGCTTGCTCATTCTCTTCCCATTTGTTACAGTCTCACAAAGCAGTTTTCTTTCATTACCAGCTGGAGCACAGATAAAAAGGTTATGAATGCCCCTGCTCATATTCAGGAATCCAGTTCCACAATTAAGTCGCTCTAATTCAGCGATCAGGTAAATCAGCAGCCTGATAATAGTCTACACCAGATAAATACCTGACTCAACAAATCTACATTTTAAAGCATATCATAAAGAAAAAGTTATAAATTTTGCTGTATTTTAATTGCATTTAAATGACATATATCTTCCCAAAGGACCAAAAAACAATTTACAAACTTATCGTGATACATACATATATTCTGCTGCTCAACACAGATAATTTTGCTACTGCTATGCAGCTGGAAAGAAGATGTGATAGTGCATGTCAGTGGTGGGTCAAAGTTTCTGTGATGGAAGTCCCAGGGACAACACGCATCTGCTGTCTGTGACATTCCTACACATCCCCTGAACTTCATCCCTAATTGGCTTATTTCCACAAGAGTTATTAATTTCCCAAATGACCATTTCACCTTGGACAAACGAAAATTATTTGACTTAGTTGTTGCTTTCAGAGGCTAAGTCAAATATGTAACACCCAACACACAGCACACTACCCACTGCTTATGTTTTTTATTCTTGAAGATGCAACAGATCTTCTGGTTAAAAAATAATTGCACTGCTCCAGAAGCTTGCTTTTCTCATCCACTTGAATCTATCAAGCTGATTTTACTTACGGTCTTTCTGAGCCGTGACTATCCCAGTAATATACTAGGTTTTACAGCCAGTTGCTTTTAGCTAGACTTGGCATTTCCATTCCAGCAATCATTTTTTTAAAAATGCATCAGCAAGGCTCATTTTGACCTTGCTTTATTGAAAATGTCTGCATGGTTACATGGACTGATAAGCAAATCACTACCACTCATTCATTAAACATTGTTATAAATCTACGCACTAAAACAGGCAAAAAATTTCCAACAGCTGCAAAAATGCAATGCATGCTCTTCCTGGAGTTAAGGGAAAGGTAASAAATAGAAGAATTCTCTAAGTCAGTGTTCTAGGTTCTGCTATCAGATATTCAGAGGTTTCTTATTACTAATGGAGCATCTCACAAAAACAAGCTAAAACTCATTGAATGGCTGAAAAAGGTAGATTYCAAAGGACCCATTTCAGACAATGCCAAATTTACATTCTTTGCCAAGTTAGCCTCTCTGCATGCTTTATTCTCCTGCCCTAGACTACCTGCTCTTCACACCATTACAGCAGAGATTAGGCTTTGGGACTGGCAACTAGAAACAGTACATACACACACTGTCTTTCCCCACTTGACTTGTTATGAAAGCTTGTATTTGGCTCAGTGGGTCAAAACTGGGAAAAGTATTTAGTATAATATTATTTATCATTCATACACTTTCACACCTAAGCAGACAAATAAAGAAAAGAGAGAAGTCTTAAGTAGAAGACAAATTCATGAAAAATCTATTATGCTGTAGCTTGTCTAGCACATCAATCTGATGTCCATTAAAGTTACAGAAACACTCTGTGTTCTATTATCTCTTTCTCATTTAAGCACTCACGTTCATTTATGTTGTAATTTTTCTCTCACTTAGAGCAAGTCTGACAATGCAATTCAAAATTACACTTTGACAAATTTAGAAAATGTTACAAGTATGAGGTTAGTCATCCCTTAGGATTTTTAATAGACACCATCGTAGCTTTCAACAGAGAAACCTTATAACCAAATCATATAACCTTTTTGCCAACCATAATCTAATCAAAACATATTGGAATTATTTACAAGTTTTCTGAGCTTTCATCTTTCCTGTACAACATAATAAGACTTGTACTGCAAGCACTGGAATGGAAATTGCCAAACTACATCTTAAAAATTAAAGAGATGGAGCCATCTCCAAGATGTTCAAAAGCATTTGCAGCCTTCAAACACCTGATTACTAGGTCTCATTTGACTAGAAGCTTTTTCTTCTTTATGCTGCCTTGTTGGTTTAATTCTTCACAGCTACAGCACTGAAATACAATACAGATGATATTAACTGGTACCCCTACTGGCAGTTAGAAGAGAATAAAATATAGAATGGAAATGGAGATTAAAATTCATCTCTTTATACTGCTAAAGACCAGTCTGGAATAAAAAAACAGATTCTTAATAGTTACATGCTAAAATATTGAGAGATGAAATAGTCTTCCTTTAGTGCAGATTACTGCAATCTATATTTAATTACACACATAGAGAAAGGCTTCATTAAAAAGAACATTATAAAAATTGCAAAGTGAAGCACTTAAAAGTCAGGAAGCGCCTAAAATGAAATTACATGGAGCAACCTCTACTCTGCCTCAGTGGGAGTGCACGGGTTGGGAGATAGTCCTTATTACACAACTGAAAATTAATTACGCGAACCCTGATTATGTCATTGCCTAAATCTTTATTACTTGGCATGGCAGTCTTAATGACAMCCTTTCAATGCAGCAGGTTGTGTGTAGTGATCTAGGTTTCATAAAAGGAAATGAGGAASCCAGAAACTTTATCATCTGGCTTCTTCCAGGAGCTGTTACAGATGCAGAACCTTGCAGGCAAGCACACGCGAGCCCTCTGCCCCCGTGCACTAACACAGCAGCCAGTTTGGGAAGCAATGTGAACTATCTCATGGTACAGCACAGTGCTGAGACTTGGGAGTCTCAGGTTTCCCGGCTTTGATATGAAAAACCTCTAGGGAGCACCGATTTTTCTCCACCCACTTGTTAACAGTTTGAGCTATTCTGCCAYTTAGTTTGCAGACTGCCCCTGTCCTGCTACTGCCTTTTCTCTGTCCTTCATTTCTTTTCTCAACCTCAGCTGTATTCCTCAGGATTAGCATTCCAGTCACCTTTCCTCTTTCTTCTTTTGAGCTTCCCACCCTTGCCTTATTTCTATATCCATATCTTGCATGTCCAGTCATTCTGTATTTCCATACGCAACAGCTAGTGYGTCTCCCCTCGTCCCTCCAGGCCCTCAGTTCCAGCCCCTTCTTCCAAGATCTGTCTCCAGGCTCAGCCTTTACTTCAYATGCTGCCCTAGTTATTTGTCCCAGTTTATTTGCTCAGCCAACCCTTTGCCCCTAGTCTCAATCTCTTTATCCTTCTGCCTCCCTCCATTTTTGYAGAGGCTCTTAAAAGTCCTTCTCTTCTCCCCTTCCTTGGTCTCCAAATGCAACGTCAGCCTCTACCTACCGCAGGCTCCTCATCCAGTGGCTCTAAGCTTCCAGTCACAACCTCATCAGGATTTTTATGCACCACACTCTAAGAGTCCCTGTGAGGTTTCTGTGACTTTTATTTTTGAAGGGCACATGTGCCTGCAAACTCATCTGCTTTTTCCAACTGGATCAGTTGATCTAATGAAAGATWTTATTTCTTCCTCCAAACCTTGTCTTACTCTGCATCTGAAGGTTTCCACCCCTGCACTAGCTAGATGCCAGGAAGGAGGAAGGGAGCACAGGATAAAAGCTGACCTTAATTAAACAAATCTACCATCTAATAAAATTAAAACAGTTCCTCTTCAGATGAACATTTATGCCTTTCTATTGTCAAAACACTGGACTTTCTATAAAATAAAAATAATATCTCAGCTTTATCCTTTCCCTAAGCCA
>NW_028186801.1:1996146-2046937 GCF_003343005.1 Rhea americana | reverse complement strand
TAATGAACTGTGCACCCTAACATTCTGGTACAACTCAAAGAGTGATGCACTTGGAGAACAGTTTGAGGTCAGAAGGGTTTGGGTTTTTTATGAGAGGAGGAAAGGGAGAGCAGTTTAAGCTCTTCTGCATGTGTATGTGAATGTGTTCCAAACTCACAACACAATCACATGGATCAAAGCTAAATTTAGAGACAGTGAATTATTCATTGCAACAATAGTCAGCTAAGCTTTTCTGGACTCTCAGGAACTGAGTACATCATCCGAGATAAGTTTATTTCATACACATGCCTTATTTTTTCAGCTCTCACTTCTGACTTCATGGTCCAATCAGTTGCCTAGAATCCTGTTGAAGGTTTCATTTAAAAAGGCCAAAATTAATATRTAGTTTACATGCAGTTTTTAATACATTAAAATTCCATTTACCTCTGTAATCAGGGGTGCAGCACTGACATTTCAATTGAACTCAAAAAGGGTAACATATAAAAGAGAAAAGTCTCTAGTAGGATAGCTGTTAGGATGATCATAAGACCRTGATGTTCAGACTTCATCGCTGCCCTATTCAAAGCAAACACTTGATTTCAGACAAAAGGTAGTTCAAGTCCCTCCGCAAGATCCTGGGAGAAGCATGTTTAAGTTTATGAAAAAGATTACTCAGGTTTATCAGAGGGATTATTGGGCCTGTGATAACCGAGAACTGGACTGAATGGCACAAGAGGCACCTCTAGCTCTCTGTCCCTCTGCGTACTTCAAGATCCAGTTCACATGTTGCATTCGGTGCAGAGATTATGTTCTAAGCTATTGCCATTGCAAGTATTAGCAGTGAAGCTGCATGCAGCACCATATCAAATGTATTCCCATTAAAGGCATCTGCATTGCCAGTACCACTCAGCCTAAACATTTTCTCATAGCTTTATTGCCAGGGCTGACACTTATCCTTCTACTCAKGATTGGACTAATTAGTGTAACAACAAAGTATCAGTGATATTGTGCATAAGTCATCATTCTGCTGAAAATTTCTTTATCCAAGAGCTTGTTATTGATGAGCTGGAATTCTCTAGCAGCAAAGGGGAACAGATGGAACTTGCCTTGCTATCTTAGGAGAATCAAGGAATGAGTTTATTTACTAAACCTGTCAATCCACCATAGTATTTATTCCTTCAGAATTGTAAGGTGCTGAGATGGACAAGAATGTTTGTCCCAATCTGGTAGGCTTCAGAATAATAAAATTGCTTGGGAGAGATACTATCTGCCATACTTCTACGCAGTACAATAATTCAATCTCTTTCACAGGTATAACAGTAATTCAAAAAATAAACATCTTTATCTTTTTTCAGGTGATTCTAAACCTCATTTTTTTATTTTTTAACTTACATTAATAGTTTATTTATGGGAAACCATTAGTAGAATATGAACAGTGCATCCATTTAATGTTCTTTTTGACTACATTCTCCACACAGAGGGGTGTAGGAAGTAATTTAAATTTAGTATAAATATTTGGATTTTTGGAGGACTAAAATTCATCTGCAGTAAAGCAGTCAGCAGTATCTATACTATCATTTAAGTTTCAAAGTCAATATGCTGTTGAGATAGCTGGGACCATTCTTGCTCCATGCAACCAGGATTTTGGGCTAATGGAAGGAAAATAACTGCACTGCTTGCAGTTTGAGCTGCTATCTTTAAAATGATCCTCACACAGCAATGAAATACAAAGTTCATAGCTTATAGTGTATGCTTTGCATTACGGAAACACAATTCTCCAGGGACAGTTTCTGTAGTTAAGACCACAGTCAGAAAATGTTTCTTGACATGACTTGAGACTTTGCTGTTGATTATTCAGACTGGGATCTCTGAGAGAAGGAACTGCAACTGCTGCCAGCACTAGACAGCCTTTGCTCGTTAGAGACTGTTTGTAAATTTAACCTGCAGAAGGATTGGCATGCAATGTTGCACAGAGGCACAGCTTTCAGTTTCCATTTCTCATTTCAGATGTACGTGGGATATTTACTACCTTCCTTTCAAGCCTCGCTATGCCTTTCTGTGTGCACCCCTTAGATAAGGATCAGGTCGCTTGTACATGGATTTACAAGTATTGTCACTGCTGAAGTATGCATGGGACATACCAGCAGAGAACAGTCACTGATGGTGTTTATGGAGTAACATGCCAGGTTTTGGGAACTCTGTGATTTTATTTAGGGCTTTGCAGTTCCGATTTGAAGAATAATAAATTCTCTTTGTTTACATATCACTGACAGTCATATAACGTCTTGACAAAATGATACATGCCAAGAAATACGACTTCATTTAACAACATACAAGCAGAGAAGTCTAGCGGCAAGTTCAGCTTCAATTTCTACTTTGTTTCTTCAGCTCTTTCTCATCAGTTCACCTACTCTTACCCTTCTGCAGTTCAAGATGTACAAAATGCAAATATGCCATTTCGTTCAATTTTTCCAGATGGTTTGCTTCTTCTGGAGTTGAATGAAAGCCCATTTCCCTGGTAGCTAATGAGATTTGCCCTGGTAATTCTTGGGGAAACTGAAAACAAAAATAAAGTATTAGCAGGATGTTAACGGCAACTGCATTTTTACAGTCACCTAATTCCTAAGAAATATATTGTCTCTTACTCACAAAGGATTCTTAACTACTAGACTCTCTGCCCCTTAAAATGTTCAGTATAATACCAGCATTAAAATGCCACCCTTTATTTAACTAGACACTAATTTTTGGGGACTAAAACAAGCAGGAGAGATGAGGTTCACTAAAATAGTCCAACATAAAGTTCTCTCTTGCAGGATCCATTTGCAAAGTTAGAGCCAAGACACATTAAGAGACCAATGATCTAATGACCTGGAAAGATTGGGGGAAAACAGAGCTAACTTGAATGCACCAGAGAGTTTTTTCCAGTTTGCAGCACACAGCAGGGAGAGGTCACCTTTCATCCCCATTTTAGGAATAGAAGACTATTTTCTTTCACTAAAAAATATGCTATAGTGTAGATATTATCACAGCCAGTCAGGTAGTTTGCCTGGTCTCAATACACGAACAGTTAAAAAAATAACATCTGTGAGCAGGGTTTATCATGTTGCAATGTTTATACCATATGTGATATGTTTATAGCATATGTTGTGTCATCTTTAGTTTTGCAGCTTCCTGTTCAAATACAGATTCCTATACTTCATTGTGTTTGACCTCTATTTTTATGCAATTTTAAGTAATTATGACTTTGATCACTAGGGAGAGACAGCGAGTGACCACTGATGAGTGTGCTACAGGACTCCCAAATGTGCCAAAATTGGCAGCAGCACATACACTGAATAAACGGAAGAATGTTCTCCTGCAAATGGGAGTTTTACAACTGCAAGAAACTACAGTCATCTTATTTTACAACAGTAGTGACTGTACAAGTCTGCTCCCTCTGTTCTCCAGAGCAATACAGTGAAGAAAGGCATTATTTGACAAAGAAAAACTCATAGCAAAGAAACTCACATGCATAGCATGTTTTTCATTGATCCAGTTCAAGTCCTCCAGAATGATCCATGGTATCTGTTCTGTGTGGGCAGGGATTTTGGATTCCAGTTCCCTCCACTTCTTGATCTTGAGCTTACTTCTATCTTGCCACAAGACCAGGCAGCTCCCAGGCCACAACACTGTTCCAGATGTCTCAGTGTCAAAAAATATATATATATTTCTAGCTCCCTCATATAGAAAGGAGATGAAAATGGTTGAAATCTGCATACGGCATATAGCGTCTTTAACTGGCAAAATTTGTGTGTGTAGACTATACTTCTGTCTCAGGCTATATGATATATACTCTCCAAACCTACACACTTGCACATGAATAACACATTTCTAATAATACCTTCATTTAAACACGTGGACATTGATATGTTACCTTATATATATATGATAGTCTTAATACATGAATATGGGACTTCCATTTTGAAAAATTTTCTGTTGCAGTGGATCTTCCAAGCATACTGAAAACCATCAGATTTCTTTGTTCCATAAGTGTCAACATATTTTTGGGTGGTAAGACAAAGGGAGGTGTTATACAACCTCTGGAGCTGTTCCAGTTTGAAAAATCCTAATGTGCGGTCAAGTCTCTTCGTTCTAGCTCATCATTATGATGCTACTTTTATTTCCAAAATAATGCCATCCAAGAGATGAAAGGTCACAATTATTCACAGAGAAACTGTTCACAAAATTTTCAGTATGAATCACAGTTTCACTGGGCCAAGACTAAATTTTTATTCCACCTCCCCCCCAACACACACACACAAAAAAAAGGTTTCCCAGCAAAATAGCCAGTAGCTGGGGGTTGATGTGATCACATGGGAAGTGAAAAACTACATTCGAGTCTCCACTGAGTACGTGCCTGTCCTAGACCAGAGTCTTGGACTGAGGTGGATTACATCTTCCCTCTCCTTCCCAAGGGTTAAGCAGAATGACAACAGGCTTCAAAACCACAAATGTTTCATGAAATAAAATTCCTGTTTTCCAGTCAGCCATAATCATGAACCCATTTCAGTTCCCAGTGGGCAGGCAACAACCACCAAAAAAAAAAAAAAGACTTTAAAATCATCATGGAATGACTCTTGAGATGCTAAGACCAGAAAGACTAATGCTTAACTGAAGCCAAAACTATTGCTGTTCTAGTGTGATAGGCAAAATAATTTGCACTGCCATAACTCACAAGACATCTATCCTCAACAATAAAGACTTCATGTGCAACACTTGATCAAACAACTTTCATAATCATTCTCTATATTAAAACAGGGAATGGTATAGTATTATGGGATGTTAATATATTTTACTGTATTTCTTCATCATCTTTTCTCTCCCAGAAGACAGAGACACTGTTCCTACTTCTAAATTGTATTTGTGAAACACAAAAATGATCAACAACAGTAATTTATGATCTCACTTCCAAACCCCCCTTTCAATACCACGAGTAACAGATGTTGTACAACCTTGTTCAAAAGGTCTGGTCAAAGAAATTCCCATTCATCTTTTTCTCACCCTCTTTGGTAATACTGCCCTGTCAAAATTGTTTTGAAAGCAGACACTTCCAAACCAACAACATGCTTTGAAAGCTAGCCAACTTAGCCATCTCACCCCTTAACAGCCTTCTTGGCGGTTCACTGAGAAGTCAGGCTTGTATTTATACCCAGCAAACTATGAAAGAAACTGTCCCAAATTGAAATTTTCATTCATTTCATGAGAAGCTTTGAAAAATCTGGGAAGGTATTTTAAGTTGGAGTGAATCCTGTATTCCTATGTTTAGGAATAAAATACGTTTATCCACCATGAAACAGAGTACCTTTCTTGGCCCATTTGCTAACCTAACACAGTAACAACACTTGAGCATTAAAAATGTGCACGGTAGACTGGGACATTACTTTTTACCAACATGTAACAAGAAAAGTTTACTATTTGGCTGGCATTTAATGATACTTTAAAGTTTCAAATAGATGTTTCTTCAGTTTGTACCATACAAGATTATGTTCAGTGTTTCCCAGTTTAGGTTTTCTAGCTGTAACACCCTATGCATATTCTGTCTCTAACTTTTCCTCTCCCTCTCTTCTTTCTGTATCAAGCACCATCTAAACTGACAGGCAGACAATGCATCAGCCTTTTCAAACTCTACTAGGAAACACACTCGAAATAAAAGTATCAAAACCACCCAAAAGCACACACAAAATATAATGGCACGCAATTAATTAACCTGTCAAAAGAGAAGCAGGCATTATTGTTTGAATGAGCTTTTCAGATCGTGAGTTGCTTCTTCTCRCCAGGTGCAGCTGCAGTGATAGCACGGGGAAGTCTACAAAAATACCGGGTTTTGCCATCCCAGGGCAAACAATGGCCTTCAGACAAATGGCTTGGTCATGCACTCACTGAACACAAGAGCTTCTCTCCAGAAGAAATCAGATGCAGGACAAGACAAAGCAAGTTTTTTTTTGTTGTTGTTGTTGTTGTTGTTTTTTCCTATTTTGCACAGCTGGTACCAATACTATTTCCATCAAAAAAAGTTTAATAAAAAGAGTGGCTGGGGCTCAACCAGAGCTAAATATATGGTGCATTTAATGCTCAATCCTGTAAAATACTGAGCACCTCCTGCTTTGGAAACTGAGGATACATAACACATTACAGGAAGAGAGAAGTAGAAAATAGAAACAGTTCGGTGAGGGCTGTTTACCCAGGCTCCTTACAGGAAATATAAGAATGTAGGAATCTGACAAAGCCATTTAGCTTTATGGCAAATAAAAAGACTAGAAATCCCAGTTTGCACACACTGTTTCATCTGGCACTGTTAGGCTTTTATCTCAATTTCTGTATGGGATTTATAATAAATTCTATTTTAGTGTTTCCAGAGTTCATATTTTGCCACCATAGCTTTCTGGACTTTTTTTTTTTCACTTTGTTAATGTTTCATTTACTGTTCCTTTGATTATGTAATCYCTTAGTGCAGTTCTTATATTACCCACACTGCCAGTTATAACTTTCTTTTCTTGGTCTAATCTTTAAAAATTATCTGGGACTCAGAAAACTCTCTGTTACATGGGGTTAAGTCACAACCAAGATTCACAGGGTTTGTTGAAAAGTTACCTTTATATGTATGTCTCCWTACTCTGGGGTGTTTCTTATTCATACTTTTGTTGTAGGTTATTCATAAGGTAAATGAGTAGGAAACAGATAATCCTTTAGGTTCAGGTWATTGCAGTACTGGGTTGGAAGGCTCTTTAAATACAGAGCATTTTATAGGTGTTTTATGCACCTTTTTCTGGTATCAGCCGTAAAACTTAAAAGGAAGCTCAACAGGCATCCTAGGCTACAGATAYACATTATAGTTTGGGAATATATTCTAACAGCTAGGTTCTGAAAATATTGACAGCAAGACGTTGATTTGTACAGCTAAAAACTGCTTCTTTTTTAGAAAACTATCTATGTGCAATGGATTTTGAGAGYACCTATGTAAGAAACAGAGTTATGGGCATATACATTCCCAACTGAAATCCATCAGGTCAGCTGAGATAGTTTTTTTCACTAGATAAAAGCCTATATTTAAAAGATATGGAAAGTTTTATTCYCTATGCCACTTGTAGGGATTTCATTAAAGATAAACATTATGATTATTAGCAGGCTATCAAGTGATATAATGCTTCAGGTATGAAGTGATGAGCCACAGTATAAAAATCTAGGTTTCATAGCATCATATCCATTACCAGCGTTCTTCAAATGCATGAAAAATGATGCTGGATATGACCAGAAAAAGCACTCTGAGACTATTATTAAATACCTTTTTATCTGCCAATAGCTAAYGATGCAGACAATCAGATGTCAGAAACTGGGGATGGTTGGAGAAGGGCTTGGTACATCTGTAAATAGACCTGTGCCTATCCTAGAAGACCGGATTGCTAGTATATTACATTACTCTTTGTCCAAATCYATGAATGCATCAGATAACTAGAACAGGAAAACAGAAAGTCATCGACCTGCACTACTTGAGTTAAAGTATTTTCTTTATTTTATTTTACTTACCTGATAATAGTACTATGTGAAAATTTRATTACATTTGTTTTCTTGAATTGTCTGTTACTGAAATAGCCACGTTTCAAGAGACTCACAAGGTCAAAATGTGACATTGCCCTAATTGCATATGAGATTCTTACACTTATCAGAGAAAGAACATASAGTAGGTGAAAAACTTCCCATATGAAGGCAAAAGAAGCCTAAGCTATGTGTAAATGGGGCCACAAAGTAATCTTTTCTTTGGCTGMAGAAGTGACATAAAATTGCCTCATGCAAGATATGGTCATATAAAATTTACATATATGAACAGATACACATGGAGGTCTGTAGCACCCCATTTGAAAATACGGCTCATGAAAGATAATAGAAAGCAAAGGGTAAGCAACATTCAAGAGCAAAAGGTTGGAAACAAATATCTATCAGCCAGGTGTACATTTACAAGGTGCACTAGAGAGGCAGATAAGGCTTAGCAAGGTATACACAGATCCATCTACGTGCAAGCAGCAATGGCCTGCACGGGCCAAGGACCTCTTTCCCTCACTGCAATCAGAACCAGGCTGTCTGCAACACTAGCTGGTAACAAAAGGCACACTTCCAAAAATATAAATTGACTGAGGCTTGAATTCCTTTAGTGGCTGATCATTACCATACGAGATCTGATTACGAATGCAGCTGCACAGATAAAATTCCAAAATAATTTAATGCAACTCTGTGGAGTTTCATGCTGTTGTAATCRGGATCAGAAATAAACCCAACGTTACAGAACTTGAGAAATGGGAGAGGAAGCCAAAAAAAGTRACCTAGACAATGCACGGCAACGTCAGTAAGTCTAACACAGTGACTCTGCGGTTCTTTTGAAGTCAATGCGACGACCCAGAGGTTTGAATAGGGCATGTATTTATGAATCTTGCTGACCCAGGGATAAACGCATCGATTTTGGTAATGTGATGCTGACTTTGCATACCCTATGGGTGTGTAAGCTCACCAAATGTGCACAGACTGGTGCTGGTATTCTACAGCTACCAGCTGTAGTAATTTTATAGAAAAACAATGAAACAAACTTTCAAATCCATTGTTACATGATTCAAGATTCAGCTTGTGACAAAGACCTTGAGACCTTTCTTATATTCCAAGTAAATCTGTAAAGGTTTATGTAATTTAGAACTGCCTGCAAAAGTCTTCGGTGCAGGCCTGTAAGATATGCAGACACATAGCATGATGTTGGTTCTGAAACATCAATTAAAATGCTCTTACCTCAAAAGAAAGCTTGAAATGAAGTTCAAAATGGTGACAGTGCAAGTGAAAAAGTTTCATTTCTCCCAGGTCCCTGGAAAATTTCTCCATGAAGCCATTAGCATGATAGAAAGCATTTATTAAACAAAATCTGACTAGTATATATACATTAAATTAACGGAAACTCTTCATATATCTAATCAGCCAAACTGATTGTACTCAGTCATCACTATAAAACACTTATATGTGGATAGCCTGGGAACCCCCCTTTGGGTAATGGAGAAGGTTAGTAAAACGAAACTTACCCAGTTCTGCACTGGGGCATTTCTAAGAAAACTGTGGCACTGCCATTTTTAAGATTACCAGCTAACAAGACTCACTGGAGACTGTAAACAGCTGTTTGCATTTCCAAAATCTGGTTTTGTAAAGAGGGTCCTATTTTCTAAAAATAATACTAATAATTATATCAAATAATGTAGCTGAGAGCAAGAAAAAAAGTAAACGTTCAAATTTTTCAAATTAAATTCAAACTTTTGGTGCTACTTTTAACCTAGATCTAACCCAAATGGATTAAATGCCAGCACAGATGTTTTGAATTAATGGCATTCAGCTAACTAGAAGTTTCATTTTGATTTTCAGCATGAACGTACACTAAGCCTCAGGCTAGATTTCAGAGCTACTTACAATATGTGTGCTGAGTAGCTCAAGGAGGAGATAGGAGGAATCCCCAGGTTAGCAAGGGGGGAGAAGAAAGCTTATTTTCTCACTCTAGACCACAGATAAACAAAAGTATTTTTCAATTTCAGTTTCTGTGTCCTCTAATTTTTTCAACACACTACCTGCAAACAGGGCAGTTTGGCTTAGATCAGTGTTTGATGCCTCCATGCAGCACTGCAAGACTGAAGCTATTCCTACCATCATACCTCTTTAGCATTTCCTCTTTCTCCAATGCAAGTAATTTGAACAGAGAGTTTAACCTACAGATGAAAACACTGTGAGGCCCAGGTTTAAATTCTTTAAACTTATTCCAGTTTTTAAGGGTGTAATTGTGCTTGAGTGTATATGCATTTTTATGTTCTTACAATTCTTTATATTTTCTGCCCACATTATTAAGGAGAAAATTGTCAGGAAAAATGGAAAAATATCTGTTCCATATTTTGACTGCTGTAATGCTTATTTACTCACAGCTGCTGAAAGAGAAGATAAATCCCAGGCTTCAAAGGTTTAATTATTTTTTTGATTGTGTAGGCAAAGAAGAGAGATCCCACCAGGACCTCCAAAAGCTATGCTAGATATTGGAACGAAACAGAAGAATACGTTTCAGCCTATGTGAGAGAATAGTGAGAGTGGCAGACCATCGTTAAAYGGGCTACCATGAGCAGCCCATGAGCTGCTGCCCTCAAGTCAAACTGAGCTGTTTTTTGAAACTGCAGTGTAGAAGTGCACCAAAAACAACTCTGATTTATTTTCTTAGGACCTTCATCCAGAAGGTCATTTACGGTGTTTCTCTTGAGAGCGGCATCCAGTTCCCCAGGTGGGCAGCCTGCTTGGGGAAAAAGAGATTTGGGCAGAATACTCACTCTGCTGATCAGCACTGATTTAATATGGTGGCCATTCACACGTCTTGGCACCCACTACTGCCACAGCCAAAACCAAGTTTTCTGTAAGTATCTACCACCTTTCCCAGAAAGACCAGACATCCCCTCATGTCTAGTTTAGACACACACCACTAACTGTACATGGATCAGATCAGAGACTTATCTCATAGTACTGGCATGTCCACGGGAAAATAGTGAATATTGAAAAATTGCGAGGAAGGAGATTATCACAGTTACCATAGATTCACATCGCTGGAAAACATAGAGAGAAACAATTGTTTCCCTCCTTAACTGAACCAGTTTGGGGAATTGCTCTTGCACAGTCATCTACAAAAGACAGGAGAAAGAACTGCTGTTCAGAAGACAGGACCCCTCTCTGATAAATGTAGGTAGCTGAAAATACGCCACTGCTGCTGGCCTCTCTGAAAATTTTGCAGCAGGCTAGTTCCTCTATTKAGGAGTTCTTGTTTTAAGAGCACAGCTGAAGAGAAGCCCATATTTTCCCTAGAAACAATAAAAATAACAGCATCTTATCTTTAACCCAACCATGCCATAAGTAATTAATTTGTTTTCTTTCCTAATAAAAAAGGTAAATAAACAAGATATAAATATTTAATCTGCAATGTTCTGTCTTGCCAGTATGTGGTTGGTTTCTCATAGCAACATAGCTGTTCCACCGTCAACAACAGACTACTTGAGTTACTGCGAGTCTGGAGTAATTCCACTGAACAAAACAGCCCGATATCTGTCCTTCACCGCAGCTGTTCCTACAGCACCAGCTGGAAAGGCTCACTAATGGCTRTTCTGCTAGTCAAGGGTCAGCACGCAGTCCTGATCCCAATCMCTCCCATCTCCTCTGGCTCCTCTCCCTTAGATGCTTCTCCTACTAGGACCCAGGAACAAGTGGTATTAAGCACACAGATAGATATGTGCCTTTCAGGGAGCATTGTACAGAAACAGCTCCGCAACGGTGAAAATCAGAGGGAGTAAAAACCCTGGGTGGCTCAGTGATTTCAGAAAGTTACTSCAGATTCAAAATGGTGTAACATAAGCAGCACCTGATCCAATGTCATTTCACTAGGCTGCTATTAAATCYTGTATCTTACAGACTCTACTGCATTCTCCCTTTTGGCAATTAGTCAAAGTCCCTGATTTCATTCTGCAGATGATCATGCTACTTATCAGCAAATCAATTTTCTGCAMATGACTTTCTTCTCGATATCTAGTTGACCTTGGTCAAACTCCCCACTAGACCTTCTCCTCTCATTACTAAACTGTTTGTTTATATACCACTTTTTATTATAGCAGCACATCACTCAAGATGACAACAGGCCAGCCACTATAAGCAAGTTTCTTCTTTCATACAAAGTAGCTGTTAGTTGCTCAAGCTGCCTGTAGATTTCATACATCAACTAATAATGAGGTGAGAGCACCTAAATGTGAGGAAAATTATAATAGACTGAAATATAAGAGCTTTTTATTGAAGTTGATATTGCCAATATCTAGAATCCTGGAAACATTACTGATCAGATCACTATTATTGCAAGTAACTGCATGTAACATGGTGAATTATTCACTCCTCACATTTGACTGTAAAAGAAACTGCCTTGATAATTCAGCTGGAGCATTCCAGAAGACAAGGATTTAATCAGAAATCAATCAGCATATATATGTTTCAAGTTTAGTAATAGGGAACTGTCAGCACAGCTAGAAAATTTCCTAAGTTTGACTTCACCATAGTTACTAGCCTGTTAGAAGAACATGAAATATGATTTTAAAAAGACCCTGTAACCAATTGACTACATGTGTCAACTTGCCTTGAAAGATTAACTTAATTATGTTGAAAGGGGAAACAGAGCTGGTAGGATTGGTAGGGTTTAAAACTCTTTGATGTATGTTTTTTTTAAGTGTTGAAACCTCATATAATACTATGAAAAAGTAGTGTTTAATGTAAATGTCATGCACACATTTGGGGTATTTAAGCTGGCTGACACTTCAGAAAATAGGCATTCTCTCTTATCTACATGGTATCCTTGCAGAAATCCTGTCTTGTAGCCACCCTTTACAGTCAACGGAGAGAGTCGGCCGTTTTTAGGTTACAATTCACCTGAACCATAAGGATCTTTGCTTTAGGAGGAAAYAGAGCATGTAAGTGTGTGTTTACCTCCACTGGTTATAAAAGGAGCACAGCATGATTGAAATACRGTGTAGACACCAACATTTGAGCTGATGACTCCCATCTACATATCTAACTCACCTGAGATGTTAATTCCATAGAAACAACTTGCTTCTTATCTGTCAATTTAATTTATCTGTAGATACTTCATACACACGGAAGCCAGATTCGATAGTGGGATCAAGTCTAGTTAGATTTGTCAGGCTTCAGTTACCTTAATTTTGAGGGGAGGAAGAGGAGAAGTACAGATATGGAATTCATATTAAGCGAAGAAAGTCTGAAATGTTTACTATAAAATTGTGTATTTGAGAGAAAATAAAAAATTTTGGAATGTTTATGGTCAGGATTTCTATAATATCACTCAATAAAAATCAAAGCGATAAGTTTTCTTTTCGCTAAAATATTTCATATGGTAAGACTGCATCACATTGTTTAGATATCCTTGAATGTCCTTTAAAAATTTTCACTTACAAATCAAAGTATTTGTCTTGGCCCCTGCAGCACTATAGAACAGTTTCTGCTTGTTGCATCTCAGGCCATTTGTAACTGTAAAATTATGTCAAAAGAAAGAATACCGCTAAGTCAGGCAGTAAAGAGAATTGTAATATAAGAGCAGATTTCAAAGGACTTTTTTCTGATGTATTGTTAAAGTCAGATCAGAAGAAATTTTTATCAAAAGAATAACAGTGCAATTTTATCAGGTCATGAAACAAATGTGCAGTCTTAATCTGACCTTCAAATACAGTCTATTTGGTTGAATGACTGGCCATTTACTCCTTTCTATTTAAAACACWGACATACAATCTGTGGCAGAAAAATGATCAATTAGAGCAAATAGCATGCCTAAAAATTATCTTTTATACTAGAGCAGCAATATAAGTATTGTAATGAACAAAAACTCTTATTTTAAAAACAAAATAAGAAATATTTTACTCAAGAGAAGTAGTACACAGAAAAGTTTCACAAAAAATTTTTTATATAATTTGATTTAAAGACTGCTTATTACTGCAAGAACAAGTGATATTTCCTGTTACACTACCACATTTTTATTTAACAGAGGTAAAACTTTGCTTTCTACTGTTTAAGCTAGATATGTATATGTATAAGCAGCAATATGTATATGTAGAAAGCAGAAGTAGTAGAAATTGTGGAAAGTAGTCTACATTTCCAAAGGTAAATCATGTTTTAGAGAACATGAGTTTTTAATGGCTCCCCAGAGACTTATTAAGAAGACTGGATCTTCAGGGAACAATCTCTTCCTGACGCACCTGAGGGCTGTGCTGCCATTCAGAGAGACCTGGACAGGCTGGAGAGCTGGGCGGAGAGGAACCTCCTGAGGTTCAACAAGGGCAAGTGCAGAGTCCTGCACCTAGGGAGGAATAACCCTAGGCACCAGKACAAGGTAGGGGATGACCTGCTGGAGAGCAGCTCTGCAGAGAAGGACCTGGGAGTGCTGGTGGATGACAAGCTGACCATGAGCCAGCAATGTGCCCTTGTGGCCAAGGCGGCCAATGGTATCCTGGGGTGCATTAGGAAGAGTGTTGCCAGCAGGTCGAGGGAGGTGGTCCTGCTCCTCTACTCAGCCCTAGGGAGGCCTCATCTCGAGTAGTGTGTCCAGTTCTGGGCTCCCCAGTACAAGAGAGACATGGAGCTACTGGACAGAGTCCAGCGTGGGGCTACAAAGATGATCAGAGGGCTGGAGCATCTGCCCTACGAAGAACAGCTGCGAGAGCTGGGCCTTCCGCCTGGGGAAGAGAAGACTGAGGGGGGATCTTATCAGTGTGTACAAGTACCTGAAGGGAGGGTGTGAAGGGGATGGGGACAAACTCTTTTCAGTTGTCCCGTGTGACAGGACAAGAGGCAATGGGCAGAAGTTGAACCATAGGAAGTTCCACCTGACTGTGAGGGGGAATTTCTTAATCGAAAGAAAATAACAACTAAATAAATCTTTACACAAAAATAAAAGGATTTGAAGTACTTTGCCTTTAATTTTACATCTTCACTGCACACATACACAGCCTGCATCTTCCTATTGACTTATCAACGCAAGACAAAGCAAAACAAAACAAAATAAAAACACAGTAAAAAAAATGCTTGACTTGAAAGAGTAAAATCAAAGCAAAATTCAGTACTGGATGAACTCCTTTCCCTCTTGTTTCAAAAGTAAGAGCACACCATTGAAGAAAGCACTTTGTTTTCTCATTTAATTCCGTTGGCATGCCTCCCAAGGGGAAACGACGTCTGAATTATGAACTACTGCCTCAGGATTCTCAAAATTTCTTGAAGTACTTAGTTGCTTTACATCCCTTGTCCTTCATCCCTGAGGTTCATGTAATAAGGTTAAAAAACAGCCTGAGTTTCTTGACAGGCAGGATTCTGTGTGAATGAAGCTGCTGAGGGTTCAAATGACTTTCATTTCTTGCTCTTCATATGGCAAATGGGCATTAGTTGTTTATCATCTCTTTAATGGTGCTAAACTGCCTGATCAGGCATAAAATCACAGCAAGAATGTTTCTGTTCAGTGTTTTTTCCTTTGTACATAAAAATGCCTATTGTAGTAACCTAAAAGGGTCCTTATTCTGGGGATGGRTTTTTGTGGTGCAGTGGTACAATACTGTTTGGTTTGATTTGCTTTCTGGCTCTCACAGAAATGAAACACATTATAATAGGTGAATAAAATAATTCAGTTGGCAGATCCATATTCCACACTAGTGTTTTACAGCACAGAGATTACACAGGCAGAAAAACATCAACTGCAATTCCTTGCACAAGAAGTATYGAGATCTCCATTCTGAGGACATGGACTTCAGGATGGACTTGAAAYTGAAAAAGCTGGATGGACAACATAAATGAAAGAACCAATATAAATGAAGGAAATATTATAATGAATAGTAACAACATCGTGCTGTTTTGTAGCATTGCCCTTGTTTCAGATATTTGTGAACTTTGTTTCTGATTTGCTGAACTATTTTATATCCATTTTATCTCCTAAGTGATATGGCTGAAAAAAACCAAATCATTGTATAATTCAAGAACTATTATGATCAATTATAATCTCATTTAGTGTTACACACTTGCAGAAAGCTTTTCAGGCAATACGATTCACTCTTAACACTGCAAACATCATTCTAGGGGTTCTCCTTTGCAATGATCACTGCAACAAGCTGGCCAAGAGCAGGCTACCTACCTTTCTGTTTTAAAAGGAGATAGGGAAATCTTTCTGCCACTGACTGTGAAGGTTACACACCAAATTCCATTTACAGAGAGCTTCAAATGACAACAGATGGTGCTACGTGATTTCAATCCTACTTGACTCTTTTATGGATATATCATTTATCTATTGCTCCATTTGCCATATAAACAAAAAAGAATGGAAGAAGCTTGGATATTTCTTTTAATTGCATTTTTTGTGTTTGATATTGAAATGGTTGCGCCTCAAAATTTCATACTTCAGTAGACTCATTATGAAACTTATTATGAAACATAAAATTATGAAATTATTATGAAATTATGAGTTATGCAAAACATATACACTTTTGCAACAGTCCCTCTAGACACACCTGAGGGGCTAAAAAATAAAATAAAAGTTTGCTTCTGTTTAGAAGAATCTGACAGAATTATACTTAAAGCTGAATGAATTTCTTCTAAAAATGTGAATAATGGCATTGTTTGTTAATGCACAGATACATACAAAAACACAAGAGTTAAATGGGAATATAGCACAGCAGTGTGAACATTTAGACGTATTGGTATGTTTATTCTTTCCCCATTTTCTCATTGCAGAAAGTTCTGAAAAACATATTTGAAGACACAGTATATATACTATCACATACTAAATCATTTCTACCTACTATATGAATATATACATTAATATACTTATATATTTCACACATCCAAAAATATTCTATACAAGTGCTATGCTTCTAAATTTTCTAAATTTCTAAAAATGTTTTATGCAAGTGCTGGTATAATAATATTTGTGAGCCTAGAAAAGTWTTCCCTTTCTACATCAGTTTTCTTTCTCTGTCTTTACTCTCTTAGGACAGATTCCATGCTTAAAAGAGGGGAAAGCAAAGAAAAGCAGAAGAAATCCTGCTGGCTGAACTGAAGTAACTAAAGAGCATTGACTAGAACGGACCCGTAATTTTACCAGCTAGAGAGTTCTTAGGTACTCCCTGCAACTCAGTCAATAGCAGTCTTGCTTCCTAGTAACTGGAGTTATAATACAGTAAATGAAGTCCAATAATTGATTATGAGAAGGAAAAGAAATACATAAMAAGACAATTTTCTTCAGCTCCTTCTGACAATGAAAGGACTGAATACCTTGGCTCTCCATTGTGCTTCTAGCAGGGAAGGGCATATTCACAATCCACTAACCTTGGACTGTGGCTCAAAGCCACAGTTTATTTTTAAACACTTTAACAATAGAAGTCTGAAATAACCTTCTGAGGCTTGTATGAGACATACTAGCATGCACATTTGACAGACGGATAGCTAACTATGCCTACACAGCCAGTAACAGTCAGCGATACTGTCAGTGAACTTGATTGAAATACAATAGCCAAGCCTAGCTGCACTTTGAACGCAGCACCCTCAAGCTGTGGCTTCTCAGAAGTCCTCTGCCCAGACCACCAGAGCAGTGAGCAGACTCTGAAGGGGCTCTTACTCTTCACACTTGCCACACAGGGACTCTTAGGTGTGAACAGGATAAACCACAAGAACTTCCTGGGCCAGTGGAAAACCTCTGAACTCTCAGGTATGGGGTGCTGCTAACGGAGAAACACAAAATAGCGTAAGCCCCACTGTTTCCTCTAACGGAGCACCAAGAGAGCAGCCAGGTGCTGTACTTGCATTGGTAAATGTAAAATGGATAACTGCAAATGAAAATTCCAGTTTGTGTACATACCACTGKTAATAACCTGGTTTGCACAAAATACATGACCCTACACATTCTGTGAGCATCAGAGGGCTTATTAAATTAAAATATTTATTTAAATCCAYAAAAAGGGACAATTCAGTTAGGGCTCCTCCAAAAATGTCATTCTATAAAGCACCTTCCAACTCGTTAGCTTTATTGACTTAACTATAAGCTAGTTCCCTCAGTAGTGAATGGGGAGCTCTTCCAAGGAATAACACTTTCTCTTCATTTTCTACACAAGGTTCCTCAGAAGACTATCCTCTGAATTTGGCTGTGGTTTCATGAGAATACTGCAATGCTGTCTTGAATTTTCCCAGCTCATAGGCTTTTAAATTTTTTATTCCCAAGTCATCAACTTCCAAATTCAATTCACAGCACAGCTGCACTGAGTGCTGGCAAAACAGCAAAGGGAGAAATGCACTGTGTTGCAGGAGGGGAAATGACTACTTGAGCATAGAGAACATACCACAGGCCAATATTGCACATACGAKTTTGTCTTATAAAACCTTGGATAATTATTAGCCAAATTATTAAAACTAGTTGGCTAATGAGATGCCTGAATTTGGGTGATGACATCTCTCTTCTCTCACTCACACGTTAGTAGTTAGCAGTGGCAAGTAACACAGTAAGCCTAAGGACTAATAGGAGTTTCTTTATTTGGAACCTACCCCTCTCTCACTGCTGCCAACCCATATAATCCCTATGACTTTCCACAGTAACGTAGGTCTTGAAACACTCAGTGAACARAAAAAAATGTACAATCAAATTTTAGAAGCATTTACTGGAATAATCAATTTGCCACAGAAAAATTAGTATTTCTATTCTTTGTACTAAGTATTGACCACGTTAYATTCTCCATGCTGACAAGGATGCTAAACACTGTGTTTGCCCCTCTAGCAAGCATCTACCCCCAGGCTGCCAGGGTGTGAAAGCAGGAGGGAAGGAAGGATACAAGGCCGCAACTGGATCACCTTGAAAACCACACAAGGCATCACGCGGCTACGTACAAAGGACAATGTTATCTTTGCAACAGCTTCATGCAAGACATGTTTCATTAAGTCTGATCTGAGGAGATAACGAACGCTCACACAGCTCCTTTTAACGTTAGCATTAGCTGTCAACATTTAATTTATTCAAGAGCAGGCCTTAAAACTGGAAATGGACAAGTAAAGTCGCACCTTGTTCACTTTACTTCACATCACTTCTAGCATCCAAGTCACCAAACACTGCTGAGTCTTCTTAACCCTACATCTTAACTCTAAAAGGAAAGGAGGAGTATGTTTTTCTTTGCTGACCAAATTCAGTAAGCTCTCAATTTACATTAAAAGCAACTTTTCATTAAGGAATAAAAGAAAAAATATCTGAACACAGAAACAATCCAGCTCAAACAGTTTATGCCAGCAATGGAAAGTGACAGCATATGCACTCATATAATCACATGGAAAATAATAATAGTACATCCCAGTGCACTGCATAGCATGAGAAAGCCAAGTGCCCAAGGGAGATGTCAAGAATGATTTATTTGTATACAATGCTCTCTTTCCGTGTGTCACTGCCTGATTTCTTCAATGGAATCACCTAAATCTCAGAAGRAAAAGCATCTACAGCTTCCTTCTCTCACCTTATCTCTTTTCATTTGAAAATGAATTAAATAGTTCTTCTAAAAGAAACATAAGATCTTTCTCAGTAATTAAAAAATTGGGGAAAGCTGTTTAAAAGCACTTAGCTTCCAACTCGCATTAAAACACACATACACAGGTAAAATTTTACTGAAAATATGATTGGTATTTTGAGACTGAATGACAGCTTTTCTTGTCACTATTTTTGGGGCCTTTCTCACATAATCTTTTGACTCAATACTGTCCAGTTTTTGCAATGTAATTGTTTTGCTTCTATATATCTATTATATCYTTTCAAACTAATCAGATGTAGAGGTGATCTATTCATTTATATAAATCACAAAGCTACTATATTCTTTTCCCCACAACATTACTCTCTTCTTACTACTTACTATCTTTTTTTACTTTTTTGTTTCTCACATCCTGCCATGCAACTTCCCTGGAAAGTTTAAAGGAAACAGTATCTGCAATGTCAATGTAACCTGGGGAAAAATATGTCAATTTGCCACTATGGCTTATTCTCTCAATTCTTTTATTATCAGTCAATAYTGAGATTATATTTAACCTGTCATCTATTTTTTATTAATTTTTTTAGATATTATTTTTAATTTTCACTCAAAAAATCCATTCAAATTCTGAGATAAAAACAGCAATCAGTAACTTCTGCAATGGATTTACCATAAATCTGAGGCTTCTGATTACCTCAAATATCTTTGGGTTTTGCAGTAATCCTATGCATAAGCTTCATTTTGGCACTTTGTCAACCACAAAGCAAAATTATGTCTTCCTTTACTAAAGTGCTATGAATACTATACCTTCTATTAAGTGTTGGTCAAATGAGAATAAAAAGGATCAAATACATTATACAAATGAATACTTTGAACATCCAGAAGTATAGTATTTACATCTGATAGGTAAAAATCAGAAAATTGCAGGGAAGTTGCCTTTTTCCTCTTTTGATACTAACATGGTTTCCATCAGAACAATATTGGAATATCTCCCAAACAGCAGAGTTTATTCTTACATCACTCTTACAAATTCCCATCGCTCAGATAAGAAACTAGAGAAAAGACAAAATAGAAGACTAGTCCAAGAACATGTGGTCACCCTGTGTCAGATGTAAGGAGTTTACAAAATCCTCAGAAATCCAGCACAGTATTTCACCTATTAAGCACAAAACTTGTAGCAATGTACTACACTTTTAAAAAGACAAAATTCAACACAATTATATGCATTCACTGTGAAAAAGTTACAAAGGATACACAAAATAAAGTACTATTAAAAGATACAGCCTGCCTTTTCAAAAACAGCCCCTATCCTGCACTGAGACACCTGGCAGCTGTGTTTTGCGATGATGCATGCCCACAGGACAGCTGAAACAAAAGGAACTCCTAGGTGATCAGCGTGGCYACTAGTCACCCACAAGATACCTCAAATTGAATAAACCTTGAAAACTCTGGCCCATGTGATTTCAGATTATATTTTACAAGATTCTGTCACATTCCTATCTTTTCCRTAAAGAATATCATTCAATCAACAAATCAGTCTTAGACAGTTTATAAAGAAGGTTTATACCTAGGTGGAACAAGGTCCACCTCTCTGTCTAGGCAATACGTGTATTGCAGTCATTGTAACAAAAAGAGAAGTGTGCAAACAGCCTTTCTTATTCCAACCAAAACTATAGAAAATGTTTTGACATCAGTGATTAGGAATTCATCAGTATTGTTTGAAGTACAAGCGAAAAGATATCTGACCAGGAAAATGAAATTCAAGAAACAGATCAAGCCCACATCATTGACAGCATYATGCTCAGAATGGAATCAGCAGTGGTATTATCTGATTTCCTCTGTAAGAATCACATGCGGAAGAGGAYTGTTAATCAGAATCTTTCCAAAGATTTATCAACACTTTCTGCAGCATGAGCTTTACCCAGTGTGCAGAAGCAAGCTGAGTATGAAACRGTGCTGCTTCATCCACTGATCTGACAGATGAAAGGATTTTCTGTTTTGAAATCTTCAATATCATTAACACTTACCAAATCAGAATTCTTACAAAGACAAAAGTGATATTCCTTCTTAGTAACCTAACTCTTCCAATTACTGTTGACTTGAACAGTTAGTCTATCTTTCTCTTCATCTTCATGTATGCTATCACCACGAAAGCCCTTAATGACATAATGTTATTTCCCATGGCATTTCTAGATATATTAAAAATTTGAAATAGTTTAAATTTTACAAGATTTCCAGGTGACTTTTGAAGATCAGAAAGCTTCAACTTCAACTAGTAAGGTTTTGAAAAAAATAATTTATATTAATTCATAATAAATTATGAAGCAAGGCTACCTATCACATGAAGACGATGATGAGATAAAAATGGATACTAATATGCAACCAGCTGCAGAGAACAGTCTATAACAAGATGAAGTAGGTCCTAATGCACTGAATCAAGGTGGGTCAGTATGAAACACACATCTATCAATAGCATAGAATGGCATACATGAAAAACACCAATGAACAGGTTTACTGTCACTGATATTCTTGTTAMTGCCAAGGAAAGGAAGACAAGGATGGTACACTGACTAATACAATTACGGAATATTGAACACATCTGGACCTAGTTAGTCATTAACCTAAATTAATAGAAATGTTCAATACCTGACACAATACAGCATTATTAAACAGGATGAATTCTAAATCTCTGATGATGATCAGCCTATGTTGCGCCAGAGATACCAGCAAAGCATTGCTATTGTTTGCTTGACAGTGTTAAAGATTATCATCAAATAAATTCTTGATTAACAGACAATAGCAAATGCTATGAACAAAGCTGCCAGTGTTAAGCATGTGGCTGAGATAAACGAAAGGAGCAGTTGTGCCCCTTTATGAAGCGAGACAGGTGGGCACACTAAAAGCCACAGCGTAAGTCCACGAAGTGCAYAGGACATATAGCACAGTGCATAGCAAAGCCACGCTACATGGGAACTACAGAATTTCTTAAGTCCCAGCACAGAAGWAGGCTTATCAGCAAGCAAGGAAGACAGCATGTACTGGGGGGGGAGAGGGGAGTGTGGAGATAGAAACTCAGCAAACAGAGGAAAACTCTCTTGGCATTATTCAGAGAGAGCATAAAGACAGAATTCTTTGGATGTGGCATATACTGAAAGGCAGAGATGGGAATTTCTACATAAGCACCCACATCCAAAGTACTTCCAAAATACCATTCATGGCATGATTAGGTAGTGACAGATTTATTTCAGCAGCAATAATTATTACCCTTCTCCATGCTAATCCACAGAAAAGGAAACAAAGGCAAAAACATTCAGTTACCTTTTTACCTTTACTGATGAGTTTGAGTTTTGGAGGGCAGAGGATTTCATGTCTTACACATTTTCAGTTTGCATGCAGAYAAAATACTGCATTCATTTATCATCAGTCAATTTGCAAATGGGAGAACAACRATGTACACAATCATCAAGATTTTTATTTTCAAAATGTTGTGGCCCCAARTCTCCTTGGCAGATTTCATAACCTGCATTATTTTCCACCCCTATTAGGTAAGCAAGACAGGGATGATTATGTATTATACAAAGGACATTATACAAATCTCTAGAACAAACTATACATTTTGAGCTAATGCCTTTTAATCACAGGTCTGCATTAGCAGCTAGGAAATGCCACCCAACTGAAGAGAATGACTGGGGAACGTGTCAGGAGACTCAGTCCCCAAAAGTCACCTTTCCTCTCAGACCGCAGAGGCTGACCTGAGAGGTGGGAGGACCTTCCCTGAGTCCCTTAGGAATATTCAGAGCTTCTGAGAACAGCAGCAATTCATTTCTGCAGGATTTCTGATCCTCTGCAGCACCAGAACRCTCAGTTCAGAATATGGTTTTGCCTCCCCTCTTCAAATCCCCAAGTAACCTAAAAAGGTTATCTGCAAATCTGAAAGTAAAACTCACGCATGCAGCCCTGTGCAACATGCCTGTGCCACAGGGATGAGGCCAAGGGCTAGTGCTATAAACGCACATCGGTCAGGATGTAATCAGGAACAGGCTTTGTCTATTCCTAACAAGAACCACTTTGCCTCCCCATGCAAATAGGAATCTCTGATGAASAGAGAGGATGTTCCCTAGCATTGGTTATGTTTAATAAGTCATTTCCCCCTCTTCTTGAGCTCTTTTCAAGGAGCTTGGGAGAGACATCTGTTCTTTTGTTATTTTGTTATTTGGCTGCTGCTACAGAAACAATAAAAGGACTGGTAAATACTCATAAATGCAATCCTTATTTCCTTAAAATACAGTTATAAATTGCTATCAATTAGATATGAAAGATTTCAGAAGCCACTGTTCAGCTACTTAAACATCAAGGTCTTTCTCTCTGTACTACAAGTATTCATTCAAATACAAAGACATGTAAAACTTGATTGTTACTTAAACATTTCTAGGCTCCAGTTCATTTTGCTTTTTATATATTGTCCCTTGCATTTAAAAGGGCTTTTTATATCTCAGAAGAATATGAAATATTTGTGTAAGGAAGAAAAATAACCCTGTATGAAAGTGATAGTTATTCAGAAATAAGCCAATTTATGCATCTGATGTTACACAGGAGGATGCACATTAACATGGCATGTTAGTGAAGTACATGTGGAGGTAAAAAGGAGGAAATGTCTAATTTTTAAGGAAGCACTGATAACATCTGTCAGATTCAGAAAAAGTGAAGTAGAAGCCTCCATAAAATATTTATATATGCCCCAAAAATATATCTGGCCTCCCCAGTACAAGAGAGACATGGAGCTACTGGAGAGAGTCCAGCATAGGGCTACGAGGATGATCCGAGGGCTGGAGCACCTGCCCTATGAGGAACRGCTGCGAGAGCTGGGCCTCTTCAGCCWGGGGAAGAGAAGACTGAGGGGGGATCTGATCAATGTGTRCAAGTACCTGAAGGGAGGGTGTCAAGGGGAYGGGGACAAACTCYTTTCAGTTGTCCCGTGTGACAGGACAAGAGGCAATGGGCAGAAACTGAAGCACAGGAAGTTCTGCCTGAACRTGAGGGGGAATTTCTTCCCTGTGAGAGTGAYGGAGCACTGRARCAGGTTGCCCAGAGAGGTTGTGGAGTCTCCTTCTCTGGAGAYAGTCAAGGCCCGCCTGGACGCAACCCTGTCTACCATGCTSTAGGTGMCCCTGCTGAGCGGGGRGGTTGGACTRGATGATCTCCAGAGGTCCCTTCCAACCTTTCTGATTCTATGAAATTAACAGATTCCTATCTTATGTTATTATTATTATGCATTCAGTTGTGGTAACACCAAAATTTCAATTGCAATCAAAGTATAATTTTGCAAACACTGAAGTGTCAAGTCCCTGCCCCAGAGAGTTTCTAATGTAATTTGAATTCATAAAATCTGTAACAATTTAATTGATTCAAAATTTTAGAGGACAAATATAACTACCTATATGATGAAAGGACGACACTACTAAGTTTAGTAAAAATATTTTTTGATTAATTAATTAAAAATACAGCGTTGTATATAGTTATTTCTACTTGTATCAACTTGGATAGCCAATGAACCTTAATTAGTTGCAATTTTTACAATGCATGATCTTTAGAGACTACAGAATTTTTTCATCATAACAACTAAGTTGTTAGGTCCTGCAGTTATATGCTTAAAAGGTACATAACATTTATTACTCATGCAGAATGGAAGTAGATTGTATGGATCATGGCAAATAAACCAGTTACTCTGTAATTCACACTCTCTATAGGAATAAATAGACATATAAAATACAAATATTTATATGTATGTTTGTATGTATGCATATACACAATTATGAGGACAATGTTCRCAGTGGTTTAAATCAGCAGGAAAAAAAAATGGGGTTTTCATTACGCTAATTCTGAAAATATACTCCTGTTACAACTCCATCAGCTGTGTAGAATTTGATTATATTATAGTTGGCACTATGGACACTTGACTTTTTTCCATCTACCTGAGAGTTAGCTTTTTCTGTAGCCAGACAAAGTAAGACTTTGCATAGTGCTCTAAGATAGTGTTTAACCAACAGGTCCTGTCAGTTGCTTCTTTGTCATCCTTGGACTACACTAATCAAATGACACTAGAATAGTAAATCTGAAAAAAAAACACTCTCCTATTCTTAAGGCATTCAATCATTCAAAACATTGGGTTATTTTATATGGAATCCAGAAAGAAGACGAAGTGCATGCGTAGCATTATGCAAGCATTAATGAGCAAACGTAGATGTCTATGCTGTAGACACCTAAATCTAGGTTCCCTTCACAGTCAGTGGAGACAAGCAGGTATTTTTAAGGTCTGCTTCATCTCAACCCAAAGTAAAGATTTTATCCTCCCACTACAGTCCAGACAGAGGYAAGATAACAGGCCTGGAACAAGTAAATAGTTGGAAAATTAAAACATTTGCTTGGCATGTTGGTATTCAATTCAATAAAGAAAAAGCCAGGATAAGTGAGAAGTTTTGCTGGAAACATCCTCTTCTGTGCATGAAGGGTACATAAAGACAAGTACAAAAAGCATCAGACAGAAGGGAGCAAACTGAAATGCCCCCAATGAATAAACATACGAAGGTATGAGCTACAACATGAACACTGGAAAGGGCAAAGCACAGCCTAGGTCTGGGGTGGTTTAGCTCCATCAGCTGCAGAGGCTGTTCTCTGTCTCATCAAAGGGAAAATGCTGTGCATCTGCCCACAATCRCCAGTCAACTTAGCTGAGGAACTGGAAAGAACCGGGGAACATATGGATGATAAAGAAAACAGATACATKAGCTTCCTCTCACTTTCCAGTAGTTGGACTTTTGACCGCTTTCCACATTCCAGATAGGATCATACAAGCACAACAAGGGTAATTCCAGAACTCTCCTGCTGCCAAGGGTTAAAGACAGGAAGTATTCTGCCTTTAAAATCACCCTTGGGCTAATCTATACAGCCATGACATCTGAGTGACAGGCATTTTGGATGTTGATATTAACATTAGCTTCTTTACTTTTATGAACTGTGTTGCTAAGAGAAACTCATGTGCAACTTTTACTCTTAAGGTTATAACTTTTTTCCCCACTATGTGAATTTTCTGTGTATTATCACTTGCTCTAGGGCCCCATGTCCCAAAGTTTACTGCTGACCCTGAACTTCTCCAAAGCCCATATACTAACTAGATTTTGTCTGGAAGCTTCTCTGCTCTATGAAATTTAAAGAAAAATACTATATGCATTTTATAAAACAGCAGTTTTAAGAATTAATTTACTGAAAAGTTTATTTAGTTAATGGGATGAATGCAGATATGTTATATGCAGAAATCATGCATTATGATTCAGAGTAAATAGCTCAAAAACATTAAATAAGCATGGTATATTTCCATGTTCATCTTTTTCTGCAGATAAGTGACTGAAGACCAGTTATTTTTTTCTTACGCCACTGAGGAGAAGTAAGAGAGAAGTACATGTGGGAACTCAAAAACCCAGTTTAATTTCCTGTTGGATACACAGGATGGCTTTTTCAAAAAGAAACAGAAAATACTTGTTAACACATGGAACTGCTCACAGCACTGTCTTTTTCCTGTATATATTTTAGATTAGGGCAAGGGAAGGGGTAATTCTTTGCTAATTCCTGCAGCGTTGTAGAAGAAAACATTAAATTTAAGCACCATTACTCAGATCCTGTGTACTCCCTTCAATATTTTTGCTCCTGGCCTACACATAGTTGGACCCATGAAAATCTCATRTTATGAATGCTTTCTATCAGGAACATTGATATAGTCTAAGCAGACATTTGCATAGACTATGGGTCAAACTACTACTCAAGTGTTTTCCCAAACTGATTGTATATATTTATGATACATCAATTCCTGCATTTTTTCAACCTGTCTGACTGGTATTTACTTTTTCTTTAGCTTTCCACTCCACAACACCTACTATTTTTTCAAAAGGTGTAAGACTGGATAAGCCTGTAGAGAAAGGGCACAGATTCTAATAAATACTCAATGAAATAATTCCTAGAACTACATCTCCAAACTTAAAGAGTTTTCTTGGGAACAAAAGCAGCTAAATTACAGATTATAAAGCATGGCACTCCTATATTTTTAACAGGTTTTCTAAATTCAGTGGCAATGCTTCARTGCGGTAAATCTGCGTCCTGGAACTTATGTAGTCTATAGGATTATCTGGGGGTGAATGAAACATTTGGCAAGGCAGACAGCCTCAGAAACCTTAAATTGGTTATTCACACCCAACATTTGTAGTTCAATAAAATAAAAGCTATAAAAGACAGTGAGAGTCACAGCCTCCATCTTTAGCCCAAGTCTGTGCCTTGAAGTATAATTCTTGCTAAAAGTAGCACTGTCCTGCCAATCCTGGTTTTCTTATTAGAAAGACATAGCTAGCRGAAGTCTCCAACCATTAAAGCATGTATTTTTGCTTTAACCTTAGATTTTCACAGGCAATGTGAGTCTAACTCACACTGAGTCTAACTTTAGCCAAGGGTTACCTTTTTTTGTGTTCTAGCTAATCTTGGGTTTGTTACCACAAGGTTTGCAGAAATCATCTCCCCTCCAGCACTTATTGTCTTTATCAAATTTAGACAATTAATATTTGCTTAAGGGATTTCAAGAGAGCACTCAATTGTCCCATCTCTCAGCAGACAGCAGGTCTACTAAATATCAGCCCTCAGAAAAATTTTATAGAAGTAAATCCTAATTAAAACTTCGAGAAAATTAATCGAGTTTGGTTTATAAGCTTAATGGTATACTAGAAAGGAATTCTTCTCTTCTAGTGGAAAAGCTAAGGCTGTGGCTAAACTTGTGGAGCTGGAGCCCAATGTCTGGTTYGCCTTGTCCTGACCCTTATCCCATGATTAAGGCCCTGACAGGCAACAGGTTCCCTCCTGAACAAGGTTTTCCCAGGAAGGAAAGCTAGRCACGCAATGCTGGGAGCACTGAGTCTGAGGCACTCACCTAGGTCTTCAGGAAGAATGATACATTTAAAATGAGTTACTTGTTCTCAGAGATAGCAAGAAAAGATAAGTGAACTTGGTAAAGGGCTCACGTTATGTGTCACTGAGTCTCAAAAACAGAGAGAAAATCAAGGACTTTTTGAAGTATCCAAACACAGTAGAAGTGAAAGTATGTTACAGTTACTTTAGGAGCACCCTGTAAAATGTTTGTAATATTGCACTATATGAATAATGAAGTGGCAAAGACGAGAGGAGACAACAAATAAATCTTGCTAAATAAGAAGGAGCAGAAGTGCCTGAAGAAGGGGTTAGCGGAAGTTGAATTGACTAGCAGCTAACTGAGGACCAGCTAGTGTTGAGAACAGGCAGCTGAGAAGCAACTGGAAAAAGAAAAGTAGAGAGATCATGTAGGGTTCTGCCAATTAAAGATAGTGACTAAGCCTCTAACTTGGGTAGGTTCACAGCTAGGAGTATCCCATGGAGTAGGATGAATTTGAGTTGAAGAGACTAATTCGTTCATCTGAGCTCAGCTCAAAATAATGTAAGAAAGCAAATTCACCAGTTATATTTTTTCAGTAATATAAAGCCAGGTCGGGCTCATATATCTCCTTGGATACTTGAATACAGATGTTGCACATAATATAGAAAACAACTCAAGGAATTGGAAGAAAAGCAAGTACTTTTGCCAAACTTCACTCTTAAGCAGGGATGCCTCCAGAAAAGCACAGTATATACTGCAGAATGCTAGACTAGGGACCTAGGACAGAACTAATTTCCTCCAATATTAGCCATATAATGTTATCTATCTGAAGTTGTCTAGGCTCTCTCTATAGTCAGTAGAGAGAGACGGGTCTCTCAGGACAGTAATTTGTCTTATCCTTTGGTAACTCCTTTCATTGATTACTATGGCAGTCCAGACCACTACCTAAATCTAGATAAAAAATGTTTAGATGGATTAGGCTAGGTGAAAAGAATCATACATTCTTTGACTCTAGCGAGTCTGAATCTGTACTGTCCCCTGCGTCTCATATATTGTATGCTGAAATCAGCATCTCACCAGGCTAAATATAAYTATTATATACAGTTGCATATATCAGTGACCTGTATGCAGTGTGTTAGATAATTTACATCACTACTGAGAGCAATGATGCATGGTACCCAACCACAAGCCATGTAAAACAAGAAATTAGGAGATAAAAATCTACTAGAGAAATTTCAGCTTTTCTTAATTGTTTCTAATCCTTTTCTTTTCGTGAATTGCCATGGAATCATACAAATTGACTGTAACCTAAGTCTAATTAGGATTAGAAACTAGCAGTGTCTCTGCATGACACTTACGGTTTTTGCATCTTACAGTCACCCAGGGACAGGCTTTAGGAAAACACAGACTAAGTCTAAGGAATGTTTCAAGGCCAAAAATACTAAGTTGACTCACAGAGTTTCTTAGGGAGTTGCGTACTAATACAAACCAATAATCTTCCAGAGGAAGAGATGATTATTAACCCTATCTCCATCAAGTATATAGAGAGGCTTGAAAGTCCTATTGTAGGTTTTATAAATAAGCAGTTTGATGAAAAGAAGGTAACAAAGAAATACCACACTTCTGCATAAAACATTTGGATGAGCACTGTTATTATCATTAGAACACAGTCATTACCATAAAGAGATTGTATGAGGTTTACGTATACTGTATTTCTATAAACATACCTGGCTCTGCAAAATAAACATATTTAAAATTTCAGGGAAGTAATGAAGTAATGAAGGCAGAACATGATTTGTCAAAAGGTCTATTTTACTAAGTAAAATAGTCAACTTATTCCATTTTCTGACAAAGAGATGATTAAAATCAGCAAGGTTCTTCAGACTTTCATCTACCTGCGTTTGAACTCCTGAAAACTGTTCCTACATTCTGTGATGGCATATGTATACAAAGAAAATCTAGCTGAAACTGAAATCAATAGGATAATCTTTTTCTTAGATGAAATCGTTATTTTCCATGAAGAACTGTAATTCAATACATATTTGTCCTAGCAGTGTAAAGTATCTGAAATACAGGCCCTAATACAGGTCCTGCTAGAGATCAGGGTGACAGAACTTCAAAAAGCAGGATATATTACTTTTTCCCCCATGAACCTAATAGGAACATAGCTAAATCACTGGGTTCTCCAGTACAGGTAGTTACTCTCCTGACTGAGTTAGGGAGATGGTGTTGTTCAATCCATTAGCAACAGAAAAGAATAAAGAATCTTGAAAGTCCGGTTGTCATTTGAGTTTATTGTGACTCTATTGCTATAGTTTTGGATGGTGTTTTATACATCATCCATAAAACAGAAAGATGTTTTATAAGCCTGATAAAAATTGCTAAGAATAATTCCACTTCTATTCATAAAAAAATTCTTGCATTCTAATTCCAATAGCTTACTTTTACCCAGATTTCTGCCTTCTTTAATTATATGTTTAAATAGTTAAAAAAAATCCACTTACTCTATGACATCCCCAATGGATTTTTTCTAAAATTCGCTAGAGGAGATACTGGAAAAAAAAAAAAAAAAAAAAGTGGCTAGAGGCAACTACCTATGAGTTCGGATTATTATTCAGTTAATTTTCAGTGCACATTCATACTAGATGGTACATATCGTATTTCAAAATCTTCCTTTCTGGAGACTCTACAACTGCTTTATGCAGCAGAATATAAAACTAGTGTAGTTTCAACACTTCAGAACTAGCATGTTTAAAGACAGGGCATCTACAAAGCACTTAAATGTTAGGATTTTTCCCGTAAGCCATCGCTGTTCTCAGGAGAAAGTTAAGAAATTGGTTATTCATAGCTAAGAGAAAATGTCCTGGTCAGACAGAGACCTTAACATACAAATAAAATTTGTCTTTCATTCAAGATATCCAGCTTCTCAAATTCCAAATTTGCAAAGCCACTTAAGATTTTCAGTTGTTTTGATTCTGCTCTAAATTAAATTCCTTTGATTTTCAAGTTGCTACTAAACAGGACAGAAATAAGTACTTTTAAAGCCAGGGTTTAGGTAATGAAAATTCTTCAAGTATAAACTTCTAGGACACGTCCCTCTTTTGTACAGTTAGCTTTAAAAATGCAAGAAGAAGAAAGTAGATCATTTAGCTGAACTAACACAAACCTCTTTACATAAATGAAATAAATGGCCACAGTTCTACGAGTTGAAGAATGCAGGATGATGAAATGTTGCACATATATTAAGCCAGAGAGCTACGTAAACAACCATCTTTAGCCTATTACCTACACTATGAATCTTTCTTTGATTCTACCTTAGTTGTAGTCCCATTTATCTCTGATAGGACAGCTTTTTGCATCTGTTGTATAATTCCTTTATCTGCCCAATAGACTAAAATAGCTTTTGAAGCTGTAATGCAAAAGCTATAACAAGAATCAACAAGCAAAACATGTAAAATGTTAATAAACTATATGGTGAGGAAAAAGCCTCAAATATATTTGATCATTTTTTCCTTTAAGAGCTGACAATTTGGAGACATAGTAGAATATACACATGTACACATGCAGAGGGCTTGATATTATTGGCTCAAAACCCTAAGTATGACATTCAAAACCACATCTTCATTTGTCATCTAAAGAGGAAAAAGACTGGCAGTTTGCCCTGCTCATCACTACAAGGCTGAGGCAGTTAACTACACTGATTTGTTCTGCAGCCCTTACAATGTATAGAACAGAATTATACAATCTAAAACTCAGTCAAAGTGCCTAAGATGAGGCAGGCTTCCTTTTTCRTATAAACAGAAGACGCAACTGCTTTGGTTACTAGCTGTTCTTGAAATCTATACATGGATTTTGCATTCAGAGGTCTGTATTTGGATAGGTTGCTCACTCACTCCTCTCTTATTTATTATCTTGCAATTCAAGTGCCTCAGGCTCTTGAAGAATTGAAAAGAAATGTTAAAAGTTTCTTTCTGGACCTAGAGTAAGTTCCTCCTTTCACCTGCTTTATGTATATGTATTTCTTAGTATAACAAAATTAATATCTCTAATAAACCATATGCTAGTGATAGAATTTTCAAACATACAGTATTTGCCTAACCCCATAAAAGTTTATCATTTAATTAGAAGGAAGTTAATATAATACTTTCAATAACTTTTCCTAAATGAAGAACAGATTAACTTCAGATTTTTCTCTTTTATATTTCTTCCCTGCAAAGGTAGCTATGATAAAATAGTATCTTTCTACTGGCTGATTTTCCACGTCATCACCAGAATAACATACACTGCATTTCATTTTTTTTTCACTAAGGCAATAAGGTAGGCACTTTAGCAAGTAACATGAAGCTTGTTAATTCATTATTCACTTATTTTTAGTTGTTTCATTTGCACRGACTAGCTATTAAGTATTTCAGCGTGGGACAGTAAATTTTCTAATTCAGAGTAAATCAAAAACAATAGTAGGCTCAATCTTAATAGAAGGGAAAAATTACTTACTTGAACATAATTCTGTTGAGGAACGTTTACTTTTCCACCCCATATACTGATATGAAATTAAAATTTACTCAAATTTCAAAAAACACATTTTTTCAAGTATCTCAAAGTGCCTGCATAGAATTTCAGTTCTTTACTCCCCTAAATGACAGTACCTCTGGGGAACTCTAAAAGCATTTCTAAAATGAAATAGGTAAGATGGTCTTGAAGAAACAGGTCTTTTATCAAAATCCTATGCAAGTTAGCTGAACTCATAGGTTTCCAAAAAAACTTTCTGTGTTCAAGTAATCAGCATTTCTAAACAGATTTTGCTTTGCTTGAAAATCTATGATCATGTCTTTTCTTCAGATAATGTCTGAGAATTATTGCCAGTGAAGATTCCTAGCAAAATTCAAAATTATTTCAGAAATGGAATAAACTAAATAGAGACTATAAAACTGGTCTCCGTTGTATGATGTGATATGAAATACATTTCTAGCTCTTGCAAAATTCTCTGTGACTTATTACTCTGATATACATGAGCTATTCAATAGTGCACTTTACGCTCTAGATAAAAAAACTAATTAGCATGGTAATCAAGTTAAATTAAATAAGGTAAATTTTCATCCTGAAATAAATTGCAGTTATTCCTATCTAATGCATTTACAGGTCTAAAAATACTTTGCTGCTTTGAAATAGTTTAGTCTTCCCATACACCTTTATCATGTGTTTTTACAGCTCTAGAAATGAAGACCTGTAAAAAGGTTAAATGGTTTCCTAAAGCTTCTGCCAGAGTTAGAAATAGACACCAAGCCTGACTCTTATTTCCTTGCTTTAATTATTAGCCATTTCCCTTTTCCTCTAAAATAGTTTTTCATAAATAACATTTCCAACATTTTCAAAATATTCTTCCTTGTTTCTCATTCACTGTTAACATTCCGGTTCACCGCTAGGAGAAAAAAACAGATTGAAATATTTGATGAAAACAATCAGCCTAAAAGTGTAGTTGTCCCATCAAAATACGACAATTCAGCCATAAGAAGAATGGAAGTAAATGTGCACAGTGTGAAGAAGAAAAGAACAGTTCATGAAGATAAATTCAAGTATTTTAATATATTTGTATCCACAGAKTTGGCATTACTGTCTATGTCTTCACTAATTGGTTAGTCAGCAATAACTGACACTGGAGGCACTTAGTTGTCTTGTCAAATCCATTAAATTTTATCTGCCACTTCTGCCTAAAATCTACTCAGACGCTAAAAACTTGTTTAGACTACTTTGTCTCATCATAAAAAAAAAAAAAAACTTTACAAGAATACTTCTTTTTCCCACTTTTTCGCCTATCATTTTACACAAAGTACTCTGCAAGAAATTTAAATGTCTAGTAATCAAAAGCATCCATTTGAAGCCATTAATTTGAAATTAGTTGACTCCATATGGACAAAGTCAGTACAGCGGACTCCCTCTTTTGGGGGTCACATTCAGTACTGATTGGACTTTATCTTGTTCGAGAAAAGAGACTTGAGTATAAAAATCAAACTGTTTTTACCAATATCAGAATCTGTTTGATTTTGCCGGGACACATATACTTTATGATATAATCTGTAACTAATACATCACACAGTATTTTTCTCCAGAACTCCTTGTATTCAATGCAGAGGTTGAATTAGTCACAATAAAACAAACACTAGCACATAATGTGAGAGATAGGAAGCCAAATGTTCCTGTTTCTAGATAAAACTCTCTTCACAAGTGCTACCCTGCAAATCCAGAACTCTTCCGAGTGTACCACCATTGTATGCCTTTGTAACTGAAGGCAAAAGTCAGTCTGCACATTAAATTAGGCTGGGATGTTTTCAATGAAAGCAGAAAAAACTAATTAATAATAAAGCACCTTAATTACAGCCTTGCTAGCGGCTAACATACACAAGGTAAATGGTGTATTACATGAGACTCTGCAAGACACAGCTGCTATAGCTGCTATGTAAACCTCAGCCTCCATAGCTCCATGAAAAAGCTGTTGATGCTCACGGACTGCAACCTTGAATAGCCCTGATAACTACAGTGTCACTTCTCCTCCTGTGCTTTACAGAGAGTTCAAAATGTGCTGGGTTTGAACTCATGTTTATCTCTAGCAGAGTCATTTTTCCAGACTGGAGCACCATGACACGTGAAGTCGAGATTCCATCCCCACGGCTTACCCTATGTTTATAAAGACATACGTATTTCTTTTTCTGTATAGAAATAAAATATATTTACTTGATTAAATAAATATTCACAGATAGGATACTGATCATGTGTAATTGCTTTCTGCTACAGTAGCATATAAAAGCTCTAACCATGGACCAAAATATCAGTAAATGATGTACCATACAGGGATTTGGGAAAGGAGGCTGCCTTTGATGGACAGGAGAGATCCTTAATAGATAAGGTCCTGGTAAAAGAGATATAGATTGTTAAGGCAATGAAGCACCATTAATACAAAGAAACCTTGCATTCTATTTAGTTATAGAACTCAATATCAATACGTGTTATTTAAGAACTTCATTCATAATTACATCATTAACTCAACTGCTAAAGGAAAAGCCCTGAAGAAATGAAAATGATGGAGCAATTATATCCACTATAATGCACAAGCAGAGAAGGGAGGAGGTGAGGTTGCGCAGCTGCTTGAGCTTTTGCACGTTCTGCCTCTTGAAGTGCGCAAGCCTCACAACTTCCGCAGTCACACACAGCAGTAAGCCTGGGCATCCCTAGGTTTTGTGTGTCCCTTTGAAGCTCTGCAGATCTTCTTGGTGCCTGGCACTACTGATAGTTATCTCAGAATGATCTCAGAAATCTCAGTGCATCTGTATCAGAAGATTAAAAATAAGTTATCTGCTGCTATGCACAGATTTTGAGCTTTTTGACCTGTTGAGCTCCAATGAATTTCACCATACAGATGCTTCAATAGATCAATATGACAGTAAGAGTTCACCCTCCTACCAGTCTGAGCTTGTTAAGAGTTACCAATGAGATATGTCATCAGATATCACCTCCAACTCGAGCATCCGTACTGGGAAAGTTGTCCTTTAAAAGTAGCTGTGAAAACAGTCTTGTAAAAGGTGTGTACAGCTGAAGTGGAGAACAGATTTGTTGGAAAAATGTTCCTAACAGCTTTAGCTAGGTAGTGTCTTGTAGCAGCCATTTTACTTATTTTTCCTGCAGATTTCTRCAATTAATATTAAAGAGTATTAATTAATATTAAAGAAGTCAAAAATTGTCACAGAAAAAAGTCGTTTTAAAAACATTCGGGAATTGAAAACATAAATGCAATTAAAATATATAATTCTTACTGCCTTACCTCAAAAATTGACCAAAAAGCCTTCATGAAGGCCACTGTCTACATTTCTACCCTCTTCTTCATCCAAGCTACAAATTTCACACCACCACATTAATGAGATATTTTTCTCTTCTACATACAATGGTGTTTTTTTTTTCAAATCTCCCTTATTATTTCTGTTATTTGGTTATTTCTTTTTACTTTTGAAACAAAAACCTTTTCTGTCTTATTTTACTTATGCTACTTGACAATATACAATATATCATTGATTTTAGCTCCACCCATAGTGCTTGTATTAAAGGTTTTCAAACTTAGATCAGATATCATTTAGCTGCTCAGGCAGCTTTTGCATGCAACTTTGAAGTAGCTTTCATACCACTAGTTCTACGCTTGCCACAGTTGGGAATCAGTGTTGTACACCAACAGAGGATACTGAAAACAGTGTTCACTTTTCCTACCTAAAAATAATAACCTGTTACCATCATAACACTCAGGGTTCTTAAGAAAAAAGTTAGATTCTTCAAATATTTATATTTGCATCTATATTGTATAGCTTTTGTAAGTACATATGAAATATATTTCATACAGGTAACTTCTCATTTAAACATAAACCTTTTCTAAATATAGTTCCTTGAGAACAGGTGTTCARTAACTTTTCATAAGCTGTGGGGGTGGACGGTGTGCTATCATTTCCAAGGCTGTACAGCAGGATAGGAGATAGGGATGCCAGTGTGAGTGGCAGGAGGAAGGGAAGGAAAACAGAAATCTCCCATTTCTCTGCTACAGAAAGGGACCTACTTGATAAACTTTCCCTTCTGTACACCATATATTCATTCAATACATACTATTATTCAGCTAATTTGACAAAAAATATAAAGAACTGGAGATAGGAATTTGTAGTGAAAAGGACGGGTGATGTAACCATGGGTTACAGCTATGGGTTGCTCTGATTCTCATGGTGATCAGAGAAACCACCGTCTGCTTTCTTTGTTGACAAACAAAAAGAAAGGGTAAGAGACAGAGGCTCTATAATCAATTTCTTTTCTCACCAGAAACAAATGAAAACACTTTAAACTTGACTAAGTGCTCAAGTCAAAAAACAAGAAAACAAATAATTTTTCTTTCTGCCTTTAAGATTTTTAAAGGGAATCTCTGCCTCCTTCACTCTGCACTTCCAACATCCACAAATCATGCAACAACACTGACTCCGGTTGCCTTCACAATATAAATTTTAATCGTTTAATGGATATTCATCTGGGAATGAGGCCATCCTGTGAAAAAGTAGTATACTGAAGTGCTATATTAAAAGCTGCCTCACACTGGATGCGTGCAATCTAGCATTTCTTAACTTTTGCATAACTGGCTGTACCTTTTTTATTCCTATACTGTGTTTTTCTGTCATTGTCATAGAATTTCGTAAACAGAAACAACAATGCAAAGAAGTTTATCATGTAGAGACAAAATGGCCCAAAGTTGGTGTAATCAGGAATGTACACAMACACACATGCATGTATGTACACACATAAAAGATGGAATGCAGTGAGAGAAGACTAAAAAAGATACTTGAAAAAAGAAGGCACAGAAGACATTGTTGACCATAACAAGGGGAAAATCTAGGTATGGAATACGTCTGGGTGAATCTTCACTATTACATATTTTTTCAATAGAAAAATTGCTACTTCTAAGAGATGGAGAGAGAAGCAGGGAGAATGAGAATTCACTTACAATTGTTTTATTGKAACTGACTTGCAAAAGAAAGAAAGAAGACTGCAACTTCTACTTTCCAAATATTCCCAGGTTGTCAAACTCACCAGAAATGCCTGATCCCATGATTTCCCTAGCTCAATAGTTGGGCTAGGAGAAAAGAGCAAATCTTGCTCATATTCTCATTCTCTCAATTTCCCTTTTTTTTTTTTTTTTAAACAAACAAATCTAGAAGGTCTCTAGATAGCAGTCAACAGGCACAATGCAAGACCTTAAAACCTAGTAGTCCAATCAGTATTTTGATTTTTTTTCTTTTTGTTTGTTCTCTTTCCATGTCTCCTCTTGCAAAGAGAAATCATTAATCATTAAGGAACATGATATACATTAATGTCAAAATCGAGACCAATTTTGCAGCACTTGAGAGGAAAAGACAGAATTCCATTGCATAGCAAAATCCATGTAAATAGCATACATAGAGTTTGACACAGAAGTTGTTTAAAGTCAGTTTCTAAGACACTGTATGCAAAACTTCTTAGAAGTCTGAATATATGAAGTAGAAACACTCACTTTTCTCTCTCAGAATTAAGTAAAAATTTTATCCAGAAACTCTCCATTAAGGAGTTTAAATATGATGAATTATCACAACTTTATTTTCAATATGCTATGAGCAGCTGAAGAGAAGGGATTTGAATGAAATATCTGTCTCAGCTTTAGTTAGTGTCATTTCCTGAAAACTGTAATAAGGTCTATTTCCGCAAGGCAGTTTTCTTTTTTTCCCCTTGCTTATTTTATCTCAGCAGCAAGTGCAAGATTAAACAATTCTTAGAATTAGACCAAATGTAACATGCTACATAAAGATTTAACAAATCCTCTGAATCAGTTCTCAGGTGAAAATTAAGGAAAGGGATAAATATAAAATGCATAAAATCACCACAAACAGAATTGTTGCTCTGCTGTAAGTGTTGTAAAAGAATGAAGACTATYAGTCTATTTTAAACACTGCAAAAGTACTGGAAATATCATCTCCTTCTAATGAGAAATGTGATAGAATCAGTAGGAGCAAAAAAACTTGCACATTGGCAAAGGACAGTTAACTACATTAGGAGATCACAAACAGCTCACACATCTATTTCAGTAGTTTTCTCCACCTTTTTATCCTAAATCCTTGTGAGCACTAAGTGTCTGAATGGGCCAGAAATACTCTGGATACTTTATGAATGGCTTATAACATTTGAATCATCTTGCTCATATTTTGGTTTGAAGGTTCTCCATGACGCAGACAAACACCRAGTCTGGCAATTCTGGCACCAGTGCTGTGGAGGGTAAATCACTACCTTTCTGAAGAGTTTGGCTGTTTTCTCCTGTCAAGATAAAGGGGACATATCCCCCGAAACAATAAGCAAAGACGACACAGAATTTCAACCCGAGTGTGAACTTAAGCTCCAAGCTAGCTTGACAGGAGAGACTACCCAACACAGGCATTACAATATAGATACAATAGCTGTACACTACTTTAAAATGCATCACACCCAAAATACTGGTGCCTATCAAGCCACTTCATAGTTAAAATCACCAATAGACAAAAAGAGAGCCTTTATATCTGAAGCTAATTTCTTAATTTCGGAAACAAGTAAAGGAGGTTGGCAGAAAACAGAGCAAAAAAACAACAAAAAAGCTGCTTTTAGCCTTCTGCCTTCTAGTGAAGGCAAAACATGGAGTAAATAGATTGACTACGTAATTTATGAAAAATCAAGGGAAAGAGCTGGCAGCAAAACAGACATATGCAGGAGTGAAGAGCTAAGGCTTCATGTCCCTTTTTGACAAGAAAGTTAAGGTCAAGGCCAGCAGGCAGTAGGAAAACTTCATGCTGTTTGTTGATGTGCAATACAAAACCTGATCAAGATTTGCAAATTCAAAGTGCTGTGTGTTTATTCTGGGAATTAACTGATTCTGTGCACCGTAATGAAAAATCTGCATAGTTCTGCTACAGAGGGCCARTCCTATAGACCCTGCACTACTGTCCTCTTATTTCCAAACTACTTAATTCAAAATATGCAGTTTCAGGTAACTAGGACTACTGATTCCTGGACATGTCATCTGGAGCACTTGGATAAAAACTGTTCAAATTAATATTCTTCTACTGCTTCATAAAACTCCAGAGAGTCAATTTGTTCTAAAGTACAGTATGACACAGTAGCCAATATACAGCAGAAAACTGCATGAAATCTCTTTACTGGCTAATTTATTACATCAGGGGAAAAACCACACACAAGTATTTTTATATGGATCGTTATTTTCTGTTTCTATTTAGGTGTTGACTAAATGCACTAATTACATTTTAAATGTCCTGCGGTCAAGTAGGACCTATCAAATTGAATCACTGCCAACATGGAAAGGTAAACCTTTACAGYACATAAAATTTAGTCTCTGCTTGGCCGTGGGACTGTCTAGGCACATGCTCAGGCATGCATCCTCACTCTGCAATCGTTCAGCGATCTGCTGGACAGGAGGATTAACTGGCTATCAGGAACCATTAACTGCCATGAGGAGCAGCTTTAGGCTCCACAGTCCAGAAGTCACCGTGCAGTTCGGCAGCCTTCCTCTTCCTTCCTCCTGCTTTCCTCCCTTTTTCTCTGGGTCCCTCACCACCACCGCAGCGGAGATCAGCCTCTCGCAGAGGCTTAGAAACACAGCGCCTAAGATGAAGATCCTTCCTACAGGCCTGCTGAGTTACTGGTGAATATCTGGAAGCCAGTTAGCAAACAAGAAATGCACGCTCACTGAGTCAAGGCGTGATTCATTTCGTTTGAAAGCCAAGAGCTGTAACAAACAGAACAGGATGAGGCTGAGTCTATGACCAGGTAACTTTCGCAGCCCCCGTACGGCTCAGTACAGTGGTTGAGAGTGAGCAGAACTCTTCTGCCTGTCGCTCGGACAGCGCTCGCGTCTCACGGACGGTGGTTTACGTAATGCGAACGAGCAGCTGCCAGAGCGTTTGTCGCTTACGCGCGATTCAGTATTGGCAGTCAAACACTCTCTTTTTGGAAGGGGAAAAAAATGTTTTCAAACCAGCAAAACACCACCTAAAAATCAATCTCCCTGGCATAAAAATAGCAATAAGATACRGTAATCAGCACAAAGTACTGACTGGGGAGCTAGGGAAGAGATATTCTTGACCATTTTGAAAAATGCTAGAGCGGCTCAGTGTTACCATCCTTTCCCCAAGCTGCTTGGTATTTGTCCTCCCCTAGAGCTTACCAGTCCTACAGGAAAAGAATGTGCAAGCGTCCTTATTTCCTTTCAAAGCACAGGTTTTCATCTTAGCTCAAAATACTTTCCAAAAGCATCTAGGAAGACCTGAATGACAAAAAGATAAATAATTCTTCCTTGTAGCAGGGACGTTTTGGCCGTAATAACCTCCATCTTGGTGATAACATGCAGGCAGCTATAACAACATTTTTGATGTCTGCAGGACAGAGGTTCTGGCTTTGCCCTTAGCAGACAAGGAAACTGTTTGTCATTCAGGCTTCATTTAATGGCCACATTTTAGCATTTGTTACAGCTGTGCAATCAGGCTGAGGTCAATGCACCGGGACCAGTGTATATAAAAGCCTACTTTGGCTCATTTTTAGTGTTAGATTCTCCCTCATCAAAAAGAAGAGCTTAAATTAATTAACTGCTAAACATTAATTTGCTAATAYTGACTATTCCTATTTCTCTTCACATATTCTTTTTAATAAATCACCTTTGTAGTCATGAATGCTTCATACTTGTAAGAAAAACACAARCTAATTTAAAAGATTAATTTTCCCATCTTAAATATACTACATTTTTTACACTATCAGATACTGTGCAATTATTTTCTCGTGCTAGTTCTGCCTGTGGGTTTGTAGTACAGAACTGGGTTGGAGTAGTGTCTTTCAAACCCAGAGTGAGGAACTTCTGTCAAAAAAAGCCTTCATCAAACCTTGTCTAGTTACAAAATAAAACACAAGCACCTCATTTCCTGTATGTGAGTAAGTAAATAAAGTTAAGCAACAGCTAAATAACATACCTGTCATCTGCTGCCTCATAGCTTTTTTGGTTCATTCTCTCTGCACCAAAAAAGTCAGTGGAGCTTTATATTTTGTCCCTCAAAATACAAAAAAAAAGAGGAAATCTCAATAAATGGCCATTTCAAGCCAAATCAGGTTCTGATCAAATGCAAGCTGCAAAATTTAAAGTGGGATTGACACATTTTACACATTTTCCTCAATTTCAGCTTTTATTGTTCATTAGCATGCAATATAAAATTCTTTACTTCCTAGTTATCTTCACATTTCTCAGCAAATAGTTGCTTCTATAAACAGGTTCCAAAAAAAGTATATCCTTTTAGCTGAAAAAATTGTATAGACCTTAAACTTATATGCATTTTTTGTGCAAAAAAACTCATCTGAATCTAGAYTGCAGACCTTCCAACTTAAAATTGCAATAGAGAAATAGAAAGAGATGTACTTGAAAGTGAATTGAAACAACTGTAGTCCATCAATACACAGCTACACACTTGAGTAGTACCCAGTCCACCCACACAGAACTTAATAAACTATAATTTTTGCATAATTCATAAGCCAATAAATTCTAACTGTTTTACATTCAGACTCAGTGTTAATTAGGGATCATGAATGTAATGAAGTAATGAATACTCAGAGGTAGTCTACCAATATAAACATATGCTGAGAGAAAAGCTTCAGAATATTTGTAGTATTTTCAAGCTTACACACCAAAAGAAAAAGGAGTGGGACTTGAAAAATCTGAAGAAGGGTGAAGGGACTTCCAACATATCTTTCAATATAATGTCACAATGTTTAATCTTCACACCCACTCTTTCAAAAAAAGAAAAAAAAAAAAAGGAAGGGTACAAATGGAAATAGGTATTAACTTGACATCTTTGTAAGTGCAGTCTTCATATTTATTGATATGTCTGCCAAACAAAAATCCCTTAAAGGAAGGCAAGCCCAGATCCATTTGTAGTGTTCTTTTTAGACCATGTGATTTAGAAGATAGGCTGTTCCTGCTCCCCATATAGTTCAATAACATATTATCCCTTCATAAGGTTGAAAAAAAAAATCTTACTCTTCTCTCCAACTGCTGYATGTGTAGACATATATATTTTATTAATAACATAATTCAAAAACTCTCCTGACTTTTTTTAGCATACAATATATTAGTGTTTTAAATCCTCAGTTTCAAATTAGGCGTGACGGATATTCTACAAAGTATTTTGGCTCATCTCATGTTCTGATTACCAGGGAGAACACTCTTAGAACTAGTGTGCATTTTAGGATTTACAGAAATAAAACAAACTTGTGACAAATCTTCAACAAGTATGAATTGTCACTTTTCCATTGATCTCTGCTCCTTCCACCTGCCATGAATTCTTCAGGTGCTCTTGGCTCTTCTTTGGAATTTGATCACCAGTTACTAGTTTGTTTTATGTTATTTTATTTTTAAGCGTCAGCTAGCTATTCAGCTGCTGGCCCTTCTACAGAAAATATCCTGGCCACCTCAGAGCTACAGCTGCAGAATGATTGCCTGGTTTCAGCATTTGTAACAACCAATGTTGGCAGCTGCTTTCCTTGCCACTGCCTCCAACTACAATACATAAAGATMATTTCTTTACTCCTGTTCTAGATATCACGCATGTGATATGACATCCRCAGAACTTGTACTGGCATGTTCAGTTAACTTTCCTGACTTCTTGCCAGAGAAGACAGAACTCTCTGATTAACATGAAAAATGAAAGTGAGCTGTAAGCTAAGCAGATTTATGATATGAAAGGAAAAGAAAAGAAATTATTTAAAAAAAAAGAGAGAGCAGAGAGCAACAAAAGCTCTCAGGAGTCCTCWGGAAAAAAAAATGACATTAGATAATATTTTAAAATTGCATTAGAATAATTTCAACAGATGCCTGTCAACAGGCAGTGAAAGAAATTCCAGCATGACAACAAAGTAATTGCCCAAACAAAAATGATTGTAAGGACACATTCCTCCTAATGTACCTGTAGATTTGAAGTAAAAGCTGTATGTCAGCCAAAGACATGCCTCAGCCAGATCAAACAATATGATCCAACACAATATCCCTCTCTGCTCCACAGGCAGAAAGGCCCCTTTTCTCTGAATTGTCTAGCTGATCTGGATAATTCATCTAAATTCACAACAACTGTTTGCAACCTGTACTAAGTCTGTTTTTTTCTGTTTCTCACCTGAACCCAAAGCCTTGCCTATTTCTTCCATCCATGTCTTCTGATCTAGGAGGAGATATTATCTCTCCCCATAAATCTTTTTTCTCTTCCATCCTTATTCCATCAGAGCTCCAACAATTGACTACCAGAACTAAAAAGAACATCTCACAGAGGATGGTCAGTTTCTCTTTACCTCTTTGATCTATCAAAAAGTCAAGTTTGCCAACTGTCCTCAATTGAGAAGGCTGAATTACAGTCCACAAAAGCAGAAAGGGTTCAAACTGCATTTTGACATCATCACGTCAAAACACCCACTTCTTGGTCGCCTTCTCTCCTTTTTTTTTTTTTTTTCCTTAAACTCATCAAGACTAAAGAAACAGAACTATTTGGTGTGGAAAGTCATGATCTGCTTCCTAACTCAATTCTTCACTATGGCAGCCTCCAGCTGCTGAGGTCTGCCCTCAGCAAGGGTTACTAAGTCAATGGAAAAATTTTCGAAAATTTGTGGGAGATCAAAGGCCAATTCATCCATATGAAAACAAAAACCAAAAACGGAATAAACAAAATAAAAAATGCAGCTGGTCCTGTATGTTTGCTACATGGTTACTCTTCATCTCACAGAATAAAATATTCATGAACTTCGCAACACTAGCTGCCTACTGCTCAAGAGAAACTGCTAAATATGTAGTAGGATGATATGCTGTTTGAGTTTTATACATTTAGACATTCATTTTTTTAGATGATACTTTTAGGATTTTCATGTATTTCACAGTTTTATGCATCTAAGTTCTCTGCCAATGACTCTCACAAAAGGCATTATATCACATGGAAAATGGGCAAAGAAGGTTGGCAAATTTTCTCTTTCAATTCAAGTAGAAACAGTGTTAAAAAGACAGTATTCATCTTACACAGCAGAATAAAATTCAACTAAAGAAAATATCTCTTTAAAATAAAACTGTAAAATCAAAAAAAAGCCATGGAGCGAAATTTAAGCTGACAAGAAAAGCTTACCAACCTTTTGGATTCCCAAATTTACAGAATTACAAACCTGGACCTTATTGCTGATGAGAATTTTGATCATGTAAGCAGTACAGGAGAAAACTGTACTTCTAACTTTAACATCTGTATCCACCGATTTAAAACTCCTAGATATATTTTTCAAAAACCTAGTCCCCTTAGCACTGTCCAGATTAATCTCTGCCCCAAGCAAGGAACACTCTCAAAACCCTTCTCAGGATATTCCCACATAAAACCCATCTGAATTCAGAGAAGGACACAGCACACTTCTTTTCCAACCCACCAAGAATTACTGTGATTCTGCCTCTTAGACTTTTGACAGCTTGAAAGCTCTCAGTTTCCAGTTTTGTACTTGGCAATTAAATGATATGCTAGGTAACTAAGTAATATTCCAAACCTTCTGAAGGCACCAGCTTTATTTCCTATAATAAACACTGCCTGGACCAATGCTTCAGTCAAAAGATCTTGCAGCAGTTTGTCATGACTTTTTGAAAAGAGGAAATGTGTTACATGATAAACACTCCCATATCTCACAGACAATTGATAAATACCAGTTGCCTAAACAATTCCTTCACTGATGTACATGAAAGCGCAATCGTTATTCAATTCTTCATAACAGCTGTAGGCTATCCAGTGACAATAAAAGTTCAAAATTTCTCAATAAATATAGAATTCTGTTAATATGTTTGAATAAAAGACCTATTGAGTGAGGTAAAATATTTATACACTACCTTGGCACAAAGTAAATTTGCAAATGTTTAAAAAGGACTGAATATTAAATCAATTTATTTTTTAATGTTTCTGATTTTTTTCAGAGATTCATCCAGCTCAAGACTAAGAAATATTTTTTGAGGGATAAATTTCATGAATGACTGGAATATAACTAGTGAAATAACTGCTGAAGCAGATACCTGTTGCTTTTATATTTTGTTTTGTTCATATGTAAGATCTAAAACAAATACTTCATCTTTCAAAATAATTAGTGTCTGATAAAAATATTGCTATAAAAAGACTGCAAGAGGAAAAATACAAATATTCTACCCTAATGGAAAAATTATCTACTGCATTATCTTTGCATATATTTCCCACATGTGAAAGTTTCTTTTTCATAACTGAAATCTGAGATATTTTCATTTTCTACTCAGTATTTTTCAAAATCAATTTGCATAAAGCAATATTCTGTATTATATACTCTACTAATAACAAAGTACATTAAGACTCAAACACTCAAAAGCTGGGGAAAAAAAGGCAGGCTTACTTGTAGAGCATCCATTCATAGAAACACAGAAACAGAATGTTACCTGTGTCATCAAGCCTAATTCCTCATAACTGCAGGCAACTATGCAGTAAATACATATATTTTAAGTGACCCCAAATTTGCCGGTAGCAAGCACTTTACAACAGCCTACAAAACACCCCTACAGTTCCATAGTATAAGACCAGAAGTTCCAAAGAAGTAACCCAGACTTCAATCTGCAATGTAAAAAAAAATATATAAAAAAAATATAAAAAAAAAGGAAAATCAACCAAGCATTGAACCCTGACTTTCAAAGCATTTGAAAACATTTACCCTTTTCAAAGGGTAAAATTCTTCCCCTAGCCCCAAATCTGGTAATAGGTCTGATCATGCATGACAGGCCACCCTAGGATCCAAGACACTCTGGTACTTCTCATAGCATCATCCTTTCCTTGTCACTCACTCCTATTCACAAACTTACTAAGCTCTATTGTAAAAGAATTCTTCATCTTTGTTATTTTTTATAGCATGAGCTTTCCCAATTCCAGCAAAGGCTAAGCTAGGCTACAGCAACATTAATTTGCCACTGAAGCCAATAAAAAAAAATGAAAGGTATAAAAGCAGTGGTCAAATGAAGGATATTTTTTCTCCTGGCTTCCACACTTCCTCCACATTACTCTCTTGAGCAGTCCTATTGATGGCTATCCTGTTAATGAAAGATTCCCAGTTACTAGCAGATGCTCAATGAGCATTTAGTTTTGTTTACCTTTTGGGAACTGAAGCTTTTCATTCTTCCCTCACCACAAACACACACGCATACAGTCCTTACAGACCACAAGGGAACTTTTTTTAAAAAGTCTAATGGCAGCTTTTGACTTGCTTCTGATACCTCTGCTTGTAGYAGCCATTTGCTGTAAGTCCTGATGGAGCCATAATTAAACAATAAGCCTTTTAAAGGACTAGGTGGTCAGACTTCACAATTAGACTGGTTAGAATCCAAGACAAAGCTCTATGATACCTAATCATATATTCTACAATTGTAGAAGAGAGGGATTTTATACTTCCCAAAAGAACTTAATTATTCTCCAGAGCCAAAGTCTGAAGACTTCTTGCAAGACAACAACCAATGCAGCTAATTTCATACTGCCTTAATTCTTTGACAGTCTGACTGTATGTGTTCTTCTCAGGGAGTAATCAACTCAGGACATATATGCCCCCTTTGGGCAGGAAAAATTATTTATACAAAGCCATATGCCTCTACACAAATCTGAAGGCTTACAATGAACAAAGTATCATGCAGGAAACTAATCTTTCTGAACCTCCTTTTTCCTCTCTTAGTCAATCTTCATTTCTACTTATTTAAAAAAAATACAGGAATTTTATTCATAACGTTGTTTGAGCTACAGAAGAACCATTTTCTGAATAAATATTTTTATTTTAACAGAGTGTATGAAGCAACCAATTTGGCAAACCTTGTGTTTAAATGGCTTGATGACAGAACTGTTTATCTTCTGCAAAAGTGAATTTGAATTTGACATTTCATATGGGTGAAACTAAGGCTGTTGCTCTTTACCTAAACCCCCAGCAGAGGCATGCCCTCCTATCAACCTTTCATGCTTTCACCATAACATAGACTGTTTCACAGGAGAGATCCACTGCAGGACAGATGAGGTAGGTGACTGGGGATGAAGTCAATGGCAAAGGATGGGAAGCGTGCAGGCTTTTTATCTGTGCCAAAGACAATTTCTCCCACTCTCATGAGCTTTCCATTAAAATGAATTAAATTAAATCATTTTGCTAATATATCAAGACCTTGTCTATCATATTTCAACTAGAAAGTACTTAGTGTAGTTAAATCCTGAAAATCAGGACTTATAATGGAAGTGCTGACACATCCTAAATTGTTCGAGGCCACAAATAACACTGTGGTAATTAAAAAGTCTGCTTTGAAGCACTGTTTTAGTAGTTTAGGAATAATCATGGAAAGTGGTGGTTATGAATTAACAATGTCATACAAAAAAGCTGATATGGTTTTCCAAAGATCACAGACTACCTCAAGCAAAAGGCATCGAGAAACATGAGCTCTTGCATTAGCAATTTGCAGTCTCTAAATTCAATACATTTTAGATTGTTGTTAAAATTTTCTGCATATTGGGGAAATGTTTCAATATTGAAGAAATCAAACACAAACATTTCGTATTAATCCAAGACGGGTTTCTACTGCTAGTGTGCTGTGACTGTGGTTCATCAATATCTTTTGAAATGTTTGCTGCTGTGAAGAATTTTCACATACATTTCTCAGAGTTATGTAATTATGAATCCACAATGGCTACACAAGTTTTAACTGATAAAAATTATATCTTACTCTTTGGTGCTACAGGTTAACTTAATAAGAATCTTTCTCATGTAGTGAGGTAAACATCTGGGTGTTTTCCATGCTGTATTTCTTCCTCTCTGAAAAGCAAAAAAAAATCACTCACCCAAACAGAAGCACCCTACTGACTGAAAACTAAAACCAGCTGTTTGTCTTGGAAAACTTAAATAGTAACTTCATCTTCAAATGGCAGTGCAATTGTTTAGACCCTCATTACTAAGGGGCCCATCTGTGCTATCAGTTTTTCTGCCAATGCAAATGACACTATAAAAGCACATTGCTTTATAAATGAATACTAATTTTACTCACTGAGCTAAGGACATGTGCTGATGGACAGCAGAAGGGAATCTGTGCAATAAGAAGGTGCCATACTTTTGGGAACAGTAAGTTAAGCAGATTTACCCTTTTTGAGTATAATTAATGCTTTTTTGACCAAATGAATAATAACTGATCTTGAATACTGAAGACTCATCAAAATGTAACTTTAATTAAACGATAGCAAATGGAATATTTAGATCACCGTTTTCCCATACGGTCTTAAAAAATCTGAAAGGAACTGCATCTTAATGCTTCATGCCTCTCCATACAAATGTCTTGGCGCAGGTATAGCGTGATGGTTCAAGCCAAGTTTAGCCCTGACCTGGCTCTCAGTGCATCTATAAAAATGAAAAAACACCCTAACAAGATTATTCCTGAGGAAGATTATTTATATTCTGTGTATACGTCATCAGCTCAGCTCTTATTCTAGCCTAAATAATTAAGTCAGTCCCTTTTGGCTACAGTCTGACTTAGAAGTACCTTCAAGCTTTCACTAGATCATAACTATAAATAGAGCTGTGTTACATGAAGGAAAAGAAATGAGACATGGCTTGGACTTCTAACGACAACTTAGGAGGAAAAATATTTTTTATGGCAAAATATTTCTTGTATCATTAAATTATAAAAGGAATTTTCAAACTAGGAAACCAATATCCTAATCAGGTTTAAGAAATATTTCCACCACTTGTGACAATGACATTTAATAGGAAGCTGATAGTAAACCTAGAATTGTTCACAGTCCTATAAATGGGATTACATTTGGCTTCCATTCCATATTAAATTAATTTCTAGAGTTTTGAAGATATGTCCATCAGCACCTCATGCCAAACTCTCAAGCAGCTGCCTTTCATGCACCTTATTTTGGTGTAACATAAAATAAAAGTTTCCTTTTCACTCTGCAAATTGTTTTCCCAAGCAAGTAAGATAAAGTGAGAATAAAATTTTCCACTGAATAGCAAAAGGAAACAACTACTTTTMAATGTCAGATCTACAATTAGGAAACTGAGGCTGTGAATATTTATTAAAAGCAAAGCCATAGAATTCTCACATCTAAAACTGAAACTTTTCCCTACTTAACAAAGGACAGCGATTCTGAGGAAAATTATTAAATAAAACAAGAAATACKGATAGTTTTCTGGTACATCTATTAAAGAAAGAATAAATCTATAAATCAGGGCAGCTTCACTGAACTACACCAGAGTTTACAGGATCAGTGATACATTGGACTATTCACATGTCAGCTGAGATTTGCATACTACTGGTATGCAAAAGAAATTGGCATTTAATTTTTCTCCTTTGAAAAACCATGGAGAATTTCAGCACTAGGGAGGCAAAGTACCATTTAATTCTTCTTTTGGAAAAAAGAAATCTCACATGGTGTCAGTTTTATTCATTAYAGATAGGATAAAAAAAAAATCAGTCAATGCTGTTAACTTCAGAGCTGTGAAGCACAGTTAGATCTACAGTTCACTCCACAAATGTTTCCTCCTCAAACGTTTTAATGCTTCCTCAATATATACTTCTAATTCAGAGCTCAAAAGTTAAAACAACACAAGATAATACTCAAGTCAGAAACTCATGCTTCATTCAAAACACAAGCAAATAAAATTTCAAGTCAAAATGCAAGCCACTCTGCAATTTCATTTGGGGGCATTCTTTTGGCAMATTTCAAAGGCCTGAGACAGTAATTTTGAAATGCATATCAGTAGGATCAGATCACTCACCTCTACATTAACAGGAGGCATTCAGTTTTCCCACCTTTTATATCTAATCTCACTGATTGCTGSTAATGGAAACTTACAGGCTCTGATCTTAAAGGCAGTGATTACTGTTAAAAAACCCCAAGAGTTTCTCYTGCTCTTACAGATTTCAATACTCCTATCAGCTTCAACACGTCAGATGTTCTTACTTTGCCTCATAAAGTTCTGTGACATCCCATTTGACCAGCAACACATTCAAATGTCATAGTTTCAATTTTCAGTTGTGTCCTGAGACATTTAGAACTCTGCATTTCCACAAGGAAGAAGGGCTCAGAGTGATTAAATATATCATGTCACAACAACTTGTTTTCCTGCACCTCTCTGCTCCAGTGGCATTTCA